>NC_090191.1:28783815-29133750 GCF_024679245.1 Pseudorasbora parva | reverse complement strand
AAGTGATTTCGCTCTCCCTCCCTGCAATCGGAAACCAATCCCTGATTCTGTGTGGAGATATGGAGTAACTCTGCGACTAACACGGCCTAAAATAACTCATGATATTTATTTATTTTAAAAATGAAAAAACGAAATAAAGTTTAAAAAATATATAGTACAAAAAGTATTTTTCAATGTTTGTTTCTTTTGGAGTTCTGATATTTATATCAGCTCCGTCCAAGATCGAATGTCTGGTTGTTATCAGTGAAGGATTCATTCAGAACAAAGTCAATGTGTTCTGAATGAAGAAAAACAAAAATTGTCTATTATAAGAGCCTGACAAAGGAGAAAATTATACAGCAAATTATGACAGCATTATGAGGCAGGATTTTGTTGGTAATAGCCAAAACTCACTCTGTGTAAAGTGTTAATAAAACATTTGACAAAAAAGAAACAGTCTTCGTACATTCACCATGACCCCACTAAGAAGAAAAAAACAGCTACAAATATGATGGATTTCCATAGAATTCATAGGAACTTTTTTCTCTTTTGATCGTTAAACCCTTGTCTTCCTATTACATTACATTTCATTCCTATAATAAATTATAGAAATGACACCAGTTGATTATATGACTACTTTATCACAACGTTTATGAATTTGTGAACACCGAAATCAATCACTGGCGTATTAAAGTCAACCCAGTAATATATGACTTACTTGAGCAAATTACTTCTCTCCTCAACAGAAGTCAGCGTTAATTTTTCATAAGATTTATGCATGAACTCAACAGCTGGATTTTATGATGGAGTTCACTGCAATCTGTTATACAGCAGTAAAATGCATTAAAATGTGTAAAAATCATAAGTTTTCTGTGCAAGTCATATTTGAGAGTGCAAAGAACTGCACATGGAAAGATGAACTGTACAGTACAACCTAAAATTAAAAAAGCATGGTGCGTGTTACAGTGTAGCAATAGAAATGTGTTCTGAGGTGTTTGAACTTCAAAAAGTTTAATTTTAAAGTCAAACAATATTCATATTGTTTCAATGTTAAAATGCCTCTTTTGTTAAATTATGATTAAAGTGCATTTCAAAACAAAAATTCAGAGATGTGTTTACAATGATGCGTTTCTTTACACTGATTAACAGGAAAAAACATCAATTGACTTCTCAAAATATGTGAAAGTTCAGTATAAATATATTTAAGCATATATTTGCCACATTGTTTACCCCTATTGCACTACATAATCATAAGGCTCACCATTGTCTGCACTAAGACTATTTTCTGTTCATATTAAGAAGTTTTCAATAGAGTGACAAAGCTTTTTTTTTATTCTGCCCTAAAACTATATTTTAGCTTTACAACTTTATAAATATATATTAGTTTACTTTTTAATGTTTAGTCTTTTTTTACATTGTTCACAAAATGATGCACTGTGCACTTGCATAAAACATTTCACTAACTCTTCACTAAAATGAGCAAGAGAAAAATGTAAAAGTTGGGGTGAAAGAATAGCAAGGATATTAGCCATCTGTGCCTATTTTCAGTATATGCAGAGCAGCTAAATGAAAATTAATCAATAATTCTGTAAAGAGCTGATGAGGATATAGCCTTTAGTGACACTGACAGCATTTGAATTGAGATCTGCTGCGGTTTGAGGCAGGAATGATCGAGCTGCTGATGATTGGAGGGGAACGCGCTCTAATCCCAGCTGGATTGCCATGACTATGGAATAGGGAAAGATCGCAATAGCGGGAAGAGAGGGGGAGAGATCGCGGAGCTCTTGTCCGTTAACGGCGCTCAACAACATGCAGTCACACGAGCCGAGACTCCGCGCGCTCTCATACCGACCACATAAACGCACGCATATTACAACTGAAAGTTCAATGCGGTCTCGAATCACTCACCTAATGCGGTGTGCGGCTTCGTCCACGTGTCTCGAAGGAAAACGACCCTCCGGGAGAGGTAAACAGGGTCGGGATGTTTTATTTGGGTTGATTTGCGCTGGTCTCTCAAGGACGAGGTGAAATCCCAGGGCTGGTCACACACAAACAACAACGCCAGAGCAAATTACAAAAGGCAAAGACTTGGGGGAGGAGAAGTCAATTTGTTTCGTGTTCTAAACAACAGGCTCTGAGCCAAGAGTGGTTACCTTAGCGCCAATGCTCGGTTGAGCAGAGCAAATGTGTCCAAACTGGACCATTTAAATCCAAAACACTGAGCTTGGCTAAAGCGCTACACGCAGTTCAGAGCAGTTAATATGCGCGCGCCGTAGGCTAACTTACCTGAGGCGCATCGCGAGCTACAGGCGACAGCTCACGATTCGTTCATAAGTTTCTCGTTCATAATATCCTGCTAAACGTAGGCTAAGTCGTATCCCACACGCAAAGACTTAATTTTGGGATGTCTGAATTTTAGTTAATTTTGACACTCTTCTTTATTCACAATTGTATTTAGCTGCTCTTGGACGCTTCTTTGGGGTCTAATCAGCGCGAGCCCCTTCAGGTGCCTTATATTAAGGCGTAAATGCAGCGCGAGCACTGCATGTCAATAACCGCAATGTCACTTTCCCTCGCGAGAGGGATAGAACCTCTATAAATTGTGCCTAAAACTACTGTAAGGAGGTGTGTAAATGTTTTATACCTGTGTGCCGGTGGCGCAGGGATGCGCACAGGTGTTCATCGCGCGCTCGTCATGAGCTCGTGCAGTAGCAGTTTCCCCACATGCGCCCTGTTTGTTTTAATTCACCTGTCAAGTCACGCGCCAGGGCATCTCTATTACAACACGCTCGTGTTGGCAATTGTTTGGGCTGTTCTTAAAATGTGTGTATACAAACTATTAACGTTTATATTCATCAATAATTTATAGTAAGCTATAGTATTCATAAAATGTTACTTGTTCAATTGATCAGGAACCAAAACATAAGTCATTTACAGAAATGGCCATGAACTTAGACATAGACAGGCATCCTAAAATGAAATTTGCTACCGATTTGATTTCATCTCTCCACAAACATCCGTGGGTTATTCAATAAGATCTGCATTTAATGCAATTTATTATTTGAGTGAAACATTAAATTTCATGGAGCTTTTGTTCAGGTTTATTCAATGATTAAACAAAAATGATTTTTATACTTCTCCGTCTCATTTGTGACCGCCTTTTCAACCGGACCACTGTCCTCTCAACCGACAGTCAATTAGACGTGTAGAAGTTTGTTTGAAGCAAGTTATCACATTATGGCAGAAGTTTGACACGCGCATCAAGTAGGCTAAGCGTGCACGCGCATACTCAGGTTCCTCTGCGCGCGCGCCACCAAAAGTCCGCAGTCCTAAATATCAAAGAGTGAGTGGACTTTTCTGTCCTTTAATAAGAAAATACACAATATAAATATATATATCAGACAATTGGGGTATAACTGCTGTTAATTCCGTGATAACACATACGTCAAGTCGTCAACTGAGATAACCACTTAAAAAACAAATCCCCCTCAAATAGTGAACTTGAGCCATAAGGACGGTTTAGCATCTGATGCGGAAGCTTTTAAATGTGGATACACTTTCATTTTGCGTAAGCTATTTAACTGCACGTTTAAGGCCAATATTGGCATTTAAAACATTTGTCATGAAAACAGACGTGCGGCTGGTTATTAATATGTTCCAATTGAAATTACATTGACGTTATTGTCAATGTTGTTAGGAGATCAGGAAAGTCAAGGTTTGAAAAATAAAGCATAGCATAACTGAGGTATTTTCGTCACGTTGTGGGCTTCACAAAACAAGAATGAAGCTGCTTCTAGGGAAATTAGTTAAGGGCAATTATTCAGGGTGAAAACACGGCACGAGTCAAATAGGTAAAGGTATTTACACGATAAATTATAGCAGAACATTAAAAACCTAATGCTTAATCTTTACATAGTCCTTTGATGATAGGAAAATTATAGCATTTTGAATTTCCTCTTACCCCATTAATAAGCCATATCTAATCTACTCCATATTGTATTTTATGCTACATGAATGTGTATTTATAACATAACATGTAGGTAAATCACATTGAGCGACATGAGAGGATTGCACAGACTTCAATGCTCAAAAATAGTCATAACTGACCTCTAGTGGTGGATACGTTTTATTGCAGGCATGTAGAGGATTCTACTCGTTCATTGACAGTCAAACTGCAGGACTTTCTTTCTTGCTCATGCAGTCATGCCATTGCCACATCGGAAACACAGATCCGTCTGTTCTATTAAAAAAAATGAAGGAAACGGTCTCAAAGTTAGATACGCAAAGTTATGTATCTTGCGTCCTGTTCAGGCTGAACCGTATCTGCGCTTTCCATCCGAGAACTTGCCCAGAACTAATCCTTCAATTTCTTACAGTCACTGACATCCTCCATTAACTGTTCAGTTTCCTTTTACTGGCTGTAATACAATGGGAGCTATTGGATGTTACATAAATCCATCTATTGTAACAAAAAAAGCACAAGTTATTAAAAAAACTACCGCTACTGAATTTATTTATTTTTTAAAGCATATGAGCAATAAAAGAATGTTGAAAAATAAAACAGATTTTCTCCAATTTTTTGTTCGTCTAGTAATGCATAAGGTCTCACTCTTAGGAAAAAAGATATGGGACAAAAGCAGTCAAAAAGGCGGAAAGGTACTAATATATGTACCATTTAGCTATTAATATGTAGACTTTACATAATAATATGTACCTTCAAGATACTAATATGCCCTTTAAGGTGTAAATAATAAGGTTGTACCCTTTGTACCGCCCCAGTGACAGCTTTTGTACCTTTTTTCTGAAAGTGAAGCC
Organism: Pseudorasbora parva; assembly: GCF_024679245.1. Classification (NCBI taxonomy): domain Eukaryota; kingdom Metazoa; phylum Chordata; class Actinopteri; order Cypriniformes; family Gobionidae; genus Pseudorasbora; species Pseudorasbora parva. The sequence continues at coordinate 29,128,956 of NC_090191.1, read as the reverse complement.
TATATGAATATATTAATAAATGAAAAGTGTGAGCAAGGTACAAAAATAATCATTGTTTCTATTTGATAAAAAAATATATTATGAAATACAATTAGTGTGGATTTTTTTTTTTTTTTTTTTTTTTTTTACAAATTAGCTTATCATTTAACATTTAAGCCAATGGAAATACTTTTATAGAAAAAAATATTATTAAAAATAAACCTTAAGTAAAAATTATGAAGTGCCCTATATTTTTTTTTGTCATCAAGTAGATCTATATTAATAGTTCAAACAGGTTGGTACATGAGCATTATGTACTTTAATGACATACAGTCATCAAAATGTCATTTGTTAAAATGTCAGCTATTTTATTTTTCCAGTAAAGTTATGGAAACAAGAGCTGCCAGATTTTTACTATGGAGGTGCTCAACTCATAAAACACAGTCCAGCAATCATTAAATGCATTTGATTATATTTTCCATTATAAAGCAGCACATTGTCACTAAATGGCTTTATAGATAAACAGCACAAAAGGCGGCCAGGTTCCCCCAGCAAGTGATTCCAGCAAATGAACAATTTTTCGTCTCACATTGTTATAAATGCCCTTGCTGCAATGTTCATTTTGGGGGTTCATTATTGGATTCTCCGTATTATTTGTTGTGGTTTAAAGTCTTGTGAGTTTTGGGACCCCCATTTGTCTTCACAGAAGATAAGATGGGAATTTGGTAATCTTCCAGTCTGCTTTTCTTCTATATCTAAATAGCCTATCTGTGTTATAGGCACAGTGATTAATGCTGAGGGGATTTAGAGAGGAGGATACAAATGCAGACAGTCTCTCATCAGCCCATATCAAACAGCCTGGGAGATGTTTAATATATGGGTGTATTTGGTCTCCAGCTTACAGCTGTCTGCTTAAAGCTTTATTACTAAAGAATCATTTGGAGGGGGGGAGAAAGCATCTCTTGATAGAGTGAGTGACTAATAACTAAAGCCGACAGCGAGCCCCAAAACTCGCTTTCTCTCTCTCGCACACGCGAGCGCACACACAGGGCAAGTGACGAGACCGCTCTGTGCGCACAACAGAGAAGTCAAAATGTGACACATTCTTGCTGGCGGTGGGATAAAACTCAATCAACCTAAACCGTCTTCCCTCAGACGAAAAATTACACACGTGCAACATACACAAGCGTATGCAAACTTAAGGTGATCCCACACAAACTGAACCACAACAGTCCCACATTTTCTCACGCAGTGTCCAGTATTTAGCCACGACTGTCATCAACGGCTTAGGAATGAGCTATTAGAGCTGTGTGGAAAGCGAATGCCACCACTAAAATGATACCTCACCTCTCCAGGTAAAACAGCAGCCCCACAACCCTGTGCGCTGCATCAGGGAGCAGCAGAGACAGAGAGACAGATTGTGTGAGTGTTCTGTCTAATCCCCATAAGCATCAAGGCAGCAGCTGCCATGTACAGAAAAGGGGGCTGGGGAGGTCACAGTTTGAAAAAGAGAAACACACTCTTCTCCAGCCTTCAGTCCTGTTTTAAATGTATAGAACGGAGAGCAAAAGTCTAAAAGAGCCTTATTTTAATGATTCATAACAAATAATAATTATTCCGAAAAGTCTGAAAATGCCTTTACATGTAATGGTTATTTATATTTTTATATTATTTATCATTATTTTTCATATTAAATCCCAAATATCTGAGTGCTAGTGATAATGCTTGTTTCAAATAAAGTTCAAAGTTATTTTATCCGTTACATGTATCATTACATATAATTTTTTAATAAAATAAAAATAATTATAGTAAAAAGGAAATAACTCTTAATTTTATATCATATTTCTTATAGATTTTTTTCAAAATGCTAAAACTTCTAGGTTTAGAATCCATTTTAAAATTAATTTTCAATGTTATTTTTAAACTCAATATTCTATTACCCTTTTTCCACCAAAATAGTTTGCATTCTAGAACCAGAACCTGTTCTCTGCCAGGCGAGCTGGAGACTGTTGCGAAACGGCTGTTTCCACAGACTTTAGGAACGAACAGTGATGTAACGCTACTCTGTGTTGTTTACCTGACTAAAACCAGTCTAAAATTAAAATATTGCACGTCTCTGTGTGTGTGAAGGCAGTGCGGCACTTCCGTTTTGCTGTTCACAGTATCCGGGACTGATTCTAGCCAACCGACAGCTTGCAATTACTGTCCTTTTCGGAAGTAAACTGAAACCGTTGATTCCCTCTCTCTCACCCAATGGGTCTCACTTGCATGTAGTTTTATACATTTAGATGTATAAAGAGCAATGTAGTGCAATATTATTACATTGCTCAAAGAGACAGAGCCAGTATGTCTCATACCCGGCTACCCGGCTTCGTTCGAGACCAGCACGTTTTTGGGACTGGAATTGAACCGATGTTTTCGGCCTGGAACCCCCCTTCCAGCAGTGAAAATGCATGGAATGGCTCAAGAAGGTTGGTAACCTGCACCAGAACCATATCGGTGGAAAAGTGGTTTTATAATTTTTTAGAATTTACTGGACAATATCACCTATACCATCCCGTTCATACCAAGGTAACAAGTGGAGGTGTAGGTTGTGGTGGTTCTAAATCTTTTAGCTCCAATCCAGTCTATCAACAATCCGCCAACAAGTCTAGTGCACAATCTGCCAAACCCAATCTTTGAAACTGACTTGCACATGACAATGGAACAATTGAAACATAGTGTGATTCTGTAGACATCTGATAAATTCCACCTCATGTGATAAAGTGAAAACCCCCGGATAAACAACCTCTGTTTATGACCTGGACACGTTCTGAGTGAGCTGGTTTTTTGTTGCGTTCTGTTTTTGTTTGTGCTCCTCGGCGCCGCGGTCTCGTCAATCTTTCACCGTTCAAGCTGTTTAAAGGTGGACGATTTATGGTTTGCCAGGCATGGCAGACCGAGCTGAGGTCACACCATATCAGCCAGCAACAATGGCCATTGTTTGTGCGCTCTACAGGAAGTGGCTGTGTGGGACTTCCTGCGGCTGATACCTAGGTTTGGACAAGGGTGGGGTGGCAGCCAGGCAGCCCTGTGGCCGATCACATTGTTCCAGGTAGGATCTCATGGTAATGTTGGTCCCTTGAGACCGTGTGTTTTCCACCAAAGTGGCCCAGTCCCACAGCCTTAATATAGAGCTGAATACCGCCCTGTCAAAACCAATATAGTCTCCTATAGTGACACAAACAGAGAGAGGTATACAAAAGCACAAAAATGAAAGCATCCAGATAGACATTTTCCTCTGTTAACATACATATTTGTGTGCATTGCTGTTTAGGTCAACTTGTTGACACTTTTAGATTTGTGTTATTTTTTTCCATATCTATGTTCAAAGAAATTTCTATATTCACTATATTTTCCCCAAATGATAATACAACATTCCTCAGCGACAAGACCCTTTGACCGCTAAAGTGTGTTCTTGAACGCCGAAAGGCTTTAACCCACAAAACTGGGTTTTTGTTGGCAGATTGCAGCTTTCACACCCACATTAGCTGCAACATGCAGTTGTTTGGCAGATCCACTCAAGAACAAATGCCTGGGAATTTTCTGCAATAACCCCTGTCCAAAGCCATCCTGGAGGGCTATCACGGGGGTGCTCGGAGACATATTTACTCTCGTTCCCGCTGCGGGGCCCAGTTCTTCACAACAGCACCTTTTGTGGCAAGCATTTTTCTATTAACCTTTAAAGAATGGAAGAGGATACAGAGAATAGGACAAACAGACCGTGTTGGCGGGCAGTGTTAACGTTGTGCGACAGATGTGCAGATGGTGTGTTACAGTAAGAGATCAAGGCGAGAGAGAGAGAAAGAGAGAGCGAGAGCTTTTATATGCCAGTCAAACGTTCCTCATGCCTTTAAAACTCCTCCAACCCAGATTCGGCTCACCAGACCAACTGATACTCTGCGCAGGAGATCTGACGCTCGAGTGTGGCCATATTGACAACCGTTTGTTCTCGATAAGAGCGCAATCTTAATGAGAGGAATCAGGCCCTTTGCTAAAAAAAACTACAAAGGTAGATGTGTTAGTCTGACAATGTGGGAGACATTTTACCCCCCTCCCACCAGTCCACCACATTCTACTGACGAAAATAAGCCAGTCGGCTGATTCATTTTACACAAAGAATGGAATATTTATCAGTCAAAAGCATCCACATCTGTTGATTAGTCGTGAGTCACTCAGCTTTGACTATATATAGTATTGCATCTGACATTTCCTAGCGTAAACATCCATTGGGTTTGTTTGTCATACCTCTAGTCTAAATGGGGGAGAGCTCTTATGAGGCAGACTGTCCTTCTTCTCCCTTTGGGACAACTGCCAAGTGCATGGAACTAAATATGGCTGGCTGCTGTCACAGTAATTCAGTTATGGGTGTATTAACAAACAATGGGTGTGATTCATTTAAGAAAGCCTTAACTGAGCTAATAAGCATGATTCACTTGTGTTTTCACTCATAAATGTTGAGATTTCTAAACTGGTCTCTGAATGGCGATGAGCATTTGTTTAAAGAGATGAAACTCTTCACAAAGATCCAAACGGCTCAGCTTCACATGTCTAGGTGAAGAAGAAAAAAAGCTTACACGGCTTACTCACACATCTTACACAGGATGTACAGGTAGAAATACAACATTCATGAAGAAGTTCTAAAAAAAAAAAACTACATTCTGGTGTCACCATAGTCTTTTCTGTTTCAGACTGCTACACGATAACAAAGATTTTAACAGTTTCTGAAGAAATTTAAGTGGCGCTTACCAGGGTGTTGCTAGGGTGCTTAAGCCCAGGACACATCAAGCTGTTTTTGAGCGTCTGAATACTTTTTCTGTGGTTTTCTAGGTTTTTTGGGCGTAACACACTATGCCGGCAGGGACTTAAATCCTGCAATGCCAGACGTGTCCCCCTGCTTAAGCCAGTACATGTCCGGGCCCGTCTGAAGTTTGCTGGAGAGCATTTGCATGATCCAGAAGAGGATTGGGAGAATGTCATATGGTCAGATGAAACCAAAATAGAACTTTTTCTTAACTTGTCGTGATTGGAGGAGAAAGAATGCTGAGTTGCATTCAAAGACCACCATACCTACTGTGAAGCCAGGGGGGTGGAAACATCATGCTTTAGGGCTGTTTTTCTGCAAAGGGACTCGGATGACTGATCAGTGTAAAGGAAAGAAAGAATGGGGCAATGTATTGTGAGATTGAGTAAAAGCCTTCCATCAGGAAGGACATTAAAAGATTAAACATGGCAGGTTTTTTTACCATGACAATGATCGCAAACATGCCACCTGGGCAACAAAGGAGTGGCTTCGTAAGAAACATTTCAAGGTCCTGGAGTGGCCTAGCCAGTCTCCAGATTTCAACCACATAGAAAATCTTTGGAGGGAGTTTAAAATCTGTGTTGCCCCAAAACATCACTGCTCTAGAGGAGATCTGCAAGGAGGAATGGGCTAAAACAGTGTGTAAAAATCTTGTGGCGACTTACAGATAACGTTTGACCTCTGTCATTGCCAAAAAAGGGTATATAACGAACTATTGAGATTTTTTGTTATTGACCAAATAATTATTTTTACCATAATTTGCAAATAAATTCTTTAAAAATCAGACAATGTGATTTTCTGGATTTTTTCTTCTTAATCGGTCTCTCATAGTTGAAGTATACCTATGATAAAAATTACAGATCTCTCTCATATTTTTAAGTGGGAGAACTTGCACAATTGGTGGCTAACTAAATACTTTTTTTGCCGCAATGTACATACATTACATCTTGTTTTCATATTTTATAAATTATTGTTGTTATTATTCAAAAAACATTACAAATGCATTGTACAATCATGCATACACCCTTTCTGATGTATCATTCACATAAGTTAGCACTTGCAGCGTCAAAACAGCATTGAATGAAATTCGTGCCAAAATGTCATCCAGAGGTGTGTTGCATATTATATCTGATGTAACCTCAACGGCTTTGCCACTCAACTGTTCTGAATGAGCAATAGCTACATTTTGCCTCAGTGTATTAATAGTTGGTGTCAGTGAATATAAGAGGCCTGGGAGGATGTGGAAATGTTGTGTATTTGGGCTGGGGCCTGTGTCAGTCTCTGGCTGGGTCTCTGTGAGTCAGGCGGGCTGGTGTTGGGGGCATGGAAGAGCTTCTGCAGCGGGCCGCCCAGGCCCTGAAAGAGCTCTTTGTGTCCATTCTATTTTCACAGGAAACGGCTACCCTTTTTCGTCTCCTATGGGGAATATGTAACTGTGGTCACCTAATCAAACTTAACACAGGGAGAGGGGGATGGAGAGAAAAAAAAAAGAGTGAAACCGTTAACCCGGCAGCTATAGTTTAGCAAAACACAGACACACAATGGCTTGTTTATGTCCTTCTGCAGCTCCTTTTCTCTTTCTTCATTTCCCTGTCTCTTTCATTCAAACCTGCTTTTCATTAATCCAGCCACGATGACAGGCTGTTGTTTTAGCGATGTGGAAGCTAGGTATGCAGTCTTAATTTAAACATCAGGAAACGCTAGGGAGGGTTTAAAATCTATCCACCCACTCACAAACACACAGACGCCTCTCACAAGCTTAAAGAGAGACTCCCTCTGATACTCCATCAGGGATTATAGCAGCAGATCCAGACCCTCGGATTAAAACTCTGCCAATCCAGAGCAAGAACACATGTGAGATGGAGAAAGAAGGGAACAAGAAAGTTGGAGAAAGAGAACAACTACTATGAGCCAATTATATTATGGTTAAACATGTCTAGAGCTGTTATTATACCGCACATCAATATAAATATATCACATATTTACACAGATGCACAGAGGTGGCATAAACATATTTGCATGGATTTACAATATAGGAAGCAGTGGATCACTTGCAGATGTTGATGGTTGATTAGCGTGTACAGTGGATTGAAAATAAGGCCCTGTCTCATACGCTGCTGCTGCAAGCTTTTGCAGTCCTTCTCGAAGTCTACACTTTGGTTATATAAGGCCGTATTTTCCTCTACTTTACGGTTCGAAAATGAACATGGCCTTGTTAGCCCCTGCTGGCAGATGCTCTAAATGTATTTTGTTCTAAAAAGCATATTTCTTTATTGATGGCAAATCGATATGTATATGTATTTTTATTCAGCACAGATTAATTGAATTGATCAGAAGTGACCGTAAATACCATTATTTTTAAACTTTCTATTCATCAAAAAGAATTCTGAAGAAAACGTAATAGTTTCCACAAAAATATTAAAGGGTTTGTTCACCCAAAAATTCTCTCATTAATTACTTAACCTAATGTTGTTCGACACACGTAAGACCCATTTATCTTCGCAACATAAAAAAAAAAAAAAAATATATATATATATATATATATATATATATATATATATATATTGAACAGGTGTTCCTAATAATCCTTTAGGTGAGTGAGTGAGTGAGTGAGTGAGTGAGTGAGTGAGTGAGTGAGTGAGTGTGTGTGTGTGTGTGTGTGTGTGTGTGTGTGTGTGTGTGTGTGTGTGTGTGTGTGTGTGTGTGTGTGTGTGTGTGTGTGTGTGTGTGTGTGTGTGTGTGTGTGTGTGTGTGTGTGTATGTATTACACACTCACCTAAAGGATTATTAGGAACACCTGTTCAATTTCTCATTAATGTAATTATGTAATCAACATGGCAGATGCTTCAATGCATTTAGGGGTGTGGTCCTGGTCAAGACAATCTCCTGAACTACAAGCTGAATGTCAGAATGGGAAAGAAAGGTGATTTAAGCAATTTTGAGTGTGGCATGGATGTTGGTGCCAGACGGCCAGCCTGAGTATTTCACAATCTGCTCAGTTACTGGGATTTTCACGCACAACCATTTCCAGGGTTTACAAAGAATGGTGTGAAAAGGGAAAAACATCTAGTATGCGTTAATCCTGTGGGTGAAAATTCCTTATTGATTCTAGAGGTCAGAGGAGAATGGGCCGACTGATTCAAGCTGTTAGAAGAGCAACTTTGACTGAAATACTGTAACCACTCGTTATAACCGAGGTATGCAGCAAAGCATCTGTGAAGCCTCAACACGCACAACCTTGAGACGGATGGGCTACAACAGCAGAAGACCCCACCGGGTACCACTCATCTCCACTACAAATAGGAAAAAGAGGCTACAATTTGCACGAGCTCACCAAAATTGGACAGTCAAAGACTGGAAAAATATTGCTTGGTCTGATGGGTCTTGATTACTGTTAAGACATTCAGATGGTAGAGTCAGAATTTGGCATAAACAGAAGGAGAGCATGGATCCATCATGCCTTGTTACCACTGTGCAGGCTGGTGGTGGTGTAATGGTGTGGGGATGTTTTCTTGGCACACTTTAGGCCCCTTAGTGCCAATTGGCCATCGTTTAAATGCCACGGCCTACCTGAGCATTGTTTCTGACCATGTCCATCCCTTTATGACCACCATGTACCATCCTCTGATGGCTACTTCCAGCAGGATAATGCACCATGTCACAAAGCTCAAATCATTACAAATTGGTTTATTGAACATAACAATGAGTTCACTGTACTAAAATGGCCCCCCAGTCACCAGATCTCAACCCAATAGAGCATCTTTAGGATGTGGTGGAACGGGAGCTTCGTGTCCTGGATGTGCATCCCACAAATATCCATCAACTGCAAGATGATATCCTATCAATATGGTCCAGCATTTCTAAAGAATGCTTTCAACACCTTGATGAATCAATGTCACATAGAATTAAGGCAGTTCTGAAGGTGAAAGGGGGTCCTGATGGTCCTATGGTGTTCCTAATAATCCTTTAGGTAAGTGTATATACAAACATATAGTATATGAATGGCCATTAATGAAGAAAGATAATTTTTTAAATCTATAAAACAGGAATAGCTTTCTAGATCTCGTGTTGCTATTTATTCAAATTTATATGACATCATTGCTTATAGGCAGGGCCCGGTTCATTGTTGGGGGAGGGAGAACAACACTAAAGACAACTGAAGACTGACAATGAATAAAAAAGCTCAAAGGGAAGCAAGGAGCATCACAATTTTGAAAAAAACATCTTGATACATTTGAGTGAGTCCACACTGGATTTCACATGAGAAAGAATCAACAGCTCTATTTGGGAAACAACCCTAGAAGCATGATTAAAGTTTAAAAAAAAAAAAACACCTCTTCCTCCCTCTGTCCTAGCTGTGGCCTTGACCTGCTCGCCTCAGTGTTTACCATCTCTGTACTCGACAGTTTCAACTCTCTTCTCTCTCCCAGATGAATAGGACCAAGGGACTTTTCCTCTGATGGACAAAGAGCCGGGAAGGCTGCGCGAGTGTAGGCTGTCTGAAACAAGGTTATGTGGGTCATTCTTCAAGCAATTAAACACTTTTTTTGTCTCCTTCATTTGAAAGAAATGCCAATTGTGAAAATGTTCCCTATATATTAGTCACATAATGTATTGATTCTTTAGAAACTGCTTCAATTGTCTGCTTTAAAATTGAGTCAAAATATTGTGTTACAGAGGGCAATTACTCAATTAAACCCATACGAGGAAATAGTTATTTTCCTCTATAAGACTTATTGGTTATTTCATCGAAGAATACAAAATAGAAAGAAGGCAAAGCACTGAGGGTGGAAAAAGTTTTGAGATGAAGTCTGAAAAATGGAAAGCAAGAGGGATAATGAGTGGTGGATGAGCAAATTGAAGAAGGGAGAAGAAAAGAGGTAAAATGGAGGGAGAGGAGGAGGAAGGCAACACAAAGTCCCATGGCTGCCTCGGGGCATTGTGCAAAATTGATGGAGGGGATGAGAGACCTCACACACATACACAGAGCACCTGGGACTCCAATCTCAGACCTCTATCTATGCCTTTCCTTCTCTCTCTCTCTCTCTCTCTCTCTCTCTCTGTAACCTTTATAGGCAATAATGCACCAAGAATAAAGTCAGAACTGATTTTTGGTGGTGATGGGAAGTTTGTTTTCTTCCTTTTTTTACCTTTACATGGATTAAACCCATATATGCCAAGTGACAAAAAGGACATGCCACTGCATGTTTTGAAACTATTCGCATTAATTGTACAGTAATGGGGGGGAATGCAATAAAAGTGAACAAAACATTTCCTTTTGTGTTCTACTGATGAAGGAAATCAAATGGTTTGAAACAATACAATAATGAAAAAATGATGCCAGAATTGTACTTTCTGGATGAATTATCCCTTAACCTGCAGCTGGTTGCCAGCATCCAAAACACAGCATGTGCTGGTCTTTTCAGTAGGGAAATATTTACCTCTGTCACCTTTTCAGTCTTTCTTTATTTTTTTGGTCTGATTTATGGTAGACTCAAAACCATGGACTTGATCAAATCATGTTCTCAGCTAAGAGTCAGTTTACCAGGTGAACTGCACTGAAAATCAAGTGAAAAACTCACTGCCTGTTCCCTCTGTAACTGGTTAGGCAAATCGCTGTAATATGAAACCGAGCTTCTTATTCTCTCATTTCCCTCCAAAAACAAATGCATGTGAATGGTTCACCACCAAAGACAATGTGCATTTGTCCGACTCTTGTGCACTTTTTCAAATCCAGTTTTAGAATTTGAATATTGTCATAGTGCTGCTCCATTGCTTAGCATTAGCAATTAGCACGAGCGTGTAGTGTATGGTCATTAGCTCTTCTGCACAGCAAGAGAATGGGATCTTGCTTCTGTGCCGGCATGTCCTGGCGCGCGATAATGCCCGCTGGTTGAAATGCCCCGTGGCTCCTTGACTGACATAGCGATGGTTTGCTGGATGGCTGAGCTGGCACAGAAATGGCCAATCTGAGTCACACAAAAAGAGAGAGGCCGACACACACACACAACACTTGCACACCCACCTGCAGCAAAATTGGCCGCACCAAAGCCCTGAAGAGGCTTTACTCACCAGTGAGACGGCTCTCTCATACGTTTAGCCAGGTCGCAGGCAGCGCCTCCTGTCGTTCTGTCCTGAACCGTATCGGGACCCCTGTGCTCAGACAAGGCCTCTGTTGATGTAGGTGATTTTGAAGACGGTGAAACTGCTACACTCTCAGGGAGTGCCAGGGACGCAGAGCTGCAACCGCATGTCATCTGTTAGCAATCGGAGGAACGGGCCTGATATTAAAGTGTCATGCGGGTCACAGACTGAGGTCTCTACGCCCCATAAGGAACCCTACTGTTTCAAGACACTACTTTCCAGCTGCAAATGTGCAACGGGAGGGTATTGGAAAATCACTATACAGTACACTTGAGAGAAAAGACATTTCTAATGACGTAAAGGTAATTATGGTACAAGTGGGTGGCTTGAGTGGTTTAGCAAACCCAAGGAACAAGTTGCGATGGTGAATTTTTATATTTATAAACACTTCCAAGTAGCCAAGCAGCACTGACGGACGCTTTCAGACCAATGTCTGATCTGTAATCCAAAGAATATTCAAGGTAATTTGCGTATGGACAGAGGAAAATAGTAAAAAGGCTGAAAAAAAAAATCCTTCAATGTGACAGGAGACGTTAAGTTCCTGTCCCTGACAAGAGTTTATGGAAAATGAGTGAGGCGTGATTCTTTTCCTACATTACCACAAGGCCGTGTTAAGCCTATGAATTTAAAAAAATGGGCTAAAACTTCAGCAAAGGCAGATAATGTGAGAGAAGAGCGGATAAACGCAGATCTAATGTCACAACAACGTGGCACAAAAACGGGGTCCAAAGCCGCTCTTCATCAAACCCTGTTATTTAAACATTTAACGCAACAGTGGAGGGGAGAGGCAGGAGATGATGATGATTTGCGATTTAATGATTCCATCACTGTATTAGGGGATTAAGATGTCCGTGGAAATAGATTAGTTCTACATCCATTTTCACTCTGACTGGCAGAGACCCAAAAAGCTCAGAGATGGAAATATGAAGAATGAGGCATGCTGTGACAGATGGAGCACAAGTGACCTGAAGAGCGCCACTAAGAGCACTACCGCCACCTGCTGGTGGTGATGGGAACATATAACCCTCAGTTGCTCGGTTAGAGGAATAGTTCACCCTAAAAAATAAATTATGTTATTTACTGAGCTTTCCAACCCCATATGGTGTTATTTTTTTCATGTGAAACACAAAAAGGAGAATTTATGAGAATGTTATAGTTAACACGTCAGTCAAGCTCAAAAGTCAGTTAGTTGAACCAGACAAGTGGATGAATAATTTTAGATATGAACGGGTTGATCTGGTTCACAAATGGAACTGAACAAATCGATTCAATGATCTGTTCACAGTGCTTCTCAAAGTAAAGGTTCACTGAAAGGAAAGATTTTCTGTAAATATCAACTTTATTTATATAGCACTTTTACAATCACGATTGTGTCAAAGCAGCTCCACAGTGTCAAACAGGACAATATTGCAACAAAATTAGATTTGGCTGTACAGTCGTTCTGGAGAAAATAGTGATGTTATCAAATAGTAAGATAAAGGTGACACTTTACAACAATCAGTTAATGAATTAACTAACATTAAGTAATAATGAGCAATGCATTTGTTACAGTATTTATTAATCTTTGTTAAAGATACAACATGTCACTGTTAGTTAGCGTTAGCTTAGGTTCTTTGAATATTAATTTTAATGTATTAGTCTGTATTTTGAAATGAACAAAAATTAATAAATGCTTTAGAAGAATTTAGTCTAACTAATGTTGATAAATGGAATCCTTATTTTAAAGTGCTGTCAAGTTAATTTTCACCCTGTTCCTCACACAAATATTGTATGTCTCCCAACAATACCATTTCCAACGTGCAAGCAAGCTATTTCCTGTTAATGTCCGGGCATTTTTTGACTATATGCAAACTATTTTGTATAGAAGCCTATATGAAGATTCTTCAAAAATATCTCATATGTTTTCCATTGAAAAAAGAAGGTCATATGGGTTAATTTGGAACAACATGAGGGTGAGTAAATGTCCAGGCGATCATATGAAATCCCAAATCATGGACATTCACAGGCTCTTGCGCTGCCCAAATAATCAAAATGAGGGCTAGAAGTGTTGAGGAAGTGAGGGAAATATTATTAAATGATCAAATCTTCAGTGCTGACTCAAGGCCATCAACTATACCGATCTCAAGTCATTATGTGTTAGCTTATGCAAGGTTTAATTACAAGAGTGTGACCCTCATTCTGCTGTACCCGATAACATCAGCAATGTGGCGGGAAAGGTCACATGCTCAAACACGCTGGGGCTCAGGAGTCAATTAGTTGAGAGAACAAAGGAGACTTAGAAGGATGAGGAAAAGACAAATAGAAGACGAATCCTGCAAAGGAAATAAACAGCAACTTGGGCAAATAAAGAGGGGGGAAAACAGATGCAAAGGATACAACGCAAAAGTGGCTGCAAGTTCATTAATTAGAATTTCAAATCGGACAAACTTGAGATGACAGCAGCGCGCTTGTCAAATCAGATCATGGCCTAGCAGAGCGGAGAACCTCCCGGTGCTTGGAGCCAAAAGCAGGAACAGCTCATCGCAAACAGCTTCCTGGGGATTCTGTGTGTATCTGCGCATATGAGCGTAAGTGTGTGTGCGATTACTGCAGCGTGTAAGCCGTCTTCATCGCCTCTGATTACTGCGGCCCGCCTTTTTCCCGCCTGTCCGCCTTGCGATGTCACTCTCCCCCTAAATGAGAAGTGACAATTAAAACATTCTCTTAAGGCGCTCCAAATCAAGATGTGCTGGCAAGGCTGGCGGAGTGCTGTTCACCACGGGGCCAGAGCGGGCGAGGTGAGAGGCCACAGAAACTGTCGTATCTGCCCCCCAGGCATGAAGCAGGGGTCAAAGTGATGATGGCTGTCCTCAGGCCCAGCACCAATGGGTAAGGCAGAGTAACACAACCTCTTAGGGCACCAGAGGGTCAGTGAAAGAAGAGGGAAGGCTGAAAATGTGCCTTTAAGGCAAAGGAGAATATTAAGGACTAGATTGACTGTGTGCTACTTCAGATGCTGTGGGGTAAATAGAGAGCGAGTGAGAAAGTGAGAAAGATGATTTTAAAGGTTTGGAAGAATTTTGGTAACCAGATAGTTGACGGCACCCATTGACTTTCATAGTCATTTTTTCCTGCAATGGAAGTCAATGGGTAGTCAACTCTGTCTGGTTATCAACATTCTTTAAAATATCTTCTTTTGTGTTCAATGTAAGAAAGAAACTCAGATTTGGAACAACTAGAGGGTAAGCAAAAACTACTCCTTTAAATTTAGATTTTCACCAAACCGTATCACATACCCCCCAGAACACTTTAATTACAACACGGGGGAAATTCAACCATTCGATTATATTTCTGCATCTTTTAAAAAGCTTGATGCTGGTCTCTATTCATGCCATTATATCGATAATATTTTTATTTTATTTTTCCTATTGTGGTTTGAAAAAGAAAGAATGGCATAATGCATTAGCACAACACCAGTGTGTGAGTAAATGATGACTTAATTTTTATTTTAGGGTGAACTATTCCTTTAAAAATCTTTTTCTGAGAGCACTCTTCTACACATGCACTTCAGCAAAGTACTACTCACGAATTAAGGAAATTCAGTATTGTAGAACTAGCTATATTGTGTGGTACTCTGAATGAATCGCTTCTGCTTTTATTCTCACTTAAGTTATTTTAGATAAAAGCATCTGAATGATTAAATGACACTGAAAAGCTTGAGAAAGGGCTATGTGTTTGACTCTTTGTAAGGGACACAGTGGAGAAAGTGGAAGGCTGAAACAGAGAGGTTGTTTGGGCAGAATACCAGGTCAGTCAGTAGACAGCTGCAGCACTGAGGGAGATGAAGCCAAACTAGCCTGGCCTCAGTGAGGGCACAAAGTTCCAGACCTCCACCCTACAGAGACCAAAGTTTCGGAGCACAGCCAATGAAGGATCCATTTCAGATTTACCCAAACTCTTTAAAGTAGAACAGAGGTCATCGACTGGAAAGGATGAGAACAAAGGGGCATCAATTCGAGGCTTCATCATTGCACCTTCATAGACATAAAATATAGTTCATCTAGAGAGCTTGGCACAGCCACCGAGCAAGAAACAGGCAACAGACATATGATACCTAAATTATAGACTCCATGTTTTGGACATTTAAAATAGTCTCAATGACATTGCATTAAATAAAACCGAATCTGCAAGCTAATAGATGCTTGTTTTATTTTAATAAATTTGGGATCAAGGCAGCTTTCTATGGAGGCCGATTTCTGCTTAAATAAATCAAATCAAATATATAATTGTGACATTATTTCTCTTATAACATAAAATTTCCCAATTTTGAATTTATATCTCACAATTGCACCTATTGTGAATTTATTTAGATTTATTATAATATAGACAATTTATATCAAGTCCACTTTAGACATTCTGCAAACTATAAGTAAATTTGCAAATAACTCTCATTAGAGTATTAGTAGATTGTAAGGTTAGGGTTAGTAGGATAAGTTGTACTTGCTTAAGTTACTTAGTAGGATGTCTGCTGAGGGGACCATCAATTTGAAGTAGCTGATATTAAGCAGACAGTCTACTTTAATGACTGCTAGTTGACATGTATTTGAATATCGAAACCAAGTGTTACCATTATCATTACCATTTATCATTACTGTTAATTTATCCCCCAGTTTTACAGACAAGGCTTAAGCCTAGTCCCAGACTAAAATACATATTTGAGCTGTTTTCACTGAAAGCAACTTGCACTGATATATCTTAAAATATGGCACTGCCATTGTTTTGTCTTAAAGGCTCCCTGAAAAGTTTTTTTTAGCTTTTAGGATGAATATATTAGCCTTAGGGTTATGATTAAGCAGATGTGTTCCAAACAGTGACAGCATTTGCATTTAGCAGATAAGCATTCAAAACATACAGTCTCCCACTTCCGCTAAAATGGATCAAATATTTTTATGGCATCACCACGGACTTCAGCTTCACATCACATCTTCTATCCAATCAAATACTCTCTAGAATCTGAAATGGGTAACTTGTTCACACATTTTATATTTTCTACATGGTGAATGTCATATAGTGCACTACATAGGGAACAATTCAGACAGTGTAAATATGCTTTCAGTTGAGGCGACGACTGGTGTCACGTTAGTTTCACGCGCACTGCCGCAGCAAGCATGCACACACACACACACACACACACAGTCTGCTCCGGTCCAGAAACACGAGAACACAAAGTGGATCGCATGCGCGAGTCAGCGCAGACAACAAAACATATCAGAGCCATTTGAATTCTGCATTTCAAAGCGATACGGAGGAGATTATGATGAGAAACGGTTAAAGATTAAGAGGAAACTGCGGCTTTACCGAGCTGAAAGGCTCTAGTCAAACTTTGATACAAACAAAACACTACTGGCTGTTTAAGTATGCAAGAATAGATGATTATACTGATTAATGTTCCACTAACAGACAGACACAAGCAGACACACTCTGTCAGTTTAAATCTAGACTAAAAACACATCTCTTTAACCTGTCATACAAATAACTCATAATCAATTTCTAAATCAGTTAAATGATTGTTAGGCTGCATAAATTAGGTTAACCGGAACCCTGGAACACTCCCTATGACACCCGATGTACTTGTTACATCTTAAGAAAAATGGCATATACACTAATATTAGTCTGTCTGTCTCATGCTTATCCCGAGGTTACCATAATGAGCAGGATCTGGTCCATATCCAGATCAGATGGTGGACTTGCACCTAGACATAACCACAGCGCTGCACACAAGAATATTTTTTGTGCTCCAAAAAAACAAAATAATGACTTATATAGTGTATATAAATAAAAAAAAATATAAAAAAAATAAACTATGACTTATATAGTTATGGACCGATTTCAAAACAAAGCTTGAACGTTATGAATCAGTGTATCGATTCATAAAATTATTGTAGAACCACTGAGATGGACTTTGTAACGATGTCTTAAGTACCCTTTATAGGATTTCAACAAAAATATTTTCATTTGTGTTCCGAAGATAAACAAAGGTCTAATGGTGAGTAATTAATGACAGAATTTAAATTTTTGGGTGAACTTAAACTTTAATAATAGATGATCTTTAAAATGGAACAGAATCAACACTGAACTGACTTCAGCAAAAAGTACAAATGCTAAAGATCAAAATACATAATTTTACTGTTATTACTTGTAAAGCTCATTTGTATAATGTGCTATATATATATATATATATATATATATATATATATATATATATATATATATATATATATATATATATATATATATATATATTATAATTAATTATAATAGTATAGTTATATAATACATTATATATCTTTTGTTGCCATTTTAAACATTATTTTTTTGTTATTTTAATCCTTAGAAATTGTGTTTAAGTTATATTTGCTTGAATTTTATTATATTACTGACTGACATACATTTTGTTTAATGTGACTTAAGTGTCCAAATATGGTTTGAGGCCACTGTAGATAGAGACAACAAACATTCTGACGTCCGATGCTCGAAAGGAGTGTGCGCAACAACAACAGTTTCTGGAAGCTTTCCATGTTACATTGTTTAAGCCGAGATTTACAGGAACGTTTAGACGGCGAGTGCCCGCTGGCTTGGCGCTGTCAAGCGTTTGCAGCTTTAATCTGATCTATTATGCTGATGAGGTTGACTCGGTTCCAGAGCCGTCAGTGGCTTCACACTCACACAGTGAGCTGGCAGCCGACTCCATCACCTGCGCTGGTGAGCACACCGACACTTTGTCACTCAGTCACACCTGATCCGAGTCCAAAAGCGGGTTGTTCACACCAATTCTAGTTCATATTCTCTCCTTGAGCGTGCCAGAGAACTCCTTTGTCTCTGGAAATTTAAGTAAGAGGAGGTGTGCTTCTCTTCCTTCCTGGGCTCTTACGTGTGTATGTGTGTGCAAAAGAGAGGCATGAATGAATTAATGATGTCTAAAGTAAGTAGGGCATGTTATGATGATGAATGTGTGTAAAGTGAGTTCATAGGACAGCGAAGCAGGAAGTAAGTGTGAGCGAGTGGAGCTCAGCTTCAGCCCTGCAGCTTCTAAACTCTAAGAGATGCTCTCCAACAAATCCTATCATATATCATCACGATACACAGTCCCAGAACTCCTCTCCCTCATTCCTATGTGCTCTAACTGCCCCTTCAGCATGTATGCACATTTCCTACAAGATGCTTTAGAATGTTATAGGCCAAAAACTAAAGAGTAACAAAAATGAAAGGGATAGTTCAATCAAATATGACATAATTTACTCACCCACATGTCGATCCAAGCCTGTATGCCTTTTTTCTTTCCTGGATTATGATGAGAAAAGTTTAGCAGCTTGTCCCAGGTGCTCTTTTCTGTCCAAAAATACAAAACAATGGAATTTTATATTGATATTTTGAATGAATAATGATAATAAGCAATGCATGATTTCATTAAGTCATTTGGTTTTGGAACAACATTATCATTTTTAAAGGAACTAGGCCTACTTAAAATGTGTGTATGTTCACAAAAGTATCAATATACAGTATATGAAAAAAAGGTTTAATAAGCAGTTTTGGTATAGTTTTTGGTATCGGTAAGAGGAATACTCTAATCATACACTATATTGAAAAAAATTATTGAGACACCCTTCCAAATCACTGAATTCAGGTGTTCCAGTCACTTCCATGGCCACAGGTATATAAAATCAAGCACCTAGACATGCAGACTGCTTCTATAAACATTTGTGAAAGAATGGGTCGCTCTCAGGAGTTCAGTGAATTCAAGCATGGTACCGTGATAGGTTGCTACCAGAGCATTTGTAACATGTCCTAACTACTAAATGTTCCCCAGTCAACTTTTAGTGGTAAAATAACAAAGTGGAAGCAATTGGGAACCAGAGCAACTCCGCCACAAAGTGGTAGGCCTCGTAAAATCACCGAGCGGGGTCAGCACATGCTGAGGTGCAGAGTGTGCAGAAGACACCAACTTCCTGCGGAGTCAATAGCTACAGAACTCCAAACTCCATTTGGCCTTCAGATTAGTTCAAGAATATAGTGTTTCGTGGAATGGGTTTCCATGGCCGAGCAGCTGCATCCAAGCCTTACATCACCAAGCGCAATGCATCGGATGCATTGGTGTAAAGCACGCCGCTACTGGACACTAGAGCAGTGGAGATGAGTTCTCTAAAGTGACGAATCACACTTCTCTGTCTGGCAATCAGATGGACGAGTCTGGGTTTGGCGGTTGCCAGGAGAACGGTACTTGCCTGACTAAGTGTAAAATTAGGTTATGGAGGATTAAAGTGTGGGGTTGTTTTTCAGGGGTTGGGCTTAGCCCATTAGACATGGATGAGCGAGTTAGGTGTGGAGGAACTTGACTGGCCTGCACAGAGCCTTGACCTCAACCCGATAGAACACCTTTGGGATGAATTAGAGCAGAGACTGCAAGCCAGGCCTTCTCGTCCTACATCAGTGCCTGATCTCACAAAGGCACTTATAGAAGAAGAGGAAAAAATTTCCATAAACACACTCCTAAACCTTGTGCAAAAGCCTTCCCAGAAGAGTTGACGCTTTTATAGCTACAAAGGGTGGGTCAACTCCATATTGTCATTGAAGTTCAAGTACATGCAAAGGCAGACGTCACAAAACTTTTGGCAATATAGAGTATATCAATACACTACCATTCAAAATGTTGGTGTTGTGTAGGTTTTTGAAAGAAAGAAATACTTTTAATTTTTAAAAAAAGTTTCAGCAAGAATGCATTAAATTGTGACGGTCAAATGTGACAGTAAATATATTTATAATGTTACAACAGTTTTCTGTCTAGAATAAATGCCATTGCTTTGAAAGTTCTATTCATCAAATGATCCTGAAGAATTTTCTAACCGTTCCACAAAAATATTTTTAGCAGCATGAAAAAAAATGGAGGTTTTTAAAAAAGGAGGTTTAAAAAAAAAACATTATTGTAGATCACACTAATTTAAATGTAAGTGGATGAAACGCTGTATCAACATACACACATGCTCTCCTACAATCAATCAAACCCAATCAATCAAATTCCAATCATTTGAAACCAAGATGATTAAAAGGAGAAAGGTAAGGGATAGAATGTCACTGAGCTGAGAATAAGATCACTCAGAGATCGCTAGAAACCTCTCAATCTTCTCTATCTGACCGCAAAAGGACAAAATATCCAAAGGCAAATCTGAGGCAAACTCAACTACAGGAAATAAAAAATACCAAAACAAAAGAAAAACATCCCCCTTCCACGACGGCCATGAAGACAAATCCAATTATTTGTGTCTCATGTTGCAAATTTGTTCTAATGGATGGAATAGGAAAATAAATAAGTGCCTGCAAAAGGAAACAAAGGGATGCGATTTCTAATTAACATGAAAGAGAGGCGAAGAGACGTGTTAGTAAACCCATCTTTCATCCTTCTCCTCTCCTCATAGCCAGCACATTTGTTTGTGCCCGAATGTTGTCTTTAAGAGGGAAGCGTGTTTCCGTTTCGCCAGCAAATTAAATGTCAACAGATTTAACATCGGCTCCAATCTCATTTTTTTCTGGAGCGTTTTGTCGATTTTATTGTTCATTAAGCGTTTTTTTTTCTTTAGCATTGCTTGCGCTCAAGCAGCTTTATTTGTCACATCTTGGCTTTGAAGATCACAAAGGCCTGGGACAATAATTAGGTTTAGTGTAATTACGAACTGAGCATAATGAAAGAGTTGAAGGGAAATGTCTGGCCCTATCTGCTCACTGCCTCTCTCCGGATAACCATTAATCCCACATTAGCCCTGCACTGTCACTCCAAACAATGGCTTTGAGAAAGATGGTATTGTCAGATGACCAGGTCACAGACAGATACTGAATTTGATATCAAAGATGTTAGGGAGAAGTTGGCTCACTTCAGCTGTGTTGTAAAACACTGGGGTTTAGATACTGTCAGCAAGCTGCCTGCATTTGACCCTAAACAACAGAAATAATGAGAGAAAAAGTAATTTAACAGAGCACTATAAAGCAAGGAGTTGGCCTTACACAAGCCTAAACAACCATTATCTGGTTTGCAGTTGTTTAGCTCAAAATAAGCTCAAGAAAGCGTGCCGTAAACAGCCTTGTAGCGTGTTTCTGTCGTTTTGACAAGAAAACACCTTTTTCGATTAGCTTTATAAATACTCCAGTAACGTACCTGATTTAGGGATTTTTACACTCCATGCTGTGTGTCAATGAGTGTGTGACAAAAGTTCTGCACGTAAATATCTGCAAGCTCTTTTGGCAGTCTGGAGACAAGAGCTGTTTAAATACACTAAAGGAAAAAAATAATTATGTTTTAGTTTGTTCAAAAATGCTATAATATTGTTAATTATTTATTCATAATATTGGACGATGAGGATGGATGGATGGATGGATGGATGGATGGATGGATGGATGGATGGATGGATGGATCACCATCACCCATAGTATTATAGCGCCACTGTGGAATCGATAAGAGTACATGATTAGAAGATCTGAGCACTCTGGTAGGACCGTGTAGTTAAAGAAGGTCACTAAAACATTTTTGTGCATGGCCAGGCAATGCTGTGTATACAACAAAAGAATTTTAAAATTGACCCTGAACTTAACAGGAAGCCATGTTTTGGACAACATGCACCCGAGACAATGTAGAGGTATACTAATATAAAGAAAATTACAGTAATCCAATCTTGATGTGATATTTCAGTATTTCAGATTTTCAGTAAATCTCAGATCTATTCCTTTAATAACAGCTCAAATTTGTTTGTCACATAAATAAATAAATAAAATAGCGAAGAATTAAAGATCATTCCAAGATAGATGACAACATCATATTTACAAACAACAGCAATGATCCAAATAAATATAATAATGTTATTGTCTGTCTGTCTAACAAGTGGCTGCATTTGTCATGACAATGTCACGCTCCTGTTTCAGTGTCTGGATAGACATGTGGTGTGTAAGCACACAGATGAAACTCCAGATGGCGAGGACAGACCTGTGCAGCGTAATGCAAGAAAGAACAGCCTGGGTGTGTGGACAGGTTCCCAAAAAGCTGGATGTGTTGCTTCTGCCAGCCTTCCTCAAGACGGGTGAAGACTGTCCCAAACATATGAAGTGCAAATTACCTTTGACCAGCAGATTAATTTAGGTTGACGACCCTCTCAACCACAAAACCCCAAATGTTAACTCAAAATATAGTGGGGCACTGGCTGGAGAGATTCGAGCTGCCACTGGGAAGAAAATGAGGATTCAGTTAACTTAGCTCAATATTACATTAACAAGTAGACACAAACTATTTTTCTATTTTAAACTTCAAACTTCATGACTGGAATGTACCATGCTTTTTGTAAATAACCTTTACCATAACTAGTTAATGGTTTAATGCAATGAGGGTTCATGTGTTTAGCTTTAAAACAGATAACATAAGAAATGTAGCCACTCTGAAACCACAGACACGACACTAACTTAGCTTAACTATGATTAACTGTACATAATAAGGGCAGTATAGATTGAAACAGCATTTGTCATCAAGTGAATTAGTGTTAGCTTGCCTACCATTCAGAACAGGAGTAGACAAACATAGTGCAGGATTGAATACCATGTAGAGAAGATTCAAGAAGTCTGTGTGATCAAAAAAAAACGAAGACGACTCGTCTTGCGCGCCATCTTGTGTAAAGAAGACAATACTGCTGCAAAAGTCAAAAAGTCTTCGTAAACGTGACCAGGAGATGGCAATATTGACAAGCTTTCATACAAGCTTATTTTTTGCTAAATGAACTAAAGTCTATTGGTCTGCTGTATTGGGACGTTGAGTACACTTTTAATGGTTGTCTGTTAGTTTTTCACCATAATGTGTGTTTGAGATATTTTTTCTAATAGCCGCCGGGCGGTGATTGTTTCTACCTCGCGCGCGCCGTTGCCATGGTGACAGGACGCCCGCGTTCCCGAGAGCTTGTCAACATGGTGAGTCAAGCTTTCCTAACGTTTTTGAAAAAACTACAAAATATATGCACATTTGTTCTCTACACTCTATTTCAAATCAAACAATCATGGTTGCGTATTTAATAAAACATAAATAGCAAAAACGAAAGTCCCGATGCAAAATGTTAACTTAGCATCCTGGCATGTTATGTCTGTCTGATTTATTATGTTACCTTTGACTTTTCTCTGTCATGTTTTCCCTTTAATTATTTTATTTGCTCTTCAACAGCCACCTAAGGACGGAAAGGTATGTTGTTTGATGGGAGTCAATATGTTTTAAACTACAGCTTTCAACTTACAAGTAGTTTTATTATATTAACATATACATGTTTGTTGATCGGGTAAGTTTGTTCTTAAGAATAAAATACAAATGTTGCCAGTAAAATAAAGTTTCATTCGTTCAAAGAGTTTTGTAGAACAGCTATACATTTTAAGCTCAAAATGTGTTTTATTAAAAAGGAAATACATATAATCTGCTAACATAAATAATTTGCATTTTGTATCCAGTCTGCAAAAAAGAAAGGAGGAAACACAAGCAAGGCTGAGAGGGAGAGACTGCAGAGAGAGGCAGATGAACAAAAATTGATACAGGAAGGTAAATCTGCAATATTAATTAAATTAATATAATTTAAATTAGTTTTTAAATTGATTATAACTAATCTGAACACTGTGTTTTGTACTGTAGAAGAAGCTCGTCTCATTGCTGAACATGAGGAGATTGAACGGCTGGAGAGGGAGCGAATAGAACAAGAGAAACAACAGCTACTTGAAATAAAGGTCTGATGAACTTTCATTTGAACATTCACAGTTGGGTTGCAGACATTTACTTGCAGGCTTTAGAGTGTGCATATGCAGCTGTCTGTACTGATGGATTGTGTGTGACAAATTTGGTTGTGATGATTGATTGACGCCTGCCAATGTCCACAGGACAGAGAGCGCAGAGAGGACGAGCTGAATGAACTGCGGCACATTCTAGACGAGAATCACTCTGCAGTCACCACGTGGGAATCAGAATGCAGGAACAAAGCTAAGGTACAAGACTCACGTAGCTTTATTCAGGTATCTCTTTAAGATCTCTTCTTCTTTAAGTGTGTTCAGGATGATTTGTTCTCTGGTCTTTTCTAGTGGGAGCGTTACATGCGTTGCGACGGAAGTCCAGACCCAACTGTGCAGCCGGAAATTAATTCCTTCATCAGTTTGTGGAGAGAAGATTCAGAAACCCAAATCCAGCAGGTCTTAGAAAAATGTGCTCTGGCTCTTCAGGTGAGACCAGCACCCTGGATATGTTGTTTTCATGGTTTCATGTCAATTATTGATGGCTAAGGTGATAAGGTGATCTTTTTCGAGTGCAAGCAGAAGTGAAACTGGTGAAACATAGAAAAGGCCACTACTGCAAGAACGATAACTATAATGCTATAATGATATAAATATAAAGTTTTAATAGTCATTCTAATTCTACAACAATAATGACAAAAGAACATTATCATTAGAATTCTTTTCAGCCCTATTTTCTTTCCATCTAAACCAGAATCAGTCTAACGTTAAAGAACTTGAGAATTTAAAGCAGCAGAGGAAATAACTGTTAAGTTATGGCTCACCAGGCAGTTATTGGGTAAATTCACCCAAAAATAAAATGACTTACCATCATGATGTTCATCTTCGGAACACAGATTAAGATATTTTTTGATGAAATCCGAGAGCTCTTTGACCCCACATAGACAGCAACACAACATTCACTTTCAAGGCCCAGAAAGGTAGTAAAGAGTCTGTTTTTTGTCTGTTTGTCTGTTTTTTGTGCACAAAGTTTTCTCAATGCTTCATAACATTAACGTTGAACCACTGGAGTCACATTGACTATTTTAACGATGTCTTTACTACCTTTGAAAGTGGTCTTTGTGTTGTTGTCTATGACTATGTAGGGTCAGAAAGCTCTCGGATTCCTTAAATATCTTTAAGGTCTTACAGGTTTGAAACAACATGAGAGTGAGCAAATTAATGACAGAAATTTCCATCTTAGGTGAACTAACCTTTTCAAATAAACACATTTTAACACATACACAACATGCTAAGGATGCATTGCTAAATGTTAAAATGTGTGTGTTTGAACTGCCCGCGAGTGTCATCTAGCAACTTTCAATACCCTTCTGAGCTGTATTCGCCTAACTCTTGCCAGGCCAATCACATCGTGTATAGAGTCGGTGGGCGGGGCCATAATGAAGATGGCCGAGTTGCGTTTGCGTGCTTCTAGTAAACACAGAAACTGGCGAACGGCGGTCTTTCGAATCAGCTTTGACCGCGACTCTGGAAGACTTGGAGTTAAGCTTTTCTCTGAGAAAAGAACAAAGAACGGCACTGAAGTCATTCTTAAAAAGGGAAGATGTGTTCAGAGTTTTGCCGACCGGATACGGCAAATGTTTAATCTATCAACAAGCTCTGCTTCACCTTCGTTGCTCTGGTTGGTGGTAGCGCTATCCTATCGCGTGCAGAGGGAGTTTAAAAGACAACCGTTTATCCCGCCCCTCATATTGAGCCCTGTCAATGGTGAGCTTGTCAGGCTAACAATGTGTAACTTTATTATCAGAATTGAGAGGAACAGAAACTATTATTCACTGGATGATCATATACCTTTTCATCGCTAGATGGGGGAAAATATCACACAGTGTAGCTTTAATTACACTACCAACCACATAGCAATACTCTGGCAGCCACCCAAAACATTGTACCATCATGGTGGTGAGTTTTGCACAGCCATGTTTTCTTCAGAAAGTCTAAAACAATTTATCTTGGACAGTTGACAGATGAACTGGACTTCCTCTTGAGTGAGGGTCCTGAGCCATGCGCTGCTCAACAGTATCGAGAAACTGCCCTTTGTCTACAGAGTATCATCCTCTACAAACTCAACCAGGCCACTGAGGAGCTACTTAAGGTGCAAGTTCTTCTGTTTTCCCATGCATATTTCTATTTCATAAAATATTGGATATAAGATGCGTTTTGCTTCCCATCCAGTTTGCAAAATCTAGTTCTGACATTGAGACTGGCAACATGCAAACTGTGGTCCAGGATGAGAACTTGACTCTTTGTCTGTGGGCAAACCTCAACAAAAATCCAAGGTTTGTCAGCTTTCATGATGAAATGTAGGCCCGATTGTAGGACAAAGGAAATATTTGACAATCTATGTTTTCCAGGTTTAAAGGTTACCAATTCGAGGAAGTGGGTCTGGGCTTTGAGCTGCCGAAGCCGCTGGCTGTAAGTGACATCGCTGTTCGGATCCTTCACACGCGCTATGACCACCTGTCCCACCACAGTGAACGTGAACAGGTCCAGAGAAGGAGATCCATGATGGAGGGCATTCTCACTTTACCAACGGAGAGTGCTGCAGCAGTGCAAGATGGGAAGGTGGAGGGAGAGGGGGATGCGGGAGAAGGCTCAAAGCAGGAGGAAGAAAGCCGTTCAGTCAGATCAGAGAGCAGGAAGAGGGTGAGTGAGGCTTTGATCATGTGTACACTGTGTACTTGTTTTCTAGTGGATTCTGTTGCTGTTAATATCAGTGTCCATGTGTCAGAGTGCTGTGAGCGTGACCTCAGCTAAGGAGGGGAGGAAGAGCTCTTCAATCAAGCTGTTAGAGGAAGGAGAAAGTCAGATGGAGGGAATCACTACAGGAATAGAAGCAGGTTTGGTCCCTTCTTTTTATCGTCTTTCACTTCCAGATTCTCCTCACTTCTTTCTTTCTTTCTTTCTTTCTTTCTTTCTTTCTTTCTTTCTTTCTTTCTTTCTTTCTTTCTATGAAACAAAACATGAGTGGGATGAAATCCTTATCACATAAAATTATAAAAAAAATAACATTTATAATTTGTTTTAGTTAACTATCATTTGCAGAAGATAGCCAATGCTTTAAATTATAAACTAAAAAATAAAATGTAAATTTGAAAAATAAATGTAAATACCCTTTATAATAGTCAAATTTGGCACATCAGTTTAGTTATAATAATAGAGTTAATAGACAAAATGCTATGCGTTTAATATTATCACAGGCCAATTAACTGGCAGAATAATTTTATTGTGGTTATTATTAATTGTGTATGTATATGGACACTGCTGCCTCGATTTTATAAAAGCAATAAACCACTGAAGGATGTCACATCATAGTCTACCTCACAGAATCATAAACCGCACATCTGTGACTACATGAGTTTGAGTTACAGGGTTTCCACTGGTCTCAAACTAAGGCCACGAAAATGTCTTAAATTGGAGCAGTAGTCTTAAATTCAGTGATATAGCATTAAATTATGGCCCTATGAATTTTGTGATGCAGAAAATGTGGATGAAATTGCAGAATCCATTCATAAAATTGGAATTTACTCTATAATGCAGACTGTCACAGAATTTGTCAAATTTTGGATGAAAGGGACTTAAAGGGATAGTTCACCCAAAAATGAAAATTCTGTCATCATTTACTCTACCCTAATGTCTTTCCAAACCCATATGCAGCCAAGTCTCTTCAGACAAATTGGAATAAACCACTTCATTCATATGGATTAGTTTTATGATCTCTTTATGAACTTTTTGAAGTGTCAAAGTGGTAGTTGCTTGGACTGTCAATGGAAGGACAGAAATCTTTCCAATTTCATAAAAAAATATCTTCATATGTGCTCTGAAGATGAATAAGAGTCAGTAACATTTCATTTAACCAAATAAAGCAGATTCCAGAAAAAAAATTTAACAGAATAAACTATACAACAAAACAAAAAAATAACAGATTTTATAAAGCCCTATATATAATTGCAAAATTAAATTGCATGCACTGCAAAAAATTATGTTCTTCCTTTTCTAGCACAAATTCAAAACATACTTAAATCAAGATACATTTACTTGACATGAAAAATTAAGAAATTAAGTGTTGCTCTTTGAGAAATTAAACAAAAGTAAGTGAGTTTTTTGATTAAAATATGCTTTCCCTGACGCCTGAAACCCTGCTTACATGTTAGGATGATATACAATAAATCGTTGATGTCAAAATGCTATACTACTTTTAATTGAATAAAAAAAACTACTGCAATGAATTTAGGCATCACTACATTGTAACAAAAGTATGAAAGATGGATTTTCATTTTGAGATCTGCTAAAGATTACATTGTGTTTTTAATCTAATCTTTAATACATTGTCTCTAGATCAAAATGGCTCCAACCCATCACACGCTGAACTGATGTTTGACAGTGCTGACATACATATAGTGGATCTGCAACAGTTCACACCCTTGGGCGGAGTCTTCTACTTTGATGTCTTCCATCTACCACCCCAGTGTCATATAGTGAAGGGCTGGGAAATGAGAGAGGTATATCCTGGGATGTAATCAGGAACACTCTGAAGAGATCAGAGAGTAATTTGCATTAATAATAATTTGCTGTTGTGCTTCCACACAGTTGTTAGAGACCGGTCTCCAGGTCTTCCCCTATTCGACAGAGCAGTCTCACTTTCAGAGCTCTACCTCGGTGAAGCTGGATGAACAAAGTAGCGCTGGTGCCTCATTGCCTGTAGGGGTCACTGTAGCTCTGCCTGACTCAATAATGTTTCTGGAGGAGCCGCAAGTGGCACGCTGGGATCCTATCGGTGAATAAATTAACACCACATAGAGTACATGCAACAATAGATTTTATATTGTAAACATTCATATCTTATCATTATTTTACCTTATGCCTGTTATTGGTCACTGTTTTCTGTAGGCCAACACTGGCGGATGGACTGCATCTCTGAGACAAATTATGACGTAGAGACCCGCAGCATCTCCTTTCGAATGAATGCGTTCTATGCCTTCACATTACTGCAAGAGTCTTACGCTAATATGCCTTTCCAGTCATGGGAGCTAAGGCCCCTGGGCCAAGACTCAGCATTGTTCACAATCACTGGAGCTCTTACTGAAGTCAGCATCACCATCAAGGCAAGAGAGACCTGTTCAAAGAGATCTAAAAATGTGTTCCAAATTCTTAAAATAACACCTAATACCTAAGTCAAAATATTCCTTAGTATTTTGTTATTTTATAACAAAAATACATTATTCTAGTTATGCCTAGCACTAAAATATTTTATTGGGTTATGGTGTCCTTCAAATATTGTTGTGGAAAATAGGGGTTACACTTTCTCCATCTTATATTTTCATAAAATATTTAAAGTTGTTGACTTTAGGGGTCTGCTCTCCCTGACATTTCCTATTTTACATTTTCTTTCCTGCCCGTTTCTGCATGTTGATTCCACCACATGAATTTGATATGGAGGATGAGTTTTTCAAATATTAACAAGCAGCAAAATACATTGTATTGCCAAAGGTATTGGGGCGGCAGTGGCTCAGTGGTTCATGTAGGTTGTCTACAAACCAGAAGGTTGGTGGTTCAATCCCCGGTTCCACCTGACCAAGTGTCGAAGTGTCCATGAGCAAGACACCTAACCCCAGCTGCCCCCGACGAGCTGGATGGCCCCTTACATGGCTGACATCGCCGTCAGTGTATGAATGGGTGAATGTGAGGCAAAACTGTAAATAATTGCAGTCCATATAAATGCAGTCCATTTAGGTATTGGGACACCCCACCAAATCATTGAATTCAGGTGTCCAGTCACTTCCTTGCCACATATAAAATCAAGGATTTTATAACCTAGTTTAATGAAACTACACTTCAGTTCAAGGAAGCACCTAGCTACTAACATTTCTGAAAGAATGGGTCGCTCTCAGGTGCTCAGTAAAATCAAGCGTGGTTGCCATCTGTGCAAAGTCCATTTGTGAAGTTTCCTCACTACTAAATATTCCAGTCAGTCTCATTGTGCAAAGTGTAAAGTTTGGTGGAGGGGGTTATGGTGTGAGGTTGTTTTTCAGGGGTTGGGCTTGGCCCCCTAAGTTCCAGCGATAATAACCTAATGCTTCAGCATGCGAAAACGGACAATTTCATGCTACCAACTTCGTTAGAACAGTTTGGGGTTGGTCCCTTCCGCCCCTATATATATATATACATACATACATTTAAAAATAATTATACACACAGCTCTGGAAAAAATAAGAGATATTAAGATTTCTCAATGTCATGTGGTTTCTTCATTTTTTTCCAGAGCTGTACATATACACAGATATATGGATGAGTGAGTTAGGTGTGGAGGAACTTGACTGGCCTGCACAGAATTCTGACCTCAACCCGATAGAACACATTTGGGATGAATTAGAGCAGGGACTGTGAGCCAGGCCTTCTCGTCCTACATCAGTGCCTGACCTCACAAATGCGCTTCTAGAAGAATGGTCAAAATTCCTGTAAATACACTCCTAAACCTTGTGGAAAGAAGAATTGAAGCCGTTATAGCTGCAAAGAGGGGGTCAGCTCCATATTAAACCCTACAGATTAAGAATGCGATATCATTCATGTTCATGTGAAGGCAGGTGTCCCAAAACCTTTGGCAATATAGTGAAGTGTAGTTTCATTAAAATTACATGGTTGTCACACAGTAGATGAACTCAAAATTATGTATGAAGTAAATTTATGTATTTTAAATACATGAATAGGCAACAAAAATAGCATCCCGTCATTGAGGCATTTAATTGATCTAAGCCTTCATTTCAAAGCCAGATTGTATTCAATACATAGTTTGCTCTCTGTGTGCAATCACCAGGACTGATCGATAGCTTTTTTGTTTCTCAGGGTAAGCAGTGTATGCTGCAAATGGAGGAGACAAAAGACCTGGATCATCTTCTAGGGAAGTGGATGAGCCCCTGGGAACTGCAGAAGACCATGAAGAGAGCTGGGATCAATATATTTGTGAATGAGTATTCAGACAAGTATGTCAGTGTCAACTCAAAGGTAACAAAGAGGCTGAATTGCATGAGCCAATTCACTAACTATTAAATAGAACAGTTATAGAAGCCCATGATGTGACAGCTTTGAGCTTACCTATATATATTTTCTCATTTTTAGGACCCATTAATAGAGCACACAGTATATGAACAAATGGCTCTAATGTCCTCAGCTGTGGCTTTTTCCTGGAGCCGCTGGAACACACAATGCGGACAAGAGCACCTTGTTCTTCAGGTATGTCATACATTCCTATAGACAGATTGAAGCCCCATTGAACTACTGTATATGTTCTTTTTAAGCAGGCAGTACTGTACCTCTGACCTTTTGACTTGTAGGCGTGTGAGCAGCTGAAAGCAGTGCCAGTGGCTGAGGAGGCATGGTCTCTTTACCTCCTGGGTGCTCAGAGGAATCAACATCTGAAGATGAAGGAGCATGACAACAGCTTCTCTCCTGAACTGGCCGAGGGCAGCGAGTTCCATTCCACTTTTCTACACATGCTCAGACAGGACATGAGCATCGAGGGACAAGCTAGAGTCCGTCAGTCTCACTATCTCTACACAGACACCGTACAGAGGATCCTGTGTGCAACACGTGTCCTCACATATTCCTGAGATGAGAAAGCATAAACTTCCACAAACAGCCAATATGCATGCATCAAAAACAATTGACTCCTGTTTTGAACTTGTGATAATCATTAAAGGGTTAGTTCACCCAAAAATGACATTTATGTAATTATTGACTCTCCCTAATGTCGTTCCTCAACCGTAAGACCTCATCTAAGACCGTTCATCTTCAGAACACAGTTTAAGATATTTTATATTTAGTCTGAGAGCATATCTGAATGTAGGCACAAAAAAAGGAATACAAACCATCAAAGTAGTCCATATGTGACATCAGTTAGTTAATTAGAATCTCTTGAAGCATTGAAAATACATTTTGGTCCAAAAATAGCAAAAACTACGACTTTATTCAGCATTCTTCTCTTCGACGTTTGTTTTCAAACCTCAAATAAAGATTAAAACAGTCATGAATCAGCAGACTGATTCATGATTCGGATCGCCAATGTCACGTGATATCAGCAGTTTGGCAGGTTGACACACGATCCAAATCATGGATCAATACATCAATTCATGCCCGTTTTAATCTTTATTTGAGAGAAAAGACAGAAAAGAAGACAATGCTGAATAAAGTCGTAGTTTTTGTTATTTTTGGACTAAAATGTATTTTCGATGCTTCACGAAATTCAAATTAACTAACTGATGTCACAAATGGACTACTTTGAGGATGTTTTTATTACCTTTCTGGACATGGACAGTATAGTGTGCATACACTTGGATACGCACTCAGACTAATTATAAAATATCTTAACCTGTGTTCTGAAGATGAACGGAGGTCTTACGGGAGTGGGACAACATTAGGGTGAGTCATTAATTACCGAAATTTCATTTTTGGGTGAACTAACCCTTTAATGCAACAATTTGAAAATATGCAGAGGATATGAAATAACATCCTGCATACTTCTCTATATAACCAGCAAGTGGAGCCAAATCATATTGCAATTCTAACACCAGCAATAAAATATATAACAAAAACAATATTAAGAAATGTGTAAAAGAAATAAATAAGAGATATAAGAGCATGGATCACTGGGCTAAATCATTGACGTTGAGATAAAGTTTATAGTGCCAGAATATAAAACTCATAGTTGAATCTAATCTGACAAAAAACATGTCCAGGCTTCCCCTAAAATAAAATAAATTTTAGCAGTGTGAATGAAATTTTAAAAAAGTATTAAAAGTATTTACATTATCACAACCATACTTATATGGTTAATCAATTATTCCAAATAAAATGTATAGCTTGTTTCATTTATGTTGAAATAGGTACTATTTTATATCAGCAGCCTTTGATTAAAAAATTAAAGGCAGGACACACCAAAACAGGAGCATTATACATTGACTGAAGCCTCATTACCTATTAAGCTTGTATTCCTGCAATAAATAGGTGGTTATTTGGATCAGTTTCTTTTATTGTGCAAAGTTTTTCTCCCCCCTCTTTGGAACATACAAAAGTGAACATTTAACAATGAACACCAAACCAACAGCTTAATGAGGTTAAAAATTGTGTTTGTTACAATTAATAATATCAGGAAAAAAACATCTACTGCATAAAACTGTAAAACAATAAGTTAACAAAAAGAAGAAAAAAATATTTAAAAAAAAAATCTGAATACTCTTTCAAACTTCCCATAAAAATACACTGATCAATTTCAAAATGCTTAAAAAAGGCAGCCTTATTGGGCAACCAATATATGATGATCGACATTCACACTGTTGCAGTCTGCTCATCTCACTCCAATCCAAATATTCACCGTGTGACTGCTGGCACTTAGTGTCTCATACAAATGCTTTTAACAACACAACGGTTGTACACAGCATCCAAGCAGTCTGCAGTTTTCAGCACATCTCTCTCAAGACACCCACATTTCTCTTTACCGTCAGAAAGAAATGGTCACAAATTGTTCTGTTAGAAGGACAGGCAGCAGTGTTGCATCACAGCTCGAGTAGCCAGAGGAGTTTTTCTGAATGTCAGGATGGGCTACTCCAGCCTTGCAGACCCCCTTGGTGTCACACAGGAGGCTGGGCGTTGTGCCTCAACCCAGTATAGGGCCACAGAAGCTGCTGGATGGTCATCCAGGAGTCCCCGGTGCCCACAGGTGCTGCATCTACTGCAGGCTGTAGCATCAGGCTTGCCAAGAGGGCCAGCAGAACAGCTAGCACTACAAACAAGGCCACCCAAATCCAAATGCCCCTGGTGCCCCTGGACACTGCAGGCCGCCCCACTGTCAGACTGGGTGGAGCGTGATCTGTTGGGCTGGGGCTGGGACTGGGATGGAGAGAGAAAGAAATGTTTAAAGAAAAGTACAACAGCATGCGTTCAGTCACAAGCAGCAAGGCTTTTTATACTAAACCAGGGAAGAGCAAGTAAAATGTTTACATTATTGTAATCAGCTGCAGCACACTTCATACAGTATATATCGTTAGGCCAGTAACATACTCTGTACAAGCAAGAAACGTAGACTTGGCAATGAATAGCAATCATGGGTCTCATTGTGCATACTTAACATGCATTCCTTCGGAAATCAATAACACATGAAATTGAGCTTACACAGCTAGAAGCATTGACTTACATACTTGTATAGAGTATGCTCTGGGCCCTTATTTTTAGAAAACAAAGCAGATCATAAAAAGCAACAAATGATGTAAAAAAAAAAAAAAAAAAGAAAGGAAA
The DNA here is from genome assembly GCF_024679245.1 of Pseudorasbora parva. Lineage (NCBI taxonomy): Eukaryota > Metazoa > Chordata > Actinopteri > Cypriniformes > Gobionidae > Pseudorasbora > Pseudorasbora parva. The sequence goes on along the minus strand of NC_090191.1, from coordinate 29,094,881 downwards.
AAAAAAGTCAGTCTGATTGGGTGAGATGGCTGAGGCGACCTGAAGAGAATAGGTTGAACATTTAAAAGGAATGTGAAAAATTACAGCTGTTGCTGAAAGCAATGTTTGACAAAGCACATGATAAGACAAATATGTATGCTCTGTGATAGACCGATACATAAACAGATCAGGTCGGTTACTCGACCTACCATTTTGAGGTCAGCCAATAACTGATTAATAACAGCTGGTTACAGAAGCAGCAGCATTTTCAAAATATATCAGCTAGGTCAATTTCATATTTGAATTTTGAGTGTGTATTTAAATTCAGTGAAGTGTGTTTAATTGCCATTTTATTGCTTTTCATATTTTACATTATATATACACACACTCACTTAGAGTTCAAAAGTTTGGGGTCTGTAAGAATTTTAAAGAAAGTCTATTATGCTCACAAAGTTCAAATATACAGTAAAATATTGCAGTTTTCTATTTTAACATATTACATGCTATTTATTCCTGTGATGATCAAAAGAACAGAACTGGAATTGAAACAAGAAATATTTTGTAACATATGAGTATGTTTGCTGTAATTTTAAATCAATTTAACAAATCTTTGCTGAATTAAAAATAAAAACCTTTCAAAAACAAACAAACAAAAAAACTTACAGACCCAAACATTTTAAACAGTAGTATACACACATAAATATCTCCATCCTTTCTTGTTATCGGTCTACCACTCATCCTGTTTTTAAGAAAACACCCCAGAGATCGTCAGCGCACAACTGTGGAATCAAAGTACATTGGCAAATTTGCAAATGCCCACAACTGTCCAACAACGAGGGCAAAAATAAAAAACGGATTTTCAAGAACTTTGTGTTCTCTCTGAAACCACAGGTGGGCTGATTAGATTAGATTGTTGCAAACAGAAGCTGAAGACAAGCAGTGAGTCATGTGTGCTGAAGATAAATGCAAGGCTAACAAACATTACGATGTCCAGCGTCCATTCAGAACATAATTAGTTACTTTTCCCTAGCTTAGCTGTAGGAGCAAAAGGCAGTGACATTATTGACAGAAACCCTTCAATTTGAAGTAGATAATGCCTGGATGCTGAAGCAGAGAAATAATGGAGGCGGAAGACACACTAACGTCTTAGTTGGCATTATGAAGGAGGTGATTTTGATGCCTAGTTCTGTTAAGCTACTCCTTCTGTCCACTGGTTCCTCTTTAGGCTCCTCCTCTGAGTGAGAGTCTGTATCATATCCATACCTGTGCAAAGTTTCACACTGTACTGAGTGTCCACCATCTTGGCTCAATGCCTCCATTGTGGGTCTGCATGGCACATTTGCTTTATGATTTTGACATGAAATTGATGCAAAAGACGAACGGTGCACAACAGTTAACGCGTGACCTTACCTATTTGTCAGAGTGGGCTCGTCAATGTCGGCCCAAGTACCAGAGCTAACGAAGCGCTTTAGAGGTGGCCTCTTGGCTGTCATGATCCTGTAAAGCGGTTGACACACAACCATGACATCCTTTCTCGCAGTGCAAAGTGCAAAAGTTTATAAAAACATTTGGCATGCAACTCCAGTAGACGTCATGGATTCGATTTCCAATGCACTTTGTCGCTTTCAATAAAAATGTTTTGGTTTTGATTTGAAGTTTTGGGTCACAATAACCTTTGTTTTGGGGGACAGTAAAAGGCAATTGTGTTTTGTGGACCATGCAATGTCAAAAACAGCATCTGTACACTTACCATGGTGAGCGACGGGAGAGTCTCTCGACCTCAGACTCTGCCATGTCTTTGGGCTGTGAAATAGAAACCACCGTTTATTCAGAGGTTCCTTCTCTTTACCAAAAGCATCTCTCTAAGAAGAAAGTGGACTATTCACCATGTCAAAATGGGTCTGTCCTCCAATGCTGCGGGGAATGGTAGCTATACTGATGCGTCGGCTAGTCGTCTTGGGACAGAACAGAACACAAAGATTAGTCAAAATAAACTGCAAGATGATCCATGATCTTAACGTCATGGTGTGTTTTGTTCTATAACTCACTTTGAAAATGTTTGCGGCTGACTGCTTCTTGATTCTAAAATCATCTGCAAGTACAAAATAAATTCCAAGTGATTAAGACACACAAGAGACTGGTATTATTACATTTTTGTATTATATTGGTAGTGACTTACCCCTCTCTGAGGACCCAAAGGGCCTCTCATTTGGTGCAAGGTTCTCCCTGAGCTCCAACAGCTCTGCATGCTCCTTGGTGTACATCCTCCTCAAGTTCTCCACATGCTGAATCATCACCTCCACCGTTTTACCCACTCTGGTCTCCTATACATGCAAGTAAGTTGAGAAGTAAACAAGCAAGCTTCTTTACCAACGTTGGCTTTAGTGGGCTACTTCCGCCACAGTAAACACACAAACCTGATGAATGGCCCCAAGCATTTCTGAACGGCTAGAAACTCTGGTCATGGACTGGATGAGGATCTCAAGGTTCTTCTGCAGACGATGGATGATTTCCATGGATTGGTTATCCTCCTCACACCGTGGGATCAGGGCCTATTAAACAAAACAGTATTATACTCAAGCTACTTATTCAAACAGAGTTTGAGTAACAAATTGGGGGAGAAATGTGCGAGCTGAAAATTCATTGTGATGTGGAGAAGGCTACTTGCCTCAACAAAATAGACTTGCATCTAAATGCACTTTCTAAAGAATAAAATGATTTTATTCCCACAGAGTGCACAAAATGACAGACCTGCAGAAGACCTTTACAACCATTCAATTCCTTGCGGACGTTATCCTCGGCTAGGTCTCGTGAGCGTTCCTCCATGCGTAGCCTCTTCTCCAGGGTAAACATGTCACATTTGAAGCCCAGAGAGAGACGGTGGAACTCCGCCTGGCAGGAGAGGACACAAGTAAACACTTTGAAAACATTTCATACTAAGAAAACTGATATGCTTTTGTAAATATTTTAGCTTATTCACTAGTTCAGAATAGTGTTGCACGATATACCGGTACTAGAAAAGTATTGTGATACCCTGCTGTCACAAACGGTACAATATGGACTTTTATTAGTACCGGTACTTTAAGGAGGTACTTTTCAGTTCTTTTCTTGGATTGTTTGGGTTTAAATGGTCAAACATATGTAAAAATCCATGGTCTGGCGAGTATTCAGGTAAACACAGTCGGATATGTCTTTAGTGAACGAACGTATACAGATGAGGTAATTAGATCCATGCAGGTCTTAATACAGACCTAATATTCTGTGTGATCAATGTTAATCAAACACAAATAAAAAAAAATAGAAAACCATAACATGCTTTGCTAAATAACTAAAATATATTTATTAAGAATCAGTTTACTGTTAAATTATAGAGTGAAGACTAAGTAAGCAGTTTTATATTTGATTGTTTAATTTCTTTCTTGACTTGCTACTGTTAAATAGACCTAATGTAGCTGAAAAATAAAGCACTGTTTTTGTCATATTGTTTGTAATTTTCATTTTTTGCTTATTTTTAAAAACAAAGATACAATAAAAAAATCTATAATTATAATTATAAAATTACACTGAAATTAAAATATATTAAATTACTCGTATCATGAAATAAGATTTTGGTCATCCCAACCTGTTCGGAAGTAAAATATTAGTGACTGATAACATGATTAATAATGGCAAGAACATGCTGTCTATAACATACACCATTATTAAAAAAAATCTGCAGAATTCCTTGAAATTCTTCACATTTAAAAATATGGTTAAACAGAAATACACTACACACTGACATGGGACTAAATGAAAAAAAAAAAACTTACCTCAATCTCTTTGTCACTTGGGGACAGGCTGCAGATGAAATGCATATATCAGATTAATGGGAACAAGAATATGTGAAGATATGCTTGAAACAGATTCAAATTTATGGATATCAATTCAGTACACAAAGCATTATAACCTGTTCTTGTCATCTTTGGTGGAATCGCTGGCATTTTCAGAGATGACAGATGCGTCACCTGAGGGTGGAGGAGGAGATTGGCATTGAGGAAAGACAAGAAAATATCTTAAATAGAACTAGATGAGAAAGACAATCAGCAGGAGAGAGAATATTTACTACTAGCACCTTCTTTTTCTGTGGCCACTGTAGGTTCGCTGTCCTCCTGAGCTTTTTGTTCCTCAATGGCTTCCATGCTGCTCACTTCCTGTAAGAGGACATTTCACTTTGTATATATGCAATACAGGCATGTCAACTTGAGTACATTTACTACAGTAGTTTACACTGGATGTCATGTTATGAATGTTGATTAATACAAGCACAAACATCTTGTGTATATGTCTCCAGATATGTTGAGTATTTCATCAACATATCTGGAACAGCAAGTAGGGCTGCATCGTCCTTGCTTTTGTTACATTTTGTTTAGTGAGTACTATAGCACATTTTGAGTATATGCTGGTGAGAGTGCTTACCTTCTTTAGCTTGTTCCTCAGAGTCAGGGGGTCTTTTTTGGAGCCTTGCACAGCAGGAATTGTTGGAAGATTTTCCTCACTGGCAGCGGGGCCAGAGGTCATGTCCTTTGCTTTTTCAGAAGGACCCTTTGATAAGTCAGGTGAGGCTGTTGAGTTTGAATCAGATGTGAGCACTTTCCTTTTTCTGTCTGTCTGGTCTTTGTCTAAAAACAAATAAAGAAAACAGAAGGGGCATTTAGCGAGAGATAAGCAGCTATGTTCCAAAACCTAGTAAGCTGCCAAGCAGACAATGTAAGAGAAATGTTGATGTAGGCTTATTTAACAATAAATACTACATTTTATTATTCAAAACATAGTTTGGTGTAATAAAAAAGGGAGTTTTCCTATTATTTTTGTTTGCTATGAAAATTTATGTTTGGAATATTGCAGTTATCTTAGCAGCATGCTAACAGCAAACTCCACTGGAATCAGTTGAGTCTCATCTGCTCTTCTGTTACGACGTCCAAATCAGTCACTTTGAGATACCATTTTAGTTAGAATGTGCCATATGCAGGTGGTACATCTCAATGCAGCTAACCAGTGTTATTTACTGTAAGTATTATATATTGACTATTATAGTATTAAAGGTCCCGTTCTTCGCGATTCCATCTTTCAAACTTTAGTTAGTGTGTAATGTTGCTGTTAGAGCATAAATAATACCTGTAAAATTATAAAGCTCAGAGTTCAATGCCAAGCAAGATATTTTATTTAACAGAAGTTCCCTTTCAAAGCCTACAGCGAACGGCCGGTTTGGACTACAGCAGGAAGTGCAGGGATGTAATGACGTCACTAGAACTCCGCCCACAAGAACACGCATAAAAGGGGGCGTGGTCTTGATGCTCTCCCACGTGGAGAAGAGCACACATTCAGCGCTTGCATCTCCCCGTTATGGTAAGAGACAGGACCTTTCCGGGCAAAGTGTGCTAAGCTGCTGTCCAATCACAACACGGGAAGCGCTGGCCCTATCAGGACTCGTTACGTATTTTTTAAAGGAGGGACTTCATAGAACAAGGAAATCATCAGGCCATTTTTAGGACAGAGGAAACAGCGCTGTACAGATAAGTAAATTGTGTGAAAAATATTGTTTTTTTACACACGAAACATGAACTCATGTTATACTGCACACTGTAAACATAATCAAAGCTTTGAAAACACGAAGAATGGGACCTTTAAGTACTAAATATTTATTAAAGCTACACTGTGTGATATTTTCCCCCATCTAGCGGTGAAAAGGTATATGACCATCCAGTGAATAATAGTTTCTGTTCCTCTCAATTCTGATTTTGAACTCCTACAGTGGCCGATTTAGTCCAAGATTAACACGGCAATCCCCCTTTCACATTCGAAACGGTGCCACCGAGTGTTAAAACACGAAAGGCGAAGCTTGAATTTATGGGTATGTCCCTCTTTGGTTAATGTACTTTCAAGATGGAGGGGCAACATGGCGACCGGTGTCATGAAAAATCCTGTCCCCCTGTGAAATCGTGTCCGCAAGGACCCCAAGAGCGATTCTATTGGCTGAAAGAAATTTTAATAGGTAATCTGTTCAGAGCCTGATTACAATTCTTACACAATCGCGTTTTGATTTTTGCTGTTTAAATTGTGTTAAAATAGTCTTTAATGTCTTACAAAGCATATGTTTCATATATTAGTAGTATTTAACTGAAGCTATAAGTGCTTATATAAGTATATAATTCAGAACATGTTTTTGCTCCCATTATAGCAATCAATTAAATATTTTAAATAAATGTTTTGCGTGTGTACTTATTATGGCAATGAATTTATAGTTTATTAGTTTATTATTTAGTTATTTTCAAACAATTAATTGTCCAGAACCATGTATAACAACTTTTGGATCAGGCATTTAAAACCGCTACCAGCGGACACGATTTCACAGGGGGACAGGATTTGTCATGACACTGGCATTCGAACCCCTCACCCATATGTATTTTCAATGGCATATTATAAACTTACGAGAATACTTTATTACTTGAAAGAATTAAATATACATTAATGAGCACATATTTTTGAAAGAACTAATTGTTTTTTAGCTAAGAATAAACTAAAAAAAGTTACACAGTGTAGCTTTAAATAGTATTCAATATTCATATGGCTATAGACTAAGGGCAAAAATCAACTAGATTCTATTTACACTCTTAGCATCTATCACTATTTGCATTAAGTGTAAATAGCAGTTATCGCTATTTACTAAGTGAAATAGCATACTGAAATATAGTGATATAGTGATAAATACAGCATAGTGAAAGTAACAGTAAAAGTAGCAGTTGTGCACAGTGCCTGAAATATAACATTTCTGAACTTCTGGAAATAAAAGACATACATAAACAAATAAATAAATTTGCATCTCAGTTCTTAAAGAAATTGTTCCAAAAAAAAAAAAGTGAAAAGTGTTCACTTACAAGAACATAGCATAACATATTAATAAAATATAACATAAAATTAAAATTCATTTGTTTCTTATGCTCTAAACAATGTAATGACATGATAAAAATACTAAATTCAAAGAGTTTGTTTTCCTGGGTCTTAAGAGGTTATATTTGCCATATCATATTAATACTTTTAATTAACAATAACTCAGTAGCTCATATGGTTTGGCAACAAAGCTACGGAGTTATCAGATGTTTTTCATTAGCTTGTCACAATACCAACATTTCAGTAGCCAATAGCAATACCAGCAAAATTCCATGATTATCAATATCAATTAATAGACAAGAAGTAGATTTAATTGTTGCAAAAGCTGGTATGGTTCAGTCATACATTTGGTACATGGGTACTAAAATTATTTGCTTCTCTGTACTATTTTATTTTATCTCTTTTTTCTATTAAACAGTTGCTGAAATACATGTACATTTGACATCCCTACGTCTAATGTCAACAGGGAACTTCCTCCTACCTGGTGAGTTAACCCCAGTTGACGTCACCTCCACTGCCTCTGGCATGGCCTCCTCTTCCTCTGCTACTGGCAACAAGAGACTTCTACACAAATAGACAACATTAAACAATACAAGATATGCACAACACTAACACACTCAGTCCAGCAACGTCTGCTATTCAAGTCCATTATAAATATATTAAACAAATTATGAAGAAATACTCACTTGTCCGATTTTGCAGACACTTTAGAAAGCAGACCCTCGCTCAGTCTCTATAGATGACAACAGCATGGCATTATGACCCAGTGACACACTCAACACATACAGCAACACATACATTTGTGAAAAACTTGTCTTGGGTGAATAAGCATCACATGCACACAGTTCCATACCTGTCCCATGACATGGCAAATGAAGAGATACACTCTGCCTTACAGAAAGAGTAGTGCTAGATACTTACATAATGTGTATGAGAGCTCTACAGCTGGCAGAGAAAGAGAGAGAGGATGGTGAAGGAGAGAGAGAGAGAGAGAGAGAGAGAGAGAGAGAGAGAGAGAGAGAGAGAGAGAGAGAGGGAGAGAGGGAGAGAGGGAGAGAGGGAGAGAGGGAGAGAGGGAGAGAGGGAGAGAGGGAGAGAGGGAGAGAGGGAGAGAGGGAGTGACAGAAAGAGAGGGAGGGGGAGAGCACTTGTACTGGCAGAGTTCATTGAAGTGGGAGTGAAAAAGTGCTATACTTGTTCCAAACATACTGATGAAAAACCACACACACAGCCTGAGCAACATATTTTATCATCATGTTAATAAAATTGAAGCAAAATAATCAAACAACCAACATATAACACCAAAAATGGTTTCAGGTCTGTTCCGGCCGAGTCAGTCACCAAGCAAGAAACAAATGCATGATTTATTGGTTAGTTACTCTTTAGCAAAATAGAAAAATAAATAGCTTCCCATATTTTCTGTTGACGTCAAAGGCTGAACACCCAATCTGTCATTTTGTAGAAGCTAGCCAAATTAGGCAGTTCACAACATGGATGCCACTTAATGTCCTATGTAGTATCCAGGTACTGAAGCAAAACCAGTTAAGAATCACTTATATACACTACAGTTCAAAAGTTTGGAGTCGATAAGACTTTCATGTTTTTGAAAGAAGACTCATGCTTCCTCTAATTGCATTTATTTGATCAAAAATACAGTAGTGATTTTTTCCTGATTTCTGAGGGGTCATGTGACAGAAGACTGCAGTATGGCTACTGTTTATATACATATAAACCTATATATACACAGCTGCCAGTACTCCAGTCTTCTGTCACATGACCCCTCAGAAATCCTTCCTTCTAATATGCTGATTAGATATGAAACATTTTTTATTATTATCGATGCTGAAATGCTGCTTTCAATGTTTTGTGGAAACCATGATCAGATATATTTTAAAATTCTTTGATGAATGGAAAGTTCAAAATATCCGCATGTATTTGAAAAAGACATATTTTGTAACATTACAAAATTCTTTATGGTCACGTTTGATCATTTTGAGAATTTTTGCAGAGTCAGATTATTTATTTCTTTAAAAAAAAAAAAAAAAAAAAAAAAAAAAAAATTCTTACTGACCCCAAACTTTTGAACAGTAGCAGGGCTCAGGTCTCAGAAAAAAAAGAAAAAATAAATAGGCAGGCAGGCACCCTTGAGATTTTGGTAGCCCGAAAATAATTTAACTAGAAAATAAAAAATAAAAAAATAAATAAAATGATGTAGAAAGATGGACAGGAGTCGAAACATCAAAAACAAAAACACATGTATTTGGTAACTGAGCTGAAATTTCTATCTATTCCTATCCTGACCGTTCTTTTTTTTTTTTTTTGAAAAAGCAGAACTGAAATACCATAGTAAATCCATGCACCTCTTAACATTTTTGCACACACAGTAAAGTGTCATTGTTTTCATAATTTTCCCCACTACTCATATCTCTTTCATTCAGCAACCAAAAATGTTTTATTATTATATCTCCAGTATAAACATGCAAAACATTTTTGGGCAAAATTACATTTCCTTAATAAACATCATCTTAAATGATCACCGTTTCCATCACTGCAGCTTCCCAAACACACAACACTAAATATGTCCAATCCAAGCTGAAACTGAATATGCTTTATTAGCCGTCATATGCACACCGTTTTCACAGAGTTGCCCAAGTTATTAAAATGTTGAATGTATGTTCCTTTGTGTTTTATACAGGCGTACGTTTTCCTTGATTGGTTTTCCCTGTAGAGTTGAAATGAAGGTAAAAACGTAATGCATGTTTGTTGAATTTTAACATGAAATGAGAGTTGTCTCTTAAAGCTACACTGTGTAACTTTTTTAGTTTATTCTTAGCTAAAATCACTTAGTTCTTTCAGAAATATATGTGTTCATTAATGTATATTTACTTCTTTCAAGTAATAAAGTATTCTCGTAAGTTTATAATATACCATTGAAAATACATATGGGTGAGGGGTTCGGATGGCGGTCGCCATGTTACTCCTCCATCTTTAAAGTACATTTGCCAAAGAGGGACATACCCGTAAATTCAAGCTTTGTACACTCGGTGGCACCGTGTCGAATGTGAAGAGGGGGATTGCTTGAGGCTGCTATATGATGATGGAGGATCACTCTTATTCTCGAGGATATTTGCCAGAGTTGCCAAGGAAGCGGAAAAGAGAATTAAGACGGCAACGCAACGGGCAAATCAACAAGACAAAAGTAAATATTGGAGTGGCCTTTCCAAGATGGAAAGAGCTCATGAGGAGCAACGATTTTAAAAAGGACGCCGACGTTGCCTGCTTTCTTCTTGACAGGTAATATTAATTCAGCCTATTTGTGTATATCGGCAGTTTTATTGTTGCTTGGCTAATTATATCATGGTGTGCTTTGCATAACACTAGAACGACGTCTAGGATAGTTTTCCTCGCGGCAATGATGAAAAAGTATTGTTTACCGTGTTCTATGACGGATAACATGAAATTAATATTTTAATTGCATTATAATTTGTAGGCTATATGTAGGCACTTTAAATTTTAGTTCTTTTTCATTTTGTACTGTATACACAATTAATGTAGTCTAATCTGATAATGCAAGTGTAAGTTAGCTGTTTCTAAGCGAGACTTTCACCTTTATTTTACATCTGTCCTGTAATCTTATTCATTTAAGACGTATTATTGTACGATGTAAATATATTTCACACTATGACACCTTATTATGACTAGCCTACACCTATGAATGGGGCACTGGTAACGTTAGGTCATTAGAGAAAATTATATAGCCTACAATGTAAACTTTGCCGTACGCTAGTGATGTCGTACAATATACAGAATAACGATAGCACTGATAAAGGTTACTTTACTAAGATTAGCTTGCATTCGTCTGGGAACCTGATAGCTGATGTTAGCAATGAAATGGTAAAAAAAAACTAAAAAAACAACGAAAACGTAAAACTATTATTCATTTCACATAGATTAATTTGATCATAGATCATTTGGTAAATTAAATAACATAATAGTTTTCAAAAGTAACCTCATCACTTGAAGCAACTCATCGAAGAGGTCGAACTGGAAGCCATGACTAAATCGGCCACCGTAGGAGTTGAAACGAAATTGAAATTGAGAGGAACAGAAACTATTATTCACGGGATGGTCATATACCTTTTCACCACTAGATGGGGGAAAATATCACACAGTGTAGCTTTAAAAAAAACAAGCCAGCCGCACGCGTTAACAGAGCATAAGCAGCGCTTACTTTTTACTGGCATCCGTGTTAACAGACTAGAGCAGTTACACCGCACACAGAGGCGTTTAAATGATTAAAACTAGAGGCATATCTTAACTTTAAGATTACTTTTATCATGTAAACTACCTATATACAGCATGTTATATACATGTGTTTGGGACAGAGGGGAACATGGTCGCATTTGCAGCAGATATATGCTGCCCATCATAAATCAAAGCATGAGACAGACAGGTGTCGGAGGAGAACAGCGGAAAAGGTGACAGAATGGATGATATTCGTCTGTACTTGCACTACACAAGTCGTGGTTCAGCTGCTCCTGCTCTCCATACGCACAGCAACATTTTCTGCGGTCAAATCAGCATGATCAAAACTTCTGCGATCATATTTTTCCTTCAGATAACAAGTCAAGAGTGTGAACAACACACATCAAGAAAGGAATCCTTTCACAATTTAAGATACCCTGTCGGGCAGGGCTGTGGTACATTTTAGTAGCCCGACTGGAAAGCACATTAGCCCTGGGACATCAGGCAGGCGATTTTGCGAGCCACGAGTAGTGTAAAGCAGCCATCTTTTCTGTGTTCAGGCAGGACTTGATTATGAGGGTTTTCCATAAAAACACACCAGACTAATATTAGCTATAGGATAGTCCATTTATCACCTACTTGCACTGATGTCTAATAATGTGCTACAGTACATATTCATAGAGGTCTAACACTGCCCACTCTCTCTAAGAACTAAAAAACAAAAAAGCCCTCAGATGAAGTGCAGTTTATTTTGGAAGCACTCCAATTTCACCTGAATATCTCCCATCTTATTATTAAATTGACAAATTACACGAGACTACAATAAGGCAATTAGCACAGTGCATACGTCAGAGAATAACGCTTGGCTTTGCAGATTAATAAAATAGTTTGCATCTGAACAAACAGGCACATTACACTTATAGAACTACGCTGTCAGATAACAGGTGCTTATATAAAATTTCAAAGCAGCTCACACAAAGCAATTTTAAACACTGAAAGCCCAAGAACATCACATCGATACGAGTGGGCACATCCTGCCATGAGCAGTCATTCCTGCTTACCGCCATCCAGAACCCTCTCAAACCAGCCAACTGCTTTCGTTTACAGCACAAGAAATGTTAGCTACTCTCTCGCTACACTGGACTGATCAACAGGAAGTATTTTGAAAATTAGCATGGTGAGAAAAGGGCAAAACCCACAAAGAAAGAGAAACAAAAGGGGAAGTGAAAGAAATGGTTAGTGTCATTACAAACGCTACAAGCTTCCCCTTGGTTTCCTCAGCTTCCTAAAACTGACCTGCGAGTCACTCATGTCGGCTGTGGCGGCCGCACGTTCTACTTCACGTCCTCCGTTTGTTGCCTCAGACTGCTGGGTCCTGACCCAGAAAAAAAAAAGAGAAAGTGTTACTATATTATTGATTCGTTTTTTCTATGTTTTCAGGATGCAGCTGCTCTCAGTAAATGCAACAGCAGTATGCGCACTCCATCAGTGAGTTGATGGAGCGTCGGTGCAAGCCTGACCACACAGGTGCATGGTGAACATGCAAAGCGAGGCTCTGTGAGTAGTAATAACTCCTTAATAAGTCAACACAAAACAGCCCAGCACACAGGAAGAGAAGACATGCATTTGACTAGCAAATATGATCTTTGGGTGTGAGAGGCATTTCGAAAAAAAGTAGACCATAATTTCTTTTTAGTGAATCATTAACTAGCCGGCGGAAATCCACAAGCAAACACTGATGCAGTAAAATTATATGTACACACAAAAAGAAAGAGACAAAAAAAAAGTTTGCTGTGTCTCACCTTCCTGTAATGGAATCATCAGCTTCAGGCTGGCCCGTGGAGACAGATACCATCTCAGAGGTCACAAGGGAGTGAGGTTTAGTAGATGAAATTAGATTTTTGACTGATGCCACCTGTTCATGGGATGTCTCTGAGCTCAAACATGGGTCATCTGGAGTGCGAATGGGAGAAGTGTGTGCAGACATACAACATGCAAAAATTCAAAAATGTCATTCAATTCAAATGAAATATATTTCACTCAAGTAAGTTAATAATATGATAGAGCACACTAAGCAGAGAAGGCCAGTGAGAGAAAGAGCTCTTACCAGCACACTGACTGTGGGTGTGAGGCAGAGGAGCAGCCTGCCCGTGGGCGTCCTCAGGCCCAGTGCATTCTGGGAGTCTGGCTTCCACCTGCAGCAGCCAGGAAAAGATTCAGAAGGCCAGCAAAAATGAACCTTTATTCTGGCAGAGAGAATTACTCCCCAAAGACGACATATTGTCTTTGGATACTTTTAAATGATGGGCAAAATTCCAAACTTCAGACATTTGCAATGCAAATTGAGCCAAGTTCATTCAGGTGTGATGTGCAACATAATGTGTGTGTACACTTGTTCTAAGGGTCATCCCATTTCCCGCTAGCATTCAGGGAAGCAGCATTCCCTTTAACACTGCACCCTGACAGCAGTCAGTCACATGGCTGACCATGTCAATCACTAATTGTCCATGACATCAAAAAGAACAATGTGGCTTAACATGTCTAACACATCACAAGGTCACCAAAAAATTTGTTTTTGAAATTCATGGTCAGGCACTCCGAAAGCTTGTATTTTTTTTAAACTAAACATATGAAACACTTTGAACTTGCATATAAAATGTGCATAAAATGATTGGTCTTGCATCACTGCATCATAAGATATGCTCACAAGAATGATAACATTTACATAAATATTTAATTTTCCAGTAATTTGTAGAGAGGGATTATGGAAAATGAAGAGGATGTAACAAATTTACCTTTAGAGATGTGCAAGGCCTCTGCATTCCTCCCACACCCTCAAAGGGAGTTTCTGAAAAACAGAGAGTCTTAATTCTACGTGGCATTAATTCAACAAGGTGCTGAAAGCATTCTTTAGAAATGTTGGCCCATATTAATAGGATATCATCTTGCAGTTGACAAGCTCCACATCCTAAAGATGCTCTATTTGGTTGAGATCTGGTGACTGGGGGGACATTTTAGTACAGTGAACTCATTGTCATGTTCAAGAAAACAATTTTAAATGATTTGAGCTTTGTGTCATGGTGCATTATCCTGCTGGAAGTAGCCATCAGAGGATGGGTACATGATGGTCATAAAGGGATGAACATGGTCAGAAACAATGCTCAGGTAGGCCGTGGCATTTAAACGATGTCCAATTGGCACTAAGGGGCCTAAAGTGTGCCAAGAAAACATCCCCACACCATTACACCACCACCACCAGCCCGCACAGTGGTAACAAGGCATGATGGATCCATGTTGTCATTCTGTTTATGCCAAATTCTGACTCAACCATCTGAATGTCTCAACAGAAATCCAGACTCATCAGACCAGGCAACATTTTTCTAGTCTTCAACAGTCCAATTTTTGTGAGCTTGTGCAAATTGTAGCCTCTTTTTCCTATTTGTAGTGGAGATGAGTAGTACTCGGTGGGATCTTCTGCTGTTGTAGCCCATCCACCGCAAGGTTGTGCGTGTTGTGGCTTCACAAATGCTTTGCTGCATACCTCGGTTGTAACGAGTGGTTATTTCAGTCAAAGCTGCTCTTCTATCAGCTTGAATCAGTCGGCCCATTCTCCTCTGACCTCTAGAATCAACAAGGGACTGCCCACAGGGACTGCCGCATATTGGATGTTTTTCTCTTTTCACACCATTCTTTGTAAACCCTAGAAATGGTTGTGCATGAAAATCCCAGTAACTGAGCAGATTGTGAAATGCCACACTCAAAATTGCTTAAATCACCTTTCTTTCCCATTCTGACATTCAGTTTGGAGTTCAGGAGATTGTCTTGACCAGGAATACACCCCTAAATGCAGTGAAGCAACTGCCATGTGATTGGTTGATTAGATAATTGAATGAAAGAGAAATTGAACAGGTGTTCCTTATAATCCTTTAGGTGAGTGTATATCTTTAAGGTTATCATCCTTGGTTTGAACAAGCCTTTAGTCAGCAGTCATGCGGTGAAGGATAGAATAAGGAACAAGAATAAGTACCCAGGGATTACTTTACATTACTGACCAAAGAAGGCAGAACAAGTGGAGAAGAAAAGCCAAAAAAGGCTTGGGGACTAGACTGACCCCACATTCCATCTTGTGTTTGAGATTCAGGCATGGCTGCCTGCCCTGTGTCACTAGGGATTAAGGAAGGATTATATAGCCTGATGAATCTGACATGGCATCCTCAATAAACCAGTCTCCGGCGTGATGACTACGATCCTTTGATTATTCCTATTTAATAATTGTTTAATCGAAACGTCATCCTGTAAAAACCCGTCTCAGGCATGATGTCTCCAATCTTTCAAATATTCAGATCTAATATAACTTCTGACCTGTTAGGTTGCCAGAGTTATAGTCATACACTTTTTGTTAAATGGCCAGAGGAGAACTGGCACCCCGACCGAGCCTGGTTTCTCGCAAGGTTTTTCTCTTCTATGCACCTGATGCATATGGTTCCTTGCCAATGTTACCTTTGGTTTGGCTTCCGCAGTCAGGGACAATAACATTTCAACTAAATATCCAAATAAATTGAATTACTAAACTAAATTAACTATATCAACAAAATTACTGATCTGCCCACATTGTCACTATATGACAATTGAAATGAGCTGATGACATCACCGTTTTCTCCAGAACGGCTGTACAGCTGAATCAAATTCTGTTGCATTATTTTCCTGTTAACACTGTGAAGCTGCTTTGAAACAATCGGCATTGTAAATGCGCTATATAAATAAAGTTGACTTGACAGGCCTGTTGTCCTGTAGATTTGCCCATTTCCACTAGACAACTATGAATCTCACACTACTATGAGACTTACTATGAGATCTATTCACATCCTAAACTATTCTTCTTTAGAGAGGAAACCCCTAGCGTTTGGGTCTGTTCCTGCATTTAACTATTTATAAAACCTTCTTCATCTTGCAATTTCAGCCTGTAACTTTGAAAGGTCTTTAGAAGCTTGTTTGCAAACTAAACTGAATCTTACTACGAGAAAAATAACCCTTACTAATTAATGCATTTCTCACCTTGTGATTCTCCCTCAGTGGAGGCATTTGGTGGAATCGTCTGAGAATGTGTGAAGTCTCTTTGTGGATCTTGGGTCTCTAATCTAGAATCCTGCACTGTTTCACCTTCTTTCTCAGTCCTTCCTGTGATCTTGTCCCTCAAAGTCTCTGTGTGCTCCCCGGCTTCCTCCTCTTCCTCCTGTTTCAGGACCTGTAGTTTCTCTTCATCACAACAGATCTCCTGATCAGGTCTGAGCTCTTGTAAAGGAGGTGACTCAGACAACACATATTCCTCATCCCATTCAAGAGAAGGGCCATCTAGCTCTTCCACAACCTGAAGATACACAATAACACCAGTCACATGTCATCAGGTGGTGATAAAAGCTCTCCTCAAACACTATAATAAAACTAGGTGGGCTTCCTCAGCCAAGCTTTTGGAGTCTTTGGAACAATATGCTTTGTAAGATATATATAAACTGGATTGGAAAATACAGTATTAAAAGTGAATCAAACTCAAGACGTGGCAAGTTCTGAACATAAAATGTTGTGGGGTAGTCTGTAAATGGTGTCTAATCTCTTGAGAGAAGTTCAAGAAGAAGTCAAGATTCAAACTGGCCCACAAACCACACTTGCCTCCTACACACAAAGCTCCCATCATCTTGTAATGAGACTGTAAAAGTATCCATCTGTGATCTGCAGAATCTCGTGGAAAAAAACTACTTTATTTCTGTTTTGCCCAAGGCTGAATCTAAATCTGTTGTGCGATTTAAAGCCCACATATGCTGAAGCATGTGCAGGCAGTGAAAGCAATTGTTTGATGAGCCTCAATACCTGCTGTAGGTGATCCGGTGTTTGGCTGCTGGACTCTCTGCTGTCCAGCGGAGGAGCCTTTAGTCGGTCGAGTTCCTCTTGCAACTGCTGTTTCTGGCTCTCTTGCTCTTGAACCCTAAAAAGGTAGATGAAAACCACTGAATTCACAAAATTCCACAGATTGTCTTTCGCCAACCAAACTCACTATAATACAACTTATGCACTAAAGAATAATGTGACACAAAATCACAATTATTCTGGTTATTGAAGAGTAGTGCACATGAGAATGTTGATAAAAAAAGATAAAATAAATACTTTAAGAATCGTATCTGACACCTTTAATCAAAACCATTTTTTAGGTGCCTAAAGATTCTCCTATTACACAGACTGAACTAGATTTCAGTGCAGCCTGACAACTTCTAATAACCATCATCCACAAATCTAAACTGTGCACAAGACTAACAAAAAGTCAGACATACTATACCCAATCCGCAGGCCCAAGCAGTGTCCCATTGCTCCTTCACCCTAATCTTAGAGCACCACTGGACAGTGCAACCCCTTAACTTCCCTGGTTTCTCACAACCGCCTTTGCCTTTTATTCACAGTACGCTGAGTGCCATAGCCTTGAAAACCATGTTATGTCAGATAAGACACACCAATGAACCAAAAACAGCTTGAGGGGGTCAACCAGAACAGCCCCTTGACAAAAGCTTCAAGAGACGTTCACAGACATGGACTAAATTGGTAAAGCCTCACCTCAAAATCCTTCCACTGCCTAGAAAGGGGTGATGTTTCAATGTGAATATACTGTGGGTTTTTTTTTAAGTGCACTTTTCTATGAATTTAAATCATTGTTTTTTTGCAATCTAAAGGCTTCCATATAGTCTCTGTTAACTGTATGATCATGCGGATGTTCTTTACTACCAATATCCAACAAAAAAAAAAAACAACTCAATCTAAATTAAAGGGATATTTCGCCCAAAAATGAAAATTCTGTCGTTTTACACACCCTCAAGTGAAACCTGTATGAAATTATTTCTTCTGCTAAACACAAAAGATGATATTTTGAAAAATATGGGTAACCAAACTGTAAGCTGTAAAACGTATGGTTCCATCAACCATTTGGTTACCAATATTCTTCAAAATACCTTCTTTTGTGCAAATTTAGACGATTTGTTTCCGTTTAACTTTAGCAAATCAATTCTGTCTATACTTCAAATGTCATTAAAAACTAGTTAGGAAACACTTTTTAAATCGAGAAAAATGGCTTTAACGCAAATAAATGTGGTGTCACAAGAGAGTATTAGCCTATACACCCTTAAAGCACCATTCTTTGTAGTTCAAAGGTGCATTAAATTATATTATTTTATTTAATTATATTATTTTATTTAAAGGTGCATCATATTATTAAATTGTATATTAAATTATTTTATTACTAAAATTAATCTAAATCCAAGATCTAAATAGACTTTAAAACAAAGTACAAAAACATGACACTTGTTACAATTTAATAATATATAATAAAGTTTTGTTTCAAAATGGATAAGGAAAATATAGCACATTTTAAAATACCAATAACAATTGGGCTTCTGTCAAACTAAGGAACGCTGTTGGAGTTTTCAATACTGAAAAAAAGAAAGGTAAAATAATTGCTTCATGAGCAAACATTTTACTGTACCAGTCTTTTTAATACATTTTTAATGCAGGACAAATGAGATGTGCACAAACCCTTGGGCTTCATCACAAAGGCAGTTACATGCAGTCATGTCAGACAAGCTGCCCCACTTCACTGTGATCTTCTAATAAATAATACCTAATTTTGTAATAGGCCTATTATTTGTGAAAATAGTAACCAGTAAACTGGTGAATTTCAATTGTCTCATTCCTTTTTGCATTTAATAAATATTTGGGATGCAAAAGATTATGATAATTTGTGATATACTCAAAATTATATATGGAAACGACTCAAGGACAGATTTTTTAAGCGATACAACAAAACTATGTTAAGTAGTTACAATGCGTTTTTTAGGGATGACGTCATTACGCACACATTTTATCTGTAAAATGCCAATTGGATGGACATTTCTTTTTTTTTAACACATATTCACTTAGTCGATAACAAAAGTGCAAAATGTGGATGGAAACTTGGCTATAGCTAAGAATACTACTCTCAAGGCATTTACTACAGCTAAGGTGATTGGTTTACAAAACCTGAAATCACATTACCAAAATTTTGTTGGCAAAGTCCATTGTCTATAATTAATACACACATAGAAAAATGGTGTCAAAATTGTTCAGTCACTGTTGTACCCTTAAAAGAACATTTTTCGTTTCAATCCTAAAAATATTAGTACCTTATGGTGTGTTCACACCAAACGCAAAGCAAACATTCTCGCTCTAGTTTACTCACATCACTTGTGTGAATCCACATTTCTTTCAGCAATTTTTCCATTATCAAACATGATTGAGATAACTATTGCTGCTCTGTATCTGTTGGGGAATTCCTAAATACGCCGGAAAGCCATACGCAGACATGTCTGGGGTTCACAGCACCATCCAGAGGTGCATACAAATTCATGTCTTCTCCAGGAACTGCGCCTGGATGACAGCCGCTTCCAGCGCAACTTGAGGATGACAGGTGCCCAGTTTGATAACCTGTCAAGCCAAAAGTTTCAATAAGCTCTTCACTGATTGGCTTTCTTGACACACATCATACAAATAAGTATCTTAAAGGTTCTATTATGAACCTTTTTGTGGTAAAGTAAGAAGAAAAAAAAAGTCATTCTAAGGGCACTGCCCCAGTGACAAACTGTAGTAAGGTACAATATTGACACCCCTTTTCTCTGTGTAGTATATGAGCTATAAAGCACATTTCAAACCAAGCAGCTTTCATTTTCAAAATTCCAGATTACAAAGATTCCAACTGAAATGGATTTTGCCTGCGAATATTCACAGAACAACTGTAAATGTTACTGGTTAAATATATAGAGAAAAATAAACTCATTTCAACAAACTGTTATAAAAAGACAGCTAATAAAAAAAACATCTCTGCAACCGACTCACTTGACAGACAGGTGTAGGATCTCAGTACGAGAACGTCGCATGTTGCTGGCCATCTTCAGAAGCTCCCTCTCTAGAGAGTCTGTGTACTGGTCCAACTGCTCCAGACTGCGGTTCCAGTCACTCCTCCTCTGCCCAAGCTGCACCTCCAGGCCCTACAGCAGTTTGCAAGTTCAACAATGAGGCTCAATGAAAAATAAAATATACCGTGAACCACAACGTCATTAATAAAAGCTAAATCTTGCTGAATGTGAAAAATAAATCTAAGTTTCAAAGTGCTCTTAAGGAGAGTCACAGAGTTGCTCTGACCCGACACGCTGCCCCTGTGCGTTGTGGGAATTGGAGTGAGAGAAATATTGGCCTATATAGTTGACCACAGGGGAAAACTGCACGTACTGATGCGGTCCGCTGAATACACACAATAAGAGTGACCATGTCCAGCCAGGCAGTTATGCAATAATTGTAGATAAGGGCTTAGATAAAGGAAAATGAGTACTTGTATAATTTTCAAGAGCCGATGTTTATCTCTATATAATAGTATCATGATTTGATTTTTACAAACTGCATGTGCATAAATGTGTTTATTTTTTGATTTTTGATTTATACTGTCTGGCTGATTTATAATTATATTATTTGATTTATACTATTTGGCTGAAATCCTCTCACCTGTATCTTGAGGTCATTGTTGGCCTCCTGAGTTTCACTGTTCTCTGTAAGGCCTCTGAAAGCTGTGAGAAAGGTCACGCCGTCTTCCTTAAACTCCCTCTTCTGGAACGATTCATGTTTGATACTCAATAAAACTTCTATATCATTATGGACCAAAATCATACAAAACTGATGTGTGTCTGTTCAGGTGTATGGTGATGGAGAGCTGGCTAAATTAACCTAACTGTGCAGGTGATGGGTCGCTTCAAAACTGTGTGTGTGTGATGGCTGGTTAGTTTGATTACCAGTCTGCTGATCAGCGTTTTGAACTCCAGAGACAGCTGCTCCGGAGTCGGGCCTTGGAGGAGCAGAAGAACCTCACGATCTAGAGTCTCATCCAGAGAAGATGCAAAACAGACAGAGGAAGACAGATGCTCCAAACCCTACAGAGATACACAGACATACACAATGTCAGCAGTGTGTAATAAATGTATATCAATATATTAAATTATTAATTATTTTATATTTATACTAAATACATTTTATATTTTTATATTTTTTTTTTTATAGATTTACTTATTGAATAAAATATATTTTATTTAAAACAATATAAAGAGAAAAATTGTATTGCTTTTTTTTTAGCATTTAAGATTTGGATTCACCCACAGCAAAATAACAAATTGTGAAAAAAGCACACATGTAAACAGACTCATTGTAAAGCCCGAAGTTTGGTGTAAAGCAAAGACAGCGTGTGGATTACTGAGTGCACTCTGTGGCAGTGTAGTGGGAGAGAGTGGGCGGACAGAGAACGGCACATGAGTGCTAGTGGGAGTGGAGAGAAAAAAACACTCCAAATCATGGACGGGACAAAGACCGACAAGGGAATTGCAAACACACACAAAAACACTACAAACCTCCAGGGGATTCTGTGCCAGTGCCAACTCTGTCTGAAGAGAGCCTGAACTCATCTGATTGAGTCTGTAGGCCACGGAGAGAGAGAGACCCGGGCTGCAAACCCATACACACAGTTAGAGGAACATGTCAAGCAACTGCGGAAGTTTGTGTAAGTATAATGCATCACACTAAAAAGCTCAACTAATATTTTCATTGACATGTGCATTTCATAAAGCTCTTACATGGTTACATCGGGCTGCATCATCTGCATTTGACTCTCCAGTTTGTTCTTGTCTGCTCTCAGCAGCTAAAGCAAGTAAAATGAACATGTATACAATTTAATACTCTGGAGTAAGTTAGTTCTCATATACCAGTTATCACATGCACACTTGCTTCTCTAGGAAAAAAATTCAGGTTTTGAGGTCCCAAAAAATGTTAGGCCGGAGACACACTGCAAGCGTGGCGTTTCTGCTGCGTGTCAGTCGTGGGGCGGCTGCGCAGGGTTTTCTCTGTCTTTGCACACCAGAAGTGTCTGACGCGGCGCTGCTGCTGCTGGGAAGCCCTATACTTTATGTTAAATATAAATATATTGCCTATTGATACAGCAAAGACAACGTCGGCAGTAGCCTATTGACCATACATATCTATGGTATTGACGGCAAAATAGGCTACAGAATATTTCGTTCTGTATTGACAGGTTTAATATTTCAAAATCGATAATTATGTTGTTTTTTATTATTACAAGTAGGCCTATATCTGCATTTATGTTAACCTAAAGAATTTCAAACATGAAAATGTCATTTATTAATATGTATTCGTGTCAAAATGGCATATAAACATCTTTTCGTATGCTATTTTGCCTTGAAACGCTTCCAACACGCTCGCGTGTCGCGTGAAAAATAGGAGTCTCTTCTATTTGAAGCATGCACGCGTTTTCTGCGCGGCTCTGACGCAGGCAGTATGCAAGCGATAAACGGTTAAGCCTATGCTATGGGAGCCGAAATAAAAACGGACACACCACGCAGCCGAGACGCTCACGGCACGCTTGCAGTGTGTCCCCGGCCTTAGAAATACTCTTAACAACAGATTCTGCATCGAGCGAGCGAGAAAAGCAAGAGAATACTAAAGCTGCTAACATAAATGAATATTCAGCAGTCATTACTACAGTCTTCAGTTTAACATGATCCTTCAAAAATCATTCTAATATGCTGATTTACTGCTCAAGAAACTTTATTATCAGTGTTTAAAGCAGTTATGCTGCTAATATTTTTGTGAATCCTATGATAATTCTTTTTTGTAGGATTCTTTGGTAAATAAAAATGTCCAATAAACAAGATGTTTTAATTTAGGTTTTTTTTTCACACTATTGATCAATTTAATACATCCTTAATGTAGCAGAACTTTTTGCAGGTGTCCAAGAACTATAGTGCAATTGGTCACAAATTTAAAGTGGGCGGGGTTAATGCAGTGAACCTTGTTGTTTGACACCTGCTTTTCTCGTGAAATATGGAATGTACCAGCCAGAAAGAACTTTGTTCTTGCCACCTGGAGAAAACTAACTAATTTTCTGCGATGTATTCTATGTTGCAATTTCTAGTTGTTTGTCATAAAAATAATGTTATCTAGCTGGTTAGCAGACTGTAAAAATGCAAAAAAATAAGCCACAGCATAAGTCTTGGAAGCATCAGTAGGGACATGTGGAAAAATACATTTTATTTTCGAGAAATATTTATACCTTTCATAAAAGGTATAAATATTTCTCAAAAATAAAATATATTGGTGAAAACTAAAATTGACTATCTTTTGCGAAATTTTAACTACTGGCCCGACATGGCCAATTAATAAATCCTTACTGCTGAGTGCTTTACTGTAGGCTGTATGGCTCTTTGCCGATCGGTTCACTTTAAACGTTAACTATGTGGAAATGTATGGCAATGTATAATGTGGAAATCCTGGAACTACTTCATAGCAAAGTCATTTTGGTAACAAAAGTAACAAACAGCACCCACTGTTTAAATGAAAGTTTGCTTATATTAGACACAGTGAAAGAGAATTTGAGATCACCTCTGTAACTGAGGAATACTCCACGATGGCCACCTTCAGTTCATCTATCTGTTTATTTTTCTGGAGGAGAAAGATGACAATTCTGTTATGATAATGGATAACAAATTGAACATGACTGCAGATTCTATGAACATAAATTTATAATGGCGACACTAAATGATTCATAGAAATGACTAAAGAGCCTCAATCATCCTAAAGTTATTCAAACAACTTAATTTTTCCATTAAGATTGATGTTTAATTTCAAACCGTTGTTTTAGTGATATGCAAGATGGACTGACCTCCTTGATTATAGACTCCTTGTCAGCCAGAATAGCATCAAATGAATGAACTTGGACCTGTGGGTGTAAGAAAGCATTCACCAATGGCAGAGCTAAATGCTTATTTTGGCATAAAGACCAAGCAGGGGTACGTAAAATAAAATGGGGCCTACCTGAAGGTCAGCATTCAGGTCACAGAGGTCTTTCATCTTTTTATGAAGCTCCTCTGCCTCCAGTGTGACTTTCATGTTCTTAATGTGGGTTGAAGGAGAAATATAAGACAAGGAAGACAAATTAAAAAAAAAAAAGAGGGTCATTAAGTGATACTACTGAAATTAATGTGTAGATCCATACCTCCTCTTGTAAAGCACCAATCTTGGATATGAGACTCTGGTTTTCCCGTTCCTGTGGTAAACCAGAACAAAGGGTTATAAATGTGTTCATGTTTGTTCTAATAATATATATTGTCAATGTCAATATTAGCAGTGTAATGGTGTTTATCTGGCAACCAGATGCGTTTACTCTGAATGTTAATATCCTTGGTTTATGTAACGTTACTAGCAATCTAATTACAAGCATTATCTGTTTGCATTAGTTTATGAACATCTCATAACACAGCTTATCAGCATCTGAGGTGCCATCAATAAGGTGAGAGGGTCTTGTGCCTCACCATCTGCTTTCTTTGAGCTGAGGCCTGAGCTCGACTGTCTTCTGAAAAGGTCAGACTGAGCTTCATCTCCTCAACTTCTTCTTTGAGGATCTTCTCCTTCTGTAATAACTGTTGCCCCCTGCAGGATCAGAGATGAATGAATGAATGAATGAGTCATTTATATAGCGCTTTCAAATGTACAACTGTACACCCAAAGCGCTTCACACTCATGTCAGGGGTCTCTCCTGAGATGAGATGAGATGAGGGACGGGAGTAAAGAGGTGAAAGTTTTGCACATGAGAATTGATGGTGAAGAAAGGATTTGAGCTTTCAGGGGTCAAGAGAAGCGAGACAGAGTCAGTACATTTTAGCTTGTGCTTTGAGGTCTTCATTTTCCTCTATGAGTTTCTGGTTGGTGTCTTCCATGTTTTCAACCGCCTGCTTCAGTTTACGGACCTCTTCCTGCAGCTTTTGGTTATTTAGCTGCAGATCTGCCAGACAGAAGACCAGATCTGATGTCTCCCTGTACAATAAAAACACAGAATAACAAATACAATATATATTCAATAAGCTTTATATTTTGATTTCTAACTTTGCATAAATAAGCATTTAAGCATATGTATTTAAAGATCAAAAGGTTTTTAAGATCATGAGAAACAAATTGATTTAAGTGTGTCCAAAGGTTTGATTGATACAGTTAATACACTGACAAATCGCATTCACATTACTTTTAGCACTTTATCTGTCCAAACACACATCTTGCACTTACAGGTCAGCTCTGGAGGCTTCCCCTCCGAATGCTTCTAGACTACCTGAGGTCATATTCAGTAGAGCAGATCTCCTTGCTAAAGGAAACAAGAGGTGGTTAATACAAATTCATAACAAAAACAAACAAACAACAAAAACATATGAACATAAGGAATCTGACACACTTCGAAGATCTCACCTGATAAACTGTCCCGTAGTTTAAATGATTCCTGTTGTGTGTCATTCATTGAGTCCTTCCTATATGAAAAGGGGAATTTTGAGTTAGGTTTTTATCTAAAAAAAACTGTCATGAGGAAAATGTTGGAGAGAAAGGCCTTGTGATCAAAACAGATTGTGGATTGATAACAGACTGATGAAAATCTGCAATTTCTCTTTGGTGGTTGGCTACAAAAGACATACCAAATAAATTTGTTTGCAAAAAATAAAAACTGCTTCCTGTTAACTAACCAAAGGCTTGAACAGTAGATCAACAACCAGCAGAATGTTTTGTTCTGTGCAATATTTTCCCAACCTTTTTTGTCTCTGCTCTATCAAAAAGGCTCAGCATGGACACATAATCAGAAATGTGCAATTTATTACTACTAATATTATTAAAATGGCCATTATTTTAGTAATTCACAGGGAAACATTAGCACGTCTTCATACCCCTGATTGCGACAGTCTTCAATCCACTCCTTCATGATGGCATGGTATGTGTCCAGGTCAATGGAGATGTCTTTGTGCTCCGGGTCTAGCATATTGCAGAGCTCCTCTAGGCCGCTGTCCTCTGAACTGCGACAGGTGGTGTGTCTCAAGAAGTCCACAATGTGCGATACGTAAACTTTACCTGCAACAGAGGACTCTGTGTTACTATGGTTACAGTGGCTATAGTCACTTATCAGGAACGTCTTATCAGAAGCCATTCCACCAAGTAACCCAGAAAGAAAGTTTGCAAATCAACACCTACTTGTTGTGAGTCACCATGACCATGTCTGAACATTAAGGCAGACTATATATTTTTTAAAGTGTCATTATCATCTCTTTTAACATCACTTTTAACACCCATTTCGCATTTACTTACATAAACTGCATTCATGAGAAGAATGTAAATAAAAGCAGCTTTTGTTCTCTTTTAGCTTAGCGGTCTGCTCGCCACAGACAGCACATCAGGTTAGAGACATCATGAGGAGAGAGCAGGACCTCACTGAGGAGAGATCAAAAGGCATTTGCCTCTAGGTGTGAATGCTGAAAAGCATCTCTGCTGCTGGGTCTGAATGAGTCAATGTTCTTAGATAACATCAGTCAATCTGGCGCAGGAGGGAGCAGTTTAAGTCCACAAGACATCAAAACATGACTAACTCATAGACTATAAAAAATATGGACGTAGTGTCTGTGACGTAACCTGTAGGTTTCTGAAGAGCAGTTTTAAAACCTAAAGCCAGTCATCGCCATCTTGGCAGCACGTCACCGTGCATCACTGCTGGATAACTGAAATTGGGCAAAGAGGTGGGACATGGGTGGAGTTGTGGTGCCTGGTTGCTGAAACCACGCTCACCTAGCTCGACCATAGTGGCAATCCACCTGTCACTCAAGTCGCCATGGCCTTAATTATGCAGAACTTTAAGGCTTAATGGAATTTAAATGGATAATTTATTAAAATAAATTCACCCCTCTCACAGTTGTCATGAAGGGCAAAATTAGCTATAAACCAAAACAACTTTTTGTACCAGGCTGTAAACATATTTTTTTCTGCTGTAAAGTTGGGCATTTTAACATTGTGGAAGATACAGATTTTACTCCATTTTGGAGCCTGTCTCTAGCAGGCAGTCGATGCATTGCAGTTTAAGTCACTTCCATGTGAGCTTCAAGAGAGACCGCAGGAGGTTGCCGCTTGATTAATGTGCCAAAAATGACCCATTGTCAATAATTTAGTGATATAAGAGACAAATCTCACTTCACAAAGAAGTCACTTTCAAACCAAGAAGCTTTCTGTTGTTGTTGACTCACTTGACTAATCTTAATCCCTTGTGGAGTCCTACTGAAATTACTAGATTTTGGCAGCAAAACTTCACAGAAAAAATGTTCACACAAATTATCAGATATCAGACATAAAATGTACGCGTATTTGGCGTGTTGTCTGAGGGGAGGGCTCCGAGCTCTGAATTTTGGCCCGAACCTGCTAAGCACCCTTAAACGCAAGCAAAAGCACCCTCAGTTGACAGCTGACACAGTAATAATAATGACGAAATAGATTTGGCAGATTTTCACATTTGTATCCGAGCTCTGGGGAGCATCAAATTCATCTATTTACAGCGGTGAGTGATGCAGCGGCTACAACAGCATTGTAGTGACAGTAGCTATCTTGGCTCTCTTTCGAGGCTACAGTCATTCATTGATAAAATCGACGGCTAATATTGCATGCTGCAAAGTATCGGTAAATGACATCCAAATACAGTATAAATGGCACTCTGCACGAGACAGAAACATCCCCCTAAGACCCAGAATAGAGGTTTGGCATCAGTAGAGGACATTTTTTAGCTAATTTCTCTAACAACATACAGTTTTAAATCAGTATATTCTTATAGATTATAGAATATAAGACATTCTTATGAAAATATTATGTCTTTTTACATTACATATAGTCCCAAAATACATTAAAAATGCAAATTAGAAAGGAAATGGCATTTATGGCCATGTTTACACATATTGCATTAAGTAAAATGGTAGCCTATATCAAATTATTCTGTATCTTTCATATCATTGAGAATCATCTTTATACAAAGTTTGGGTTAAAAAAATGGATTGGTGAATGGAAAAAATTCACCATTCATGTCTATTCATGTCTTTTAATTACCTCATTAAAGGGGTTACGGTGTCCTCTGTATAGTAGACTATGTCGCATATAACATCAGAATAAAAAAAAAGTTTTATTCTCCAAACAATGATTGTTTTTAATAATTATAAAAATCTAAATTCACAAAACATTTTTTTCTGGTTCTCAGGAAGATTACATGTTAAAATAGCCTACTAGTAATGCATTAAAGCAATGTAAAGGCAGACTAATAGATTAATAGACAATTTGTAGCAAATTATTATTGGTAAATGACCTGTAAATAAAATAATCATACATTTCTCAGTCTACACTGTTATGGTGGAGCCGTTGCTTAGAGCACCCTCAGTAATTTCAGAAGCACCCTCATTGATTTGATTCTGGAACCGGGCCTGGTCGGCTATATATGACTAATTTTGTACTGATTGTTTAGGCAATTTGAACTTGTTACTCCCAAACTTTGTTTAGAAAATATCATTAAATGTAGCTTATCAAAAGGCAATAACTTGCTTTTACTCAGAAATTTTTACATTTCTGTTGAAGTCACTTAAGCTGTGTGGGCTTTTTGGATAACAATTTAGCAAAATAAAAATGTACGCAAAGTTTAGCAAACTCGCATTGAAGATTATAACTATTAACATGGAAGTCATTCCAGACTGATAAATCAAAGTCCTTGCCTTAATTTTCTTGTTAAATACCTTGTTAAATAAATGAGGAAGCAAATCATAAATCGGTTGTAAAAAACTACTCATGCTGACTAAAAATTTTCACAGCACTAAATTCCCAAACTGATGTACATACCTCTGCATTGTGTGTCACAGGCCTGAAAAATAGTGTCCAACAGGTCTTCCTCACATATCAGACTGACTTCAGCCATGCTCTCTTTCTTGGGTTCAGAGGGAAACAGAGATCCTGTTCAAACCCCATGAAAAGACAAAAACAGTTACCACTATTAACAAAACATTTATGACATTAAAAAGAAAACAACAAAAAGAGCCACTTCATTACCCTCGCCCATTGAAAGTCTCTTGACCACAAGGGCCGGGTAGGTCAGTTCGCTATCCATGTTAGAAATATCTGAAGAGAAGTTCAGGTTATATGAGAACATGCCAGGAGCTGGGATCTTCGAAGTCTTCACCTCCGTGTCAGGTCCTTCCAGCTGGGTTTGTGTGGAGTAGCGTGGGGTAAAGTTGAAGTAATTGTCCCCAGTCTGGGTCGCTGGGGTGGAGCAGTTGCGCCTTAGTGGCCGGCTGTACGTTGCTGTGGTTCTCCTCTCCCCTAGCGTGCCTAATGTACCCAACGTGCTTGTGATGGTATAGGTGGCATTGGCAGGGGTGATGGAAGCCCGAGGGGTGTTGGACGAAGACCCCGGTCCAGGGGAAGCTGTGGGGGTCAGCATGCCCTCAGAGGAATCACCGTCAGTCTCTTCGTCAGGTCGGACAGTACGATTCTTCAGAATAGACTCCAGGTTGAGGCGCAGCCCCGAGTGAGGGCTGTCGTAGCTGCTAGACTGAAACTTAGGGATTTGAAAGGGCGAGTTAACCTCTTGATCTCGCCGCTGGATGGTCTGCAGCTTGCGGCAGATGCTGTCCACGGGGTTGTGCCGTCTCGGGGTGACTCCGACATCCATGTTGGAGCGGGAAAAGAGAGAAAGCCACAATCTTCAGGAGGGACATGAGTTAATTAGTTTAAAGCTTAAGACAAATAGTATTTGACAGGTAATGTGATCTAAAAAGTATATTTATCCACACATTCATACTTTCAGATAGATAGATAGATAGATAGATAGATAGATAGATAGATAGATAGATAGATAGATAGATAGATAGATAGATAGATAGATAGATAGATAGATAGATAGATAGATAGATAGAACAAATCTCATTAATAAACAGATATTTAAAAATATCGTTACAGTATACTGACACAAATACAAAGCTTGTTAATGAACAGATAAATTAATTGTTACAATATAATGACAAAAACACAAAGCTTGTTAATAAACAGATAAATTAATATATCGTTACAATATACAACACGAAAGTTCCATTCATTTTAACGGTCACTGCGTTATTTGCTTTTTATGGGTGAATGTTGTAAAAAAAAAAAAAAAAAAAAACGGCCAGCAGTAAACCTCACACCATTATCTTAAAACATTGCCAAAGTATGTTCTTGTACATACAAACATAACTATCAAAAACAAATAAGCAAACAAACCTGTCAAAATCCGACCAAAAGGGAATCAAACATCAACATGTAACGTTACTTCACACTTTACACAAACCGAGACACTAACGCTAAACGTTTTCGTCACTTTTGAGGTGAAAATAAAGACCACCTTCAATTTGATGTGGTGTCTCTGTTATCTTTTGAGGACATTTATACGGGACAAGCAAATATTGGAATGCTAATGTTGGAAAAACAAACACACCTGTATCTGTTCAAACGTAGCCGCCGCGCGTGTGAAGCGTCACACTGCTGATCGAAGGCCGTATTAAAATCTTCGGCGCACTGACACCGTGCGTCCAATGATGGAACTGCAACTGACCGAGGCTGCATGCAGCATTGATTCCTCATATTTTCACTCAAATGAATGTGCTATTTTTACAAACAAGTTATCAAACAAACACATATTTAACGTATGCTATATACAACAACAAAAAAACTTGTGACCATGTGCATATATTATATAAAAAATTTAGAAGTATGTCTAGGCTTTATTGTAGTTCAGGCATTCTACATCAAGAGGAAAGTGCTGTTTGTTGCAGGTTGCAGTCGAGTGTCTTCTTGGAAGAAGTAAAAAAAGTGCCCTATCCCGTGTGCCGTATATATTTAAATATATTTTAACTGAAATGTTGATGTTTAAATACCTGTCCCTGTTAATTAACAATATTTTAATATTTTCATATATCAATATATTCTGCAAATATGTTTTCTCCGCAGTCATTGTAATTTATAATGATTGCACATACCATTAGCCACAAAACACGTGCATTTTCATTATAGTACACTTTTTAATCATGCTTTGTTTGTTTTGGCACACTTGCGTTGATATGGTGTAATCTGTAAGAGGTTTACAGAGGGCACGCATTCATCATGGCGAGCGTTGCATCAGCCACGAGCGCACCATCCTCTCATTCTCACAAGGTAAATAGCGCATCGCATCCGTTAGCGTTTCAACCTTCGCGAGTCTGATGATAAATTGAGTTAAACCCCATCATATTTTACTTAGAACCGCGTATGCCTGCAAATGCACGCTCGGTTGTCATGCGTGTGCCTTAAGCAAAATATTAACGAAATATCTCTGTCTTTCGCATTTTTTATGCATTATTCTGTATTGTATTGAAATGGATAACAACGCAGGCGTATATTGTGACATATAGAAAATATGTTGTGTTATATAACGTAGCTGTATGTAGGTTATTATTTCTAAAGTGCATGCTTTCGTCAGATGCACGCTGCGGTTACGCACATGATGCCGTTGGCTATTGATACACATAGCCTACGTCACTAATGACATGGGGAAGCAAAGTCCCCTGTCAGGGTTTCTTTTTTCTTCTTCTTTATTTAAGTCAAATATAAAAATATGTTCCGGTTACATTTGATGCTTTCCAGGTTAAAGGCACTTGGAATAGGCTATTAAGATCTTGGTATTCATATATATATTATTGTGTGTTTGTGTTTTATTCTTGTGCTTAATTTATGTAGGCTAAAACATTAAATCGAACTTACCGTGCTTTATATATATATATATATATATATATATATATATATATATAGCCTATATATATTCTAGCACATTTATTTGGCTATTGTTATTTGGCTATTGTTTTTAACGGTCGCGTTCTTTTCAGATCATTAAGCAACAAATCTTCTGTAAACATTGCAAGTGAAGGACACATATGGAGGTGCGCCTTTAATTCAACACATCTGATTGGTTACTAAAAAACCGGCTCACTCACACAGATCATTTTTATTCCACTTCAAGTTCATTTCATGAAAGGTGATGATGTCTGAGTGGGTGAGTTCATCAGGTGTTAAGTACTTAATTATATAGACTACTTTTTAAGGTATTATTGTGATTTTTAGTGGTCTCTTGCATTTAAAAATTATAATTCTTGCTTTTTACTCACAGCTTACAGTTTAATTTAGGCATCCAGAGTAAAAGGTCATATTTAGCAGACTTTCTAATTTAGCAGATATTTAGCTGACATCATGACTTTCTAACTTTATTACTTAAGCATTATTTTGGTTAATTTGTAATTAACTGGAGTATTATTGAAACATAATGCTTGTATTGTTGCTTGATTGCGTCTCCAAGGCAAAAAATTATACTTTTCACTCTTTCGTTTAGACCTTAAAAGCACAAAGTCAATTTTTTGCATGTCACCATGACTTGGATGTTTTATCTTTTTGTCCGTTGACATTAAGCCAGTGATGCTCACATTTTTTCTTTTTCTTTTTTTCTGATTCACCACAGCACAGTCTTTAATCTTAAGACGTTAACTTAATTATAGCTTTTGCTGAAGTCTGAAACTCGGTTTGCAATCATTCTATAAACAGCTATACTGAATAAAGGTTTTGGTTTCAGTTTCAGGACAGAGGTCAGGACATTTTTGGCATCTTGATTTCTTCAGTCTGTTTCTAAGCTTTTTAGTTTCATTCAAGTATGTATGTTTTCAGCTGTATATTTAGATTTTAAATTAGAAATACACAGTATATATGTATATATAATTTATCAGTTTTTTTATATCGCAGCTATATGCATACTTAATTCAAATATGAAATGAAGATGACTCAGTTAATCTTAAAAATAATAAACATGATGTGACAGATATTTCGTAAGGGAAGATGTTTTAGAGAAGTGCTTAAAGTCAGTGAAAAGTCGCAGCATTGTAATAATATACCTTTTCTTTTTTTAAAGTACTTAAAGTGCCAGAGAAGTTTGGAAATGTATCAGATTGGAAATTAAAGGATCTGATTGCATATTCCAGCTTCAAATATTCTTATACTTATTATATATTTAATATATGTTAAATGTTTGTTTCCTTTTAGGAGCTTGAGAATAATGGTGTGGCTGACAATGCCTCTAGCTTTAAGGTATGGCATATTACACACATTATTACCATATATATAGACTATAAGATACAGCACTTGCCTTTAGCATGGTGTCCAGTGGAGTCATTCTGATGTTTGATTGATACTCCAGACAGTTAGAAACTCTCCTCCTCAGTCAAATCTTGATTCCTTGGATAAATCCACCTTTGTTCTGATCTCATATCAGTGTCTACACACTGTTTCTAAAACATTCACAACATAGCAAAAGAGCATTCTGAGTCCTATTGTCTTGAGTTGACCTCTTTTCCCATATATGGCATATTTTGGCTTCCATGGGTCCAAAATGTGACCTTAGACCCTTCTTTTTGGCAGTTAGCAGAAGGGCCCTGGCTCTTCCACAAGGTCCCGTGCTGAGTAAAACAGAATCCAGCCTCTTAGATCACTGTAAGCCCTGTCAATCAAGCTTGGCTTGGCTTGGCTTTGGGCATGGCCTCTGTCTCTAACTTTCTCTGACTCAGGTGGTGATTAAGTTCTTCTCAACACAGGCTAAATCACACCATTCATTGCCTCAAAGTAAACATGGTATAAAATCATGCCTCTGAAATTATGCCTCAGGCTCAAATAAGGAGTCCCTTCATTTAGGAATGGGAGACTATCTAATATTAAAATAGTATATATTTTTGGTAGTAAATATTTAAATTGTTTATATTGCTGGTCAATGATAGTTCTCATTACAGTATGGGGAGTGAAGCTTACAAGCTGGAAAATGGAAACAAGAACTCTATAAAATATCATTCAAGTATCTATGTTTTTAAATGTTTAAAGTCATATGATAATATGATAATAAAATATAGATGGGTAAAAAATATATATTTCAATCCTTTTTGTGTGCATTTGCTCACAATTTCTTGTTAATTTTCTAATAAAATATTAAGTTACTGAGAAAGTTTGGGTTCGTTCACAAAAGCAAATGAGTTTTTCCTGAATCTTATATTATTTCCTCACTTGTTTTGTGTTCACATGGAAAGGTGAACAGAAGTGAACCTAAATATTTCAAGGAAAAGCAAAAGTTTTGTGAGTGAATTTGAAAAATATAATATATTCCTCCAATTTAATATTTTTTCCATGATCATGTCCTCATTAGAGCTCTGTATGATGGATTATACTGACATTTTTTGGTGGACTATTCCTTTAAGATACAGTACATGCTTTAATGTAATAATTTCAAGTGCACATCGCATTAGTTGAATATCAGATGTCAAACAGGAATGCCTCAATCTGGTAATGTTGTGACTGATCAATGGTCATCTGACATTATTTCTTCATACAAGAGGCATCAGATCAAAAGGCACAAACATGTTAGATGCTGCTAATATAGCCCTTTTTTTGCAAAAACATGTATTTATGGGTTCATCATGGCAGTGTGCAGAGCATTGTTTTCCTATTGATGAGG
Source organism: Pseudorasbora parva (assembly GCF_024679245.1). Taxonomy (NCBI): domain Eukaryota; kingdom Metazoa; phylum Chordata; class Actinopteri; order Cypriniformes; family Gobionidae; genus Pseudorasbora; species Pseudorasbora parva. The sequence goes on along the minus strand of NC_090191.1, from coordinate 29,060,227 downwards.
ATTATCACATTTAAGCCTCTTGAAAGGACTGAAGACTGCAGTGGATGAGGTCAAATAGTGAATCGATGATTAATGCAACACTACAAAATGATAGCTTTTCAAGAAAGTAATGTGTCTGATCCTTCTAAGTAAAAGTACTAATCAGTATACTAACTAAAGAGCTGAAAACACTGTCACCGATGACAGTAACAGCAATTCTGTTGACCACCATTATAAATCTCCCACATGATTGCACTTGAGACTCAGCAGAGATTGACGGTTATTCAATTGGATCTAGCATATTTATAGTCAGGTACTCACAAAGCACTTGTACTGAGGTGTCAGATAGCACAGTCTTCCGATTAGCACTGATTTAAGAGTCAGCACCTTGAAAATGAATTATATACATTGACTCAAGAGCTGATTTTATTTTAATTGGCAGTCCATGAATTAGGCAGATGTCCAAAACTGCAATAAAGCAGCCCCATAAAGCATATGAACAGATAGATAGACAGACAGACAGACAGACAGACAGACAGACAGACAGACAGACAAATAGTCAGTCGCTGCCTGTGGTGTGGACAGTCTCAGTTAAACAAACACTTACAGCAGTGTGATACCTTTCCACCATAATCCTGGATTACAGATCCTGCTGAAGGAACATGTAATCTGTGAGAGTTTCTAATATTAGCGTTTGAGTGCATTTCTGTCAGGGAGAGAGATCCATAGAAATAAATAGAGGGATAAAGGGATGGATTTCATAGACTGACCCTATTCTGTCTCTGTAAAAATGTCTTGGCTGTTGCAGTTATGTCATCTGATGCTGATTATTTTTGGCCACGTTCTGTTTAGGCCGCAGACACAGTGATAGAGTTAGCAAAGACCCATAAGCCAAAGCCTGACCCGAATGGCCTGACGTTTGGGACTGTTTTTACTGACCACATGCTGACCATCGAGTGGAGTCTTGAGGAAGGCTGGCAAAAGCCACATATCCAGCCTTTTGGGAACCTGTCCATACATCCAGGATGTTCTGCCCTGCATTACGCTATACAGGTGTGTCCTCGCCATCTGTGTGGTTAGACATCAAATAAAATAACTTCCACAGCTGATTACAGTTTATTCATGTTTAAATGTAAATGCCTACTGTGTGCAGCTTTTTGAGGGCATGAAGGCGTACCGGGGGGCAGATAACAAAGTGCGTCTCTTCAGACCCATGTTGAATATGAAGCGGATGCAGAAGTCTGCCCACAGGTCCTGTCTGCCTGTAAGATTGACGTCTCTCCCCTCTTTCCTCCATCACATTCGGTATATAATTAAGACGGTGACACTAAACAGCAGTTCTGTTTCTCATTTGCTTTGTTTATCTAGAGTTTTGATGGCGCAGAGTTGTTGGAGTGCATCAGGAAGTTGGTGGAGGTGGATCAGGACTGGGTTCCTCACTCAGACTCTGCCAGTTTGTACATCCGTCCTACCTTCCTGGGAACAGAGGTTACAAAACTTGCAATAAACTCATTATTTTCATCTTTAAATTTCTTGTATATTTCATAAATGTATATTAATGTCTGAACATGCATTTATGAATTTGTCAATGTAACATGCAGTTCCAAACAAAGTGTTTATTTAGTTATGCCAACCAGGGGTCTATACCATGAAGCTGGCTAGCCAGATATGTTTAAGCTTAATTTGTGCCAATCCTGGGTTTTAGGTACCATTAAAGTGGTTTGGCTTTTAGCTATGTTCATTGCCATAGTAACTTACGCTCCATGGCTAGATCTCAAACTGAAATTGGACCAATCAGCTGTGAGTAAAGTGACACACTTCTGATGCAATAAAGTCACTTCCCCTGTTTCTGCTCCAAATTAAAGGTCACCAACATAGCAAATGGTTTTTAAAGATTAAAGCATCTGGCTTTTAACAATGCTTATTTATAATAATAATCACTTTGAATGATTTAGATATAATTTATGTAATTACCCTTAATCAACTACACATTTATCATTTTAGTTAATCAATCATTAATAGGCACTTTGTTAAAATTAATATAAATAGCCTATACAGTCATACAAATAATCTTTAAAATCAATAAATAAAGCTATTAAAAAAATAAGCTTACTGAGCTTAAATGTTCAATTCTCTCTATATATCATTATCAACTAAACTAACTTCACAACTTTTAAAAAAAAAGTTGTCCTCTTTCATAGAAAGCTTTTTTCTTCTTGCTGTGTAAATTTGTTTAAATTCTTAATATTTTTCAATCATGTAATAATCTGCAGAAGAGAATAATTTATTAAATATAATGATTTGATCATTTTGACTGGCAATAAAAGCTGGTCATTTGGTGTAATATACTGTAAAAAATTATAACTATAGCTAACTCCATAATATTTTCATGGATATAAATGTAATATATATAGTATATTTAATATGTATAGTAGTCCCGGGGCTATTTGTTTTCCAGATTGGCTACCAAAACGTAAGCCTGTTTTTGATCTGGGTGTGTGCACGTGTGTGTGTGTGTGTGTGTGTGTGTGTGTGTGTGTGTGTGTGTGTGTGTGTGTGTGTGTGTGTGTGTGAGCCTGTTTATGTGGTTTATGAGGACACAAATTTGTATAACTACATGGGTATTACACTGGTATTACACTATAAATGTGGTTTATGAGGACATATCAAATGTCCTCATAATTCAAATGGCCGTAAAAACATACTAAATGATGTTTTTTTGAGAAAGTAAAAATGCAGAATGTTTCCTGTGATGGGTAGGTTTAGGGGTAGGGGCAGTGTAAGGGGATAGAAAATACGGTTTGTACAGTATAAAAACCATTACGCCTATGGAGAGTCCCTGTAAACCACATAGACCAACATGTGTGTGTGTGTGTGTGTGTGTGTGTGTGTGTGTGTGTGTGTGCACGGTTCACAGTTATATCGACCAATTGGCCGGGCCATGCAATGCAGAAATAATATTCCAGTCAATTGCAGGTGAATGAGAAATAGATCATTGTGTTTGTTTGATAAAGACATTTAAGCTCATTAAATATGCAAATCTTATCCAATCCTAGCTGTGGGCGTTTACTTCCAAGTCTCCAGTGTGGCACGGCACGCCCATCAAAACCCAGCGTTTTGGAGAGAGCCTCAAAACCAGTGTAGAAAATAGCCTATATTACTTATTAGTTATGATGTTTTTGAATGTAAAAACCACACAAACGTCATTAGTTGAACTCAGATAACAGTATAAAAAAAATAAAACAGTTCATGACACCTTTAAATTCTCTCCAATATTCTCTTTACATTTGCATGTGTGTGCAGCCAACCCTTGGTGTGAAGAAACCCTCCAGTGCATTGCTGTTCGTCATCCTCAGTCCTGTGGGCTCGTACTTCAGCACAGGAGCTAAACCAGTGTCTCTGTGGGCCGACTCTAAATACATCCGAGCTTGGAGAGGAGGGACAGGAGACTGCAAGATGGGAGGGTAAGCAACTCAACGAGAGATATTTCACTGTTTGTGTCTGCATGACTGTATTTTACTACAAAACACTACAAAACACATCAAAATGAATGAGGAGCATTGTTGCACACTTATAGGCACGTTCTTACCCTTTGATCCAAATCCTGAAAGCTTGGTTTAATTTTGAAAGCCTCATAGTAAACTTTTAGATTAACGGCCATGTTTTAAATCTGTGCGGTGTGGCTCACATGGCTCAAAATGTCTCACATGAGAGCAGAACTAGTCTCAGCAAAGCAGCCAGTGCTGTGTCAGCCTCTGAAGTAAGGATAATGCAGCAGGACAATGGGGCTTTTCAGGGTGAAGACAGAAGTCTGATTGTGAAGAAGATACAATGTGTAAAACCTACATTTTTTTAAGGAACTATGGAGCGTCTATCTATGCCCAGTATGAGGCTGCGGATTACGGCTGTCAACAGGTTCTTTGGCTGTATGGGGACAACCATCAGATCACAGAGGTCGGCACCATGAACCTTTTCCTCCACTGGATCAATGAGAAAGGAGGTGATGAATTTTGATAATCAAACATTTGTAAAAAGTTACTCGTTCACTCTGTGTCTTGATAGATTGGTGATGTATATTTACTTTAACAGACAATATATGTGGAGTATGTGGAAGGTCAAAGTATATGGAGCTCAATGTAAATATGCAGGACCTTCAAAAGGCTACAAATCAGTGATGATTAAGATTCTCGGTCTCTTGCTTGACCTCTAGTGGTCAAAAAGAAAGTGACAGTTCAGAGCAACTTTGCCATTTCCTCATAAGAGACACGAATGGTATTTGAGCAAACCTTTAGAATGTAAAAACCAATGGATTTTTTCTTTCTTTTTCCAGAGGAGGAGCTCACAACACCACCTCTAGATGGCATAATTCTGCCGGGCGTTACACGGCAAAGCATCCTAGAACTTGCTCGCAAATGGGTAAAAACCATACTGTCAGATAAATAATGTGGGGAAAAAAACATATCTTAAGGAACCACTTTGTACCATTTAAAGGGATAGTTCACCAAAAAATGAAAATGTGATGTTCATCTGCTTACCCCCAGGGCATCCAAGATGTAGGTGTGTTTGTTTCTTCAGTAGAACACAAATGAAGATGTTTAACTCCAACCGTTGCTCGTATAATGCATGTCATGGGGTCTACACACCTACATCTTGAAAGCCCTGGGAGTAAGATAAACTATAAACAGATTAAACAGATAAACATCAAATTTTCATTTTTGGGTGAACTATCCCTTTAAATGTGCATATTAGAGTAGTAATATGTACCCTTAAAGGGATAGTTCTGCCAAAAATGAAAATTACCTCATGATTTACTCACCCTCAAGTCATGTGTATATGACATTCTTCTTGCAGACGAACACTTGAATATTATATCCAAGCTTTATAATAGCAATGAATGGGAGTGCATCCAAAAAAGTGAATCCATCCATTATAAAAGTAACCTACATGGCTCCAGGGGGTTAATAAAGGCCTTCGAAGCGATGCATTTGTGTAAGAAAAACATAGTTTTTGAAAACAACAAAAACGAAAACTGTAGTCTATAACTATCTAATAGCCTGGCAGCAGAATACAGGGTTTTTCATAATTTTCATGAATCCGTGTGAATGAGTATCGTTTTGACAATGATGTCGTCTGAATGTAAACGTACCCTTAAAAACCATAACAACAGAAGGAAGAACTAACAAAACAAAATCATGTGCCAAATGATAAAAAAAATGTATCAAAGTTTTTGTATTGCATTGGTTCAAATTGGTTGGCTTTCTTTTTTACTAACAGGGTGAGTTTAAAGTGTCCGAACGCTATTTGACCATGGCTGACCTTCAGCAGGCTCTGGAGGAAAACCGAGTGAGGGAGATGTTTGGTTCTGGAACAGCTTGTGTCGTTAGTCCAGTTGGCAGGATCTTATATCAGGGAGAGGTGAGTTTAGTTTGTTTTAGATGTTAAGAGCATGTACACAAGTTCATTATCAAAACATGCTGGCATATCAACAGATATCCACTTCTGGGTCAAAAACTTGGCCAATTGTTTTGAAATATTTTTATCTTATACTAATCTTCTGCCCATTAGAATCTACATATTCCATGTGATGGAAGCTTCCCTCCACTTGCTTCCAGACTGTTAAAGGAGCTCACAGATATTCAGGTAAAATTTTTTACATATAGTCCACAAGAAAAAAAAAACTGAATTTATTAAAATGACTCCAGTCAATAATTTATGAGCCACTGATTCTGAATACTGTGTGTCGTTCCCTGAATGACCCACGGCTGTTTTTGTTTTGCTTTGTGATGGTTGTTCATGAGTCCCTTGTTTGTCCTGAGCAGTTAAACTGCCCAACACTCTTTTCCTCCAGATTTTCACAGATTCTGCAAGCGGTTCACATACTTTATTTGCAACTGTACACATATTAAAAGCAACCACATATTATAATATAAATATTTGGTTATTTTTATTTGCTGTAATGGTGGAACACTTATTTATGTTTTTTCATACATTATGATTATGAGGTTTTGTGTGAATTTGTTATTCTGTTTTCATTGTTATAACATTTTTGCCCTATTGCAGTATGGACGGACATCCAGTGACTGGTCTTGCATCATATAAAGGAACCTCACTGTTGTCAAATGTACACAAGCTCTTCAACACATTTTAAATGCACATTAAACAAAAAAGCATTATGTGTGGATACATGGAATAATCACCTGCCATGTTGATGTATGTTTTGTTTTGTACAAAAAAACCTTGACTAGCAATATCTTGTTTAAAAGTCTAAATCCCTCAGATGCCTCTATATTGTCACATTTTCTCAAATACACTTCATTCTAATAATCCGTAACCATTCAATCAATATAGTTCATGAGTTGTTTCATTACTGTTTCATTGTTTCATTCAACACTAGCTGAGGTATATGAGATATTTCGTCGCTGACAGTATAGTTGGATTTACCTTTCAGTGGAACTATAAATGCACATTATTGATGCTATTGATAATATCATAATATGCCATTTCTGTCAAATTGCACAAGCTCTTTAAACTCCTGAAGGACATTTATAGATATTTTAAGGTATGTTTTTGTGGTAGAAAATTTATTTTTAAAGAAATGTCAATGTTTAATGTATACCATTTTAAAGAAATTTCTATGCTGTAATTTGATGTTTCATTTTAGCAGATAATAGTGATTATTACTGATTTAGTGTGTAAAAGTCTTCCATTCCAAGCGCACAAGCTTAGAGTTATATTATATTAGATGGAGATAATCCATCTAAAAAAAGGGAACCTTAAAATCCATGTTATATTTCTTTGTAGATCACTGATTCTTGAGATAAGGAACAAAACATGTCCAAAACACAAAAGCCCTATTGATGTTAAAAAAGTAAGAATGTCAACACAATAAAAATGCCTAAAAAGTTACATCTAAGGGAAATTTGTATACTCAGGACATTTATTGCTTATTCTTTTAAATAGTTTATTTATTATTATTTCAAAAGCACACTCTATATACTATAAACATATAATTTAACCTGCCCTCAGCACGAGGTCACAATGTAAAACTGCCAAACAAAGTGTTTAAAAATGCAACAAATTAAAAAATACACTGTTACATTAAAAGGCAGAGATCTTTAAGATATCAAACAATACAAGAAGTAAATATTGAATTATATTTCACATTATAAAAGTTGTCCTCACTTTGCGTCAACTCCGTCAGGATTTTTTATAATTCTGAATAAATCAGGCTGTGTCAAGGGCAGCTTTAACTCTGAGGAGCATTTGCTATTTCCTGCTTGTTGTGGATCTCACAGCAGGACATGGAAGCCATATTTTTTTTAAATATTTTAAAACAAACAATAAAAGTCTCTCCGTTCACAGCAAAAGTCAAAGTCAACTCCGTCACTGCAGTGTAATAGTGTCTGCAAATAGCAAATAATTGTGGGATAAATCTTGCCATTTGTATGCTTATTTAGGCAGCTACAACTGAGGAAAAAAACTAAATTGCTCCACTGTACAACACCTGGTTAGGTACTTACAATTTTGTCAACTCTGTCATTCATCAACTCTGTCATGTTTTATAACGTCTGATGGTTGACAAAAAGTCTCTACAATGTGATTTTTAATGAAAAGTTTTTTTGCCAACACGATCTAATTCTTCTATTGCTATTTCATGATTCAATTTACATATTTTGCTTCAGCTTAACCTTTGTCAACACCGTCAATATTGTATTTTACACCGTCAGGTGAAGGTTTTTGTTCATTTTGAAAGAACTATCTTATTTATTTATTTTTCCAATTTATTGTGTAAAAATGTTAAAACATCAATGGAACTACTACATGGTATTATGTCTTAAATACCTAAGAAAATTGGTGATATATGTTTAATATTTAAAGGAGGGAGGAGAATTAAGGAATTTAGAAACTGTGTTGTTCATAATAGAAAAAACAAACAAAAACAGAGAATGTATTTTATGATTTAGATTATTTACTGAAAACCAGTATTACATACTGAAGATCTTACATTGTTTTTGGATAGATTCAATTAAATTAGCATGCTTTGTCTGACGGAGTTGACACAAATTAAGTTATGGAGTGAATAAATATATCCTTACATGGTTCATTTAAGACCTTTGTTTATTTTTTTATTATCTAAAACATGTTTGGTCTCTTATCTCAAGAATCAGTGAGGTGTTTATATGATCAAAGTGATCTCTTATTTATTATGGAATAGAAAAAAGATTTTAACAGTTACAAAAGCACAAATACATTTTATGATAGACATTTAGAGATGTGTAATATAGATATTGTTCTATCTTATTATAGTGAAGTACTGGGTATTTTGTGATGTGATACCAGGAATTAAAAAAACTATGCATCAAAATATTTATTTGTATGTTTGTTTTGTTTGTTTGCTTAATATAGGCCTACCTGTCCATATTTCATTAGTGTCATATTAATAATAACATGTAATCAAATATATGTATTTATACCCTTAAAAAGACTTGCATGTCATATGGTGGAACACTTTAAGTTTGTTCATACATTTTTAGTTTAACCCACAACATTATTTTTCCTAAGCAAGTGGGCTACGCTATGAGTGTGTGTGTGTAGTTCACCATAGATGAAGGAAAAAAATGCTGGGACTGTGTATTGTGATGATATATGAGAGGGTATGAGCTCCACTCGCTCTCACTTCGTGCTTCGCTGTCCTACGAACACACTTTACACACATTTATTATTATAACATGCCCTAGTTACCTTAGACATCTTTAATAAATGAATGTATCTCTTCCACATACATGCACACACGAAGTCCTCAAATTCCTTTAAAGACGCTGTTCGCTGTTCTTCCCACCTTAGTAAAGCTCTCCTGATATATCAATCAATTTGTCGGTTCAAGTGTAAATCATTGTCTTGACCACTATACATTTTCTCCTTTTTTTCTCATTGATCTTAATAATTTAATGGAGATGACATTATTATTATTATTATTATTATTATTATTATTATTATTATTATTATTATTATTATTATTATTATTATTATTATTATTATTATTATTATTATTATAATTATGAAAGCTGCAGTACAATCTTTCTACACAAGATGGCGTAATATAACAAATGATGTAAAGCACTTACGATGGGTCTAAATTAATTTGAATTACTCTCATTTTAATTCAATATAATATAAACCTGAGATCACCTTCATTGTGGGGACCAGCCAGCGGTCCCCACAATGTAAATGGATTCAGTAGCATACTTTTTTTTTGTTTTTGTTTTTTTTGTTTGTAAAAATGTAAAAATGCTGAATGTTTCCTGTGATGGGTAGGTTAAGGGGCAGGGGCAGTGTAGGGGAATAGGATGTACAGTTTGTACAGAATAAAAACCATTACGTCTATGGAGAGTCCCCACAAAGATAGTGAACCAGACGTGTGTGTGTGTGTGTGTGTGTGTGTGTGTGTGTGTGTGTGTGTGTGTGTGTGTGTGTGTGTGTGTGTGTGCTGGTAATCCCTATGTTAAGGGGACAAAATTTCCCCAAAGATGGTAATATCCAAAATCCTTGTCCTTGTGGGGACATTTTTAGGTCCCCATGAGGAAAACATCTCATAAATCACAGAGAAGGAGTTTTTTTGAGAAAGTAAAAATGCTCAATGTTTCCTGTGATGGGTAAGTTTAGGGGCAGGGGCAGTGTAGGGGGATAGAAAATGGAAAGTCCCCATAAAACATGGAGGAAACACTATAGGCTACGTGAATAGGCTACGTGAAGGCTACGTGTGTGTGTGTGTGTGTGTGTGTGTGTGTGTGGTGTCTTACCTGAATATCTGTGAGCTCACATGGAATATGTAGATTCTAATAGGTGTGTGTAGTTTTTGTACCGGTGTGGACTTCAACCTGAATGCACACGACCCCCGACTTAAAATGAGGTCTCCATGAGGAAACAAGATTATAAAGCATATATAATAAGTTTTTTTGAAAATGTTAAAATGTTTTGTGATGGGTGGGTTTAGGGGTAGGGTTAGTGTTAGTGTAAGAGGAGAGAATATGCAGTTTGTACAGTACAAAAAAAACATTATGTCTATGGAGAGTCCCCACACGCGCACGCACGTGTGTGTGTGTGTGTGTGTGTGTGTGTGTGTGTGTGTGTGTGTGTGTGTGTGTGTGTGTGTGTGTGTGTGTGTGTGTGTGTGTGTTTCTGATATTTCACTTTGTCAACTGACATCTAGAATAAAACCTTATTTCAATTTCCCAAAAATATTTATGCTGCAAATTAAGACCAAATTCTTGTTTGCCAATAAAATTGACTCCGTATTTATAGCCTCCACTAACCTCCAACATGGCTCCAGTTAATGGTTACATAAAATCAAAAAATGTGAAGCTAGTTCATGACCTTAATCACTCACGAATGTGAAATAATGCTCTTGCCTTTAGAAAAGGAGAGAGAAATCAAAATGGACCTGAAGGAGACTTGATCCAGAGCATGCTGGGATCAGATCACTTTTTTAAGCAGAAGCATATTGATTTATATGAAGCTGTAATTGCTACAATATGTTCTGGATGACTCCCCCGTAATTGAGGCCTGGCAAAGACGCACTCCTGGAAATGCCCAGTGCCAGGCAGCGGGTAGAGAGGCACCCCACCCAATCCCCTGTGCCAGCAAGAGGGGAGAGCATCCCCAACCCTGCCCCATCTTCATTTACGGCATGGGCTTCCCTGTTCACAGGTTCAGTGAGCATTTACTCATCTGATAAAGGGCAAGAATTTGGCAATGTGTGTAAAAGCTGAAACTTGCAATCCACTGATAAGATTGTACTTTCATTGCACCTTACAAGCTGGCATGGGTTTATCAAAATGGCCTGTGATTTCTTGCATATGAACTTAAAAAACTAGAAGGAACAGAACATCAAGTGGTGTTTTTGTCTTACAAAATTAAACAACAAATATTCTTAAATAAAAATGAAATGCACTGAAATGCTATTAATATTTGGCTAATAAAGTAATATTAAATACAACATTTAAAAAAAAAAGTTGAATGGGATGCAAAGCTCTTGATTTTCCTTTTAAATATTTCACAAGCCTATATATTTATGCATTTATTTTTTGTTTTATTCTATTTATTTAATAAAGTAATTTAATTGTATGTATTGTTCCTATATGAACACACCTGAGGTTAATTTTGCAATTAGTATCAGCATGAAGTGTTTCTCATTTTCTTTCTCTTTCCGCAGATTTAAAGCGACACACACAACAACATTAAGCTGGGTGTGGAAAAAGCAAGTCAAATGTTTTACACAGATGACATTCCCAGGCAGGACCCACCGTGACTGTTTTCTTAATGTATGAAATAATGGTGATAAGTGTCTCATAAACCTTTGATTTCACTGCTTTCTAACTTTGAAACCCAACATGAACGTCCATCAGAGGAGGATATTTAAACAGATTGAATGGCAAAACATCCCATTTGACTGATGACAGTTTGATAACACATCATGAAATAAGACAAGAGGAACAAACACACATGCATTCACAAAGCACAAAGACACTAACTCTCTTCTATCTGTCTCACCCAATCAGAGGCTTACAGTATTCAGTTTATGAAATTCCTACAGGAAGCATTGTATCCGGTTATTATTAATGGTAGCTGACAGAATGATTGCAGTCCTTGTCTTGCATGCTAAATGAAGGACCGCGTTTCCACCAATGTTAATGCATTATGGAGGTGGATCGTATTGAGTTACTTAATCAGAAAGGTCCTTTGTGTTGTGTGTATAGATGCCTGGAAAGACATTTTATAGATATTACAAGAATAAGCAATTTAATTAGAAATACATTCTGAATCCATTATTATTATTATTATTTATATCCATTTGTTGCTTTAAAAATTTTTATAGCAACTGCAACTGAGGGATATTCACCATAAAATATGGTGACATTCCAGGCATTATGGGATGCCATTTTGCCACCTGTATGCATTAAAGTTCACACCAATATACAGTGTATGCCTGATATAAATCTATTGAAATAACTTGGTGAACAGTTTTCTTTTATGTGTTGATGCATTTACTGTTTAAACTAGATGTTTGGGTGGACCGTTTCAAAGGGTTTATCCACTATTTTGTTAAAACCAGTAATATTAAGTTACATACTCTAACCATGGTTTGCTATGAGATTGGCTGCAGGTAGTATTAGGGCTGCAGGTAGTATTAGGGGGCGGGACATTCTCATTCTAGAAAACATTTGATTGGTTAAAAATATGTGTAGTACAACATGAGTCATCAACATCAAAATTGAACAATTAAAATGTAAATCTGCTAAAAGTGATTTTTTTTAAAAAACATTTAAGAGTATGATGCAGGACAGACTCAAACCTGCTTGAGCCTAAGACTCTTAGGGTACGTTTACACGACAACAATGTTTTAAAACGGTTTTAAAAAAACATTAAAAAATGTTTTTTCTTTGTATAGATGACAACGTTACCAAATCGATCCCCGTTCACACTGATACGCAATAACAACAAAAAATGCTTTGCATGCCAGGCAAGCTATTAGCAATGTAATTTAATATTGATATAGCCTATATGTTAATTCTGAAAAATGAATTGCCGTTTTCTATAGGTAACTACAATGTGACCATGTATATCACGATGTCATATATATTTTTTAAGTTGCTGATTGAAAGATGTCTCAAATGGGATTGATATGTTTTATGCTGGCATATGATTCCTTCTGTGCTATCATTTCTCCTCTCACTCTGTGTCTCGTATCGATTCACTCTGTGCTTTCGTGTCTCTGGACCGGTGTCATGACAAATCGGGTCCCCCCTTGAAATTGGATCTCCCCAAACTGTAAGTTAATGGTTATCCTAAGTATATACAAATTAAATTACCTAATGTGTACAAAAACATCTTATGGTGCATAATAAAACCAATTGAACTTAATTTCTTACCCTTGCTTAATTAAAATATAATAATAATAATAGCCAATTAAATTAATAATTGAACACCATTAATTTGTTTTATACATAACTGAAATATTTGGACATTTAACACATAATCACATTAAAGGTGCTGTGTGTAAGATTTTCACTTTACTAAAGCATAAAAATAACTTATGCTTGCAGATATTTAGGAAACATGTTAAATTCATCTACTTGTTTCTCAGAAAACCAATGCTACAGCCAGTTATTCTACTTGTGAAATGTTAGAATGTCTGTTTATTTATTTTTTATCTGTGTGAAACCACACTCCGCCAATTTACCCAATAGTTCTTCATTGCAGCCGTGGAAGCCGACAAACAAAGAGATCACAGATTCTGCCCAACCTAAAAAGCCTCGGCATCCATCTAAAAATCTCGATGAGCGAGAGCATATCAAAACATGGATAAATCATTAACTTACTCTTGATGTGTGTAAGTCTCTCCAGCTTTCATTGTCAATCGCACTCACTCCTGTTGCGTGTCCTCAAACTGGCAACCTGTGCGAACGTCGAGCGGGACAGGGGAAACAACGATCTCCAATATTTAGAATTTGAACAGCAATACCTATTTCAACCACTAGCTGTCAATCCTACATATCGCACCTTTACAGATGATAGAGAATATATGTAGGGTAATTGCAAATGTGTGAACTAAGCTATCAGGCCAATTGCTTCTCTGTATGCTATGCTATAAGATAACTAATATAGACATAAATTGTCATTATAACATAGGTAAAACAGCATTTATCATAACATGATTTTGTAGGAACAGTAATCAGGCACTAAAGAGAGTGTCTATTAATAGCAATTTGAACCAGAATGCTTGGTCTTAGCCTGGATGCCAGCTCCAAAAAAAGAAAAGAAAAAAAAAGACATTTGGGGGGTCAAATTTGCTATTTTGGCAAGGTTGCCTGCAAAAATTTGCATTCCTGGGTCTATAACATAATTGAGGTCGCTTCAACCCATGGACATGGTAAACAACCCTCGGGAAAACCGCAGACTTGGCAACACAGCGCAGTTGAGCTCTGTTGACATTTGACAACTAACGTTATGCGTTGCTCCGTTGCTCTGATTGGTTGTAGCTCTATCTAATTGAGGTCTTTCCTGGTTCGGTTGAAACACACCTCATAATCAGAGCCCAATGGAGCAGTTTCAGACTCATATTCTGACTAGAATTGAGTATGACCACGTCAGGCTAGCTTGGTCCTAAAGGTGACCTGATTTCGAGGGGGACCCAGTTTGTCGGAGCAGACTGTGCAAATATGCACATGCTGTCACCGTTTTTACAGATTCACGTTTTTTTTTAGTTTATACAGAGACGATAAAGGTCTTGTTTACTGCATTTTTAAAGCCCCCAAAACAAATCGCCATATATCATTGGCGTTTACACTCGTCTGAGTGAATGAACTGCAAAAACGCTTTGAGTTTTTAAAGCCGCACTTGGCTACTTTTGCTCTCGGGGTCCCCCTATAGTTTGGAAAAAATAATGTCCTCAACTACTGTCGTAAGAGCTGTCATCCTACAACAGGGGATGCCATCGCGCGTGCATTTGTTGACATGACAGCCCTGATAACCCTGAACTAGTGATGCGCGGGTCGTCTCATAACCCGCGGACCCCGTATGTCTATTTAATGGTCGCGGGTGCGCGGTGGGTTGTAAAAATATATACAGTGGTGCGGTGCGGGCCAAATAACTCCATAAAAGTGGCGCCGCGGGTCGGTGCAGCGCTAACAGTTCCCCTAAACACTGCAGGAGGAGTTCAGAGTTCTTCTGGCGTCGCGTGTGAAATGTCTTCATCCCAGGTAACGTTACAGTCAGTGGCATATGTTTCAGCATGTCTTATGAATATAATTTCATGGGTTTTATTTTTTTCAAACGCCAAATAATCATGATGCTCACGTTTACAAGCCAGCGTCATTATAGTAGTCTATTGGTTAGCGTTTTACAGAATCTATATGATACTTCAGTTCAATGTTTGAGCGGTAGGTAATCACCATAACAAGCATGACAGCATCGGTCGGGCACGCCTCCTTCAGCTCACGCCGACGAGCAAACACTGGTCCAATGTTGAGCCTTGTTCTGCCTTTAATCCCATCACTTTCTCGTTTCCTCTTATTGCTTTCCTCCAACAAAACCTTTTCTTTCTTATTTGTCTGTGCTGCTTCGGACATGACTATATTATCCGACGAACAAAGTTGGGCTCGCACGTCCGAATTTAAGGAAGTGTGGGTGTTGGTGGAAGTGACGTATATGCCGTAAAGCAGTCGCATTTTGTAGTTCTTTTTTTTCTCGGGTTACTACCCGAAACCTGAAGTTTAAAAGTACGATTAAAAACGATACAGACCCCATCAGGCTATGGCAGACGTGTCATTCAACCTATTGTAAGTCGATTTATCATCACAAGAGTCTTAAAAAATATATTATGAAGGTTGAAAAGTTACCTAGCGCTGCTTTAAACAGTGTAGTGTAAACGACCCCTTATATGTTGTGAACGCCTACTGCACCATCGGAACAGACAAGTGTGCCACACAGGTCCTGAAAGGTGAAGCCAAAGCATCTCGATTGCCGGCAAGTGGCTGGATGCAGTATAGGTCATAAACCCTGCCCTCTCCATGTAATGCAATGGGACATCGACACACTAAACAATCACTTCAAATAAATGTTGTGCCTTTTCATTTTAGGCAGTTTTTATCACACAGATGTTAGTTCAAGTGTTCGTTCTTCAAATAAGTTTGGATTTAATTAGCTATTTGATGCAATAAAAATGGGGGTGTGATGTTATGATTGATGGCTGAGATTGACAGCTCCTCTGAGCAAAGTATTCACTGAGGCACCAACAGACTTTTTCCAAGAACGTCGCGAGGAGATTGGAGTTTTAACTTTAATTTCTACATTTCCATAACTGGACGCTGGTGGCTTTACTTACCTCAATGGAAGAGAGTGAAGATGCATCGTCCATCTTTTTTTACAGTCTATAGTACCAACATTAATCAACATATTATTGCATCTAAACCATCTAAAGGTTCAAGGCAAACTTGAAATGCTCCCCCTTCAGATCATTTGATATTATTCCTGAATGAAGCACCACCATCTCAACCTCTACTCAGCAGGCTAGGCAGGTTGAGCCAGACAGATAACACTGGCAGGCATTGTCTCTGTAGAGACTGAAGAAGAAAAAAAAAAAAATCCCCTGGTCAGTGGGTTCACACAGACAGGCAGGCAGACGGCTCCAAAGAAGAGCAAGTTGGCAGAGGTACAGTGAATTTAAGTGCTGCCCAGTGCGGAGCAAGG
The DNA here is from genome assembly GCF_024679245.1 of Pseudorasbora parva. Classification (NCBI taxonomy): domain Eukaryota; kingdom Metazoa; phylum Chordata; class Actinopteri; order Cypriniformes; family Gobionidae; genus Pseudorasbora; species Pseudorasbora parva. The sequence continues at coordinate 29,044,000 of NC_090191.1, read as the reverse complement.
AGAGAGAGAAGGTCAGCCTACTGCATCAGACCCGCTCAGACACACAGCAAGGCATCAGCACAAAACCCACTGTATTACTTTACATGTAGCCATCTCACAGTACCAGGGGGTTTAATTCATTCATTCTGTAAACACGATCTTGTGGTTTGAACTCAGCTTACTGTTACTCTCCATTCACAGCTGTTGTGGAGAAGAACCGCAGTCAGAGGGTTTATCCTTAAGTACTTATAGAGATTGCGTGACTTCTCTCAAATGATACATGGCTGTGCATACAAAGTAGGCCTAGATTACTAAATAAAAAAAGGAAAAAAAAAAGATCTATCCAACTAAAAAAATGTTCAGTGACTGAGTCCATCTAAAATTTAAAGTTGGACCTTAAACCTGCACTCATTAATTTTTTGTTTGGTGTGCTGGCCAGTATAACATTCGTCTTCGGACTTATTTAGGCCTACTTGATACTGACACCTGGTGGCATGAATGTAGCAGTCACCCATGCCATTGCAGTAATGTTCTATCCAATATCAGCCACAAACTTTTTATTTTGTGAGCATAAGTGCCTAATAACAGGGGGTGACCATAATAGTATGCAAGTAGTATTCAGCTAGTCAAGTGATTTCAAAATGGTCACCTCCATAAAGTGACCGCTCCATGTGAAGTCAAATAGCTGTTTAACTTCTCAGGTTAATATACATGATTTTAATATTATTATTAAATAGTACTACATTATACTATACTTTAAAATACTTAAGTGCAAACTGAATGTAATGTGTTATTTATTTACAATTAAATTAAAATGTATTATAGTTTCAGTGAACCCAGTTTCAGTGTTTCAGTGTATTATAGTTTCAGTGAAAGTGTTTTTGACCCATTCGAGTAGAATTTTAGTACATCTTTAAATGATGTTTGATGCATTGATGATTATTCATGGTATTAAAAATTTACTTTAATGTATTTATATATATTTGTAGTTACACATTTGTAAATGTATGACAAAAAAATCTTAAAAGTTTTTTTTTAAATATACTTTTAAGATTTGAAGTACACTAGAAGTGCATATTCAACACCATTAAGTGCACTTCTTTGTCAGAAAGATGGGATTTGAACCCACGAACTTGCCATTGCTGGCACCATGCTGTTCCAGTTAAGCCACAGGAACACCATGGTACTGCAATGTCACCAACGTCAGCTTAGCTGAAAAGTCCTTTAAGGAACTTACCTTTCATTTGGATTTGCTGAAGAGTGCATCTCTAAAGAATTTTGTGAAGTTTTTTTCATCCCGTACATACTAATTAGATTCATTGTCCACTTTTGCTCAGCAAATATACAATCCGAGTTCTATTAAATAATGGCCTGACTCTTCCAAGCTTTATAATGGCAGTGAATGGAGGATGAGATTTTGAAACCTAAGTGCATCTATCCACCATAAAAGACATCCACACAGCTCCGGAGGGTTAGTAAACACCTCTTGAAGCGATGCGTTTGTGTAAGAAAATGATTTATATTTAAAATATAAATATTTAAAACCATATTTAAAACTTTAGAAAAGGATTTTTTTTCATATTTAAGTTTTAAATATGGATATTTTTGTATCAATTTATGGAGAAAGAGTAACCGTTGACCCGACGCACAACTTGATGAACGCAGAAGCGCAGCAGATAGCAAACACTGTGAAAATAAAAACAAAAACCCCAGTCATGAATTAGTCGTGAAAACAAAAACCCCAGTCATGAATTAGAAGTCTAAAATGTGAATTTTTCAACAACAAAAAAAAGTCTATATATTTCAATATAAGAAAAGAAAGTTGCCCAGCCCTATATATTTGAACCACGAGAGGCGTCAAAGCTTACGCTACTCCAACATTGCGTCAGGGGTTACTCTTGGTGTAAGTCGGCTTGCGTAAGCTGTCTGCCAGAGGCTAGTTATTTTAGTTTATAAAGTTGTAAATATGGATATTTTCACACACAAACGCATCACTTTTCTTCAGAGGGCTTTTATTGACCCACTTTCATTAGCCGTGTGGACGTTTATGATGGATGGATGGATGCACTGTTTAGGTTTCAAAATCTCGTCCTCCATTTACTGCCATTATGAAGTTTGAAAGAGCCAGGGCAGAACACCAATTGTATTTGTCTGAAAGACGAAAGTGTAAATCATGGAGTAATTTTCATTTTTTCTGCGAACTATCCCACTATACGGTGTCATTTCATTTTATGTCACATCCCATGGTTAAATCTACCTTGATTTCTTTTCTCCAGAAGTGTCAGATCAGCTCTCCATGTGCCATATTATAGCAATGGTCATTCAACGATATCGCTTACCACTAAATGAAGCCTTGTCCTGCTGGCCGACCCACTGCAGACACCATCAGTGAGCATTGTTCTTTGATGAACACAGCAAGAGAAAACATCACAGACATGTCTGTGCCAGTCTAACTCCTTTGCCCAGTGAACACTGACCACACACAGCAGGAGGTTGTTGGGTGGTTTCAAAAAGCTTCCAGAATCAGTAATTCCAGCCATTTATTAACATGTCCCCCCACATTGACTACTGTGTCCCCCCTAACCACTTTTCTGTAAGTGTGTGAGAGAGACTGTACTATGTAAGCACTTCTATTGGCTCATCTTGCAAACTATGAGATGGTATTAGTGGAGAGAAATCTTCTCCCAAGTCTCAGTGAAAGCACTGTCTGTTCATCGAAGCAATGAGAGAGCTCATTCCTCTGAGGTCAGCCAGACCATACTTTGACAAAACTTACTCAAGAAGCCAGGCTAAGCATCAATCATCTAGACAGGAATTATATCAAATAAATACTCGACAACCCCTTTTCCACGGATTATGTTATTGCAGTGTTTTACACATGTATGCGCTGATGAGTGTGGATAATGTGGTTCAGTTTCGAAATCAAATCAGATCATTTTATTGTCACATCACCGCAGTGATAAATAAAAGTCTTGGGTGCATATTCCAAAAATAATGCAGTGGTGGTAGTGACAGTTCAAACCAGAATATGCACAATGTGCAATGTAGCTACCGTATGCATAATAATAGGCATCTAGCCTATATAGACTACAATAAGTACAATATACTCACGTGTAGAGACCGATAATCGGTTTGAACTGATATTTTTTGTTGCTTTAGGGGATCTTTTTAGGGATTTTTGTTACCTTTATGGGATCATTTGAGCATTCCCATACAGTCTGTCCAGATCCGGCCCACATCTGGTAAACGTTGAATACACATGATGTGGGCAAACACTTATGTTGCTTTCTGGGTTACAGCATTACTTTGCGTTCTGCATAATACAACTGCCTCGAATTAAAGCTGCAGTCCATAACTATTTGCGCACTAGCGGTTAATACACAGAACTGCATGCGTCTTGCGGAAGAACATTGTAGCCGGAGCTACTTCTCTCTGTTTATGTCTATGCTAAGTCACGCAGGGACTGTGCTCCTCCGCAGCGGTTCCTACCAGACCATTCTGAGATAGTCCCAATATAAACACTTATAATTATTCAGGGTAAGACACAAACATGGTTTGGAAAATGGATTAATGTTGTACATTGTCATTATAACATTTTTGTAAATCTTGAACACAAAAAAGTTACGGACAGCAGCTTTAAACTTTATGTAGCCTAATGCCCAAAACAAATAAAACAATTCTATGTATTATTCATATTTTTATTATTGCAGTTGAATTACTTTGTTGAATTAAAATTTAGCAAAAATAAAATGACATTTAATGAAGAAATCGATTATGTATATCAGTTTATGGGAAATTGCATAAACTGACTGAGTTTTTTCACTGTGATATCTATCTGAGATCGATGGATATGAAGGAGCGATTTTCAATCAAATAAAATACTAGTTATAAGCTAGTCAGAGTTTTGGAAAAGAAATGGTGTTTGTCTGAAGGACATCAGTAGAGTTGAGGTGCTTGACTATCAGACTCAAATGGGACATTACCACTTTTAGATTTAGATTTGATAAAATATAGTAAATAACAAGAACTTTAAGTTTTAAAATATTTTTGCTAATGAGTAGGCTAGTAATTGAGAAATTCCTTTAAAAAAAGTTTGTCTCTTTAAATGTATAGCATAATGCATACACTGACATGTATGATGAAAAAGACACGCCTGGGAGTGTCTCTAAATTCAACTTCTGTCCCTTTCTAAAAACTCACCACTTTCTCTTACTCTCCTCTTCGTTTTCATTCTGCAATGCAATCTTTTCTGTTCTGTTAGTAAGTCCTAGAAAGATCCAAATTCAAGCCTATTCTAAGAAACAGATGACGTTATTTGACAGGGTGCCCAAAATCCTTAATGAGTAACTTAGCAAGAGGAGAAGGCAAATGCTGCCCCAGCTGTTTCCTGTTGAAAATGTCTCTGTAATGTAGATAAATGTGAGGGATTTTCTCTCCAAATCCGTCTCCCGTTCGCTAAATCTCACTTCTCCACAACGAGCCTGCGCAATGGAACAAAGTCGGAATATTGAGATGTGACATTGCCCGCATCTCATCCTCTTTCTCGCTTTTTAATGACTTCAAACAAGTTCATTTTTGCTGGGCTTTTGCTGGAGACCCATGGGGATGTCTAGCGGTCATTTCTTCCAGGGGCATTGGTGTGATGCCTTTAAGGTAACTTAACCTATTTCCTTTGAAAGCAAATAGGCAGCTTAGACTAACCATTATTGATTTCTCAATGAAGCAATAGCCTATAATACAGATCATATATATAGACTGAATTACAATTTTCACTCAATTTTAAACATGCATGATAAATGATCAATCTGCATCTTTACGTAATTTGCATGGCATTCGACTGCGCATGCAAAAAAGTATTTCACATTAAAGATCTGACAGCTGTATTATGGCAAACTTTTGAGACTTACAACAGATTGCATGATGCGTATGCGTCATATCATGATGCACCAGGGAGTTAATTTACGCAGTGCACAAGTCACCAACTTGTATATCACGACCCTTAAAAGTAAATATTGCTGAGTCGACAAGAATAAGGGCTTGGGCATAGGGTTTTGCAGCACACTTGTGCGTTGTGTGGTTGCGCGTTATATTCTCTTTATTATGCAAAGCGCTTCCTCTTTGGGTTTGGCGGCTTTGCAGCTTTCCAGTTCCACCTATGCATGTTCCAAATGCATGCTTTACAAAAGCGCTCTTCTTTTAGCGGACACTGCTCAAGCAGCAGTATCCTATTGGCACGGGCGAGAACTATGCGCTTCAAAGCGCGCGCTGGAGACATTTCCGCGCGCATTTGTGGAGAAGTGCCTCGAAATAACGCGCTCTGTTTTAGAGATTGTGTGCGGACAGAGGTAGGACATTGACTTGTAAAGCCACCACAGAAACGGAGTTATATATCTGGTTGGGAGACGCAGTTCAGTAAAAAGCAAGCGCGCAAAAGTACCCTAGATGTATGGACAGGTGCATTGATCAGCTCAACTTTTGTTTGCATTGAATCGTGTCTTTCTTTTTCTTTTTTGGGGGGCAATTCGTATGTGCAGTGAATGGATGATGCTTTTAGTATATCCAAGCACCTGTCTAAGCAGGATATTTGATATGCAACAGCAGATTTTAGAAACATGAATGATAGTAACCTTTGTGCAGATGTATAGATAGATAGGCGAAAAGAAAGAATACGAGGAATGAAGAAATCAAGGAATTCAATAAAATAAGAACAACAAAGAAATAAAAGGCTAATAAAATGCACATTAACCTCAATTATGTTTCAGTGCATAGATCTAATGTATTTCTGTTTCCCCTGTCTCTGGGATGCAGTGTACCATGCGCTGTCTCTCGTGCACCCACACCCTCTCACTGGTGCTGTGCGTCCTCGCGTTGACTCCCGCGACACTGGAGGCTGGGCCGGAGACGCTGTGCGGGGCGGAGCTTGTAGACACGCTGCAGTTTGTGTGTGGAGACCGGGGATTTTATTTCAGTAAGTGCACATTTTATTTATTCATCAACTGCTGCTCTTTCTCTTCCTCTCTCTCTCTCTTCCTCTCTTACTCTTTCTCCATGCACTAATGCGCCACTCATAAATAAGAAAATGTCTTGCTGTCCAATTTTCCAAAATTTTTCCTCCTTTCTGCTTATATGGATCCACTCTCAGAAAAAAGGTACCTGGTGCGGTACCATAAGGTACAAAAGTAAAAAGGTACATCTTTGTACCTTACTCACCCCTAAATGGTACATATTAGTAGCTTAAAATGTACATATCAGTACTTTAAGAGTGGGTATTAGTAGCTTAAAGGTACATAGTAGTACCTTTTCAGTTTTGTAACTTAGGGTACCGCACCAGTGACAGCAATGTACCTTTTGGATAGAAAGTTTGCAGCACTCTAAATGTACACTACATGTCAATATGTTTGCTTAATTAATCAGTGCATGTTATTCTAAATCTAAATGTTTATAAGCTTTTATTAAAATATAGGCTATTAACTGTAAATATATTGCTCCAACTCTAAAATGACAACATTATAAATCCCTCACGTTTCAAACATTCCCATCATCCGCATAGATGCAACCCGGTATGTAACATCCACTTTTCACGATCCATTAAATTCTCAAAGGAAAAGATATATGATTAAATATCCTTGTTCACTCTGAAATATGCCATTATGTCGAATGTAATGTGAATGCTTCACGTTAGATTGCTGTAAGGTGAGCAGTTGCAATTCCAAAAGAGGCAGCTGAAAGAAATCCTCTGACTGATGCTCGTGTATTACATTTAAAGAAGATCAGCCAGATGCTTTGCCCCCAAAATGAGGTTGCTGGAATTTTTGGCGGACACGAATAGGGAGGGCAAATAAATGTAGTGCACATATTATTTCCAGCTGAGTATGGTGGACTACCCAAAGAAAACCATTTTGAATCCTAGACTTAAATCTCTTTTTTTTCCACAACCCATGAGAGTTGCTGAGTCTTGAGTTGTCCCATTCAGCAGCAGGCAGACAGAGTTCTTGATGGGTCTTGCTTTACACTAATCATGCAATTATACATTTAATCTGTATTATTTATTTGTTTTATTTTAATTTATTTGTTTGATAGTGATCTATTCCGATTCCTATAAGTTTGTTTTGTGCTATAGCTTTAAAGGTATTTTCACCCCATTTAAAGGTGCACTGTGTCAATTTTAGCAGCATCTAGCGATTAGGTCCACTGCTCACCCCTCTCTTTCGAAGCACATAGAGAAGCTACGGTGGACAACACAGGACAAAGATGTCGTCGTCTGTGAGCTGAGGATAGCTAGCACTCTGTAGAGCAGCTTGTCCGTTTAGGGCTACTGTAGAAATATTGGTGGCGCAAAATGGTGACTTTACTATAAGGGGACCCGCGGTGTATGGAGATGGCTCATTCTAAGGTTATAAAAGCAAAATGTTTCATTTTGTAAGGTCTTTATACACCACTGAAAACATAGTTATATACATAACTATGTTTATTGCATTTCTGTCAATACATACTCATAAATATTACACACTGCACCTTTAAATTCATTCAAAACCCATGTTTAATGTTTGGTCACACTTTAGAATAGAGTTCAGTCTCACTATTAACTACAACTTTTGCCGCAATAAACTCCTAATTACTGTTCATTGTTATGTAGTAGGATTAGAGATGTAGAATAAGTCCATGCAGAATAAGGCATTAATATGTGCTTTATAAGTAGGCTACTAATGAACAGCCAATCTCCTAGTAATATGTATGCTAATAGCAACTAGATAACAGAGTGTTGGACCCTAAACTAAAGTGTTACCTAATTTTTTAAAAAGCGATTTGTATGTCAAGCTAAATTAGTTATTAACAGAAAATCTCATCTTCGGGCTAATCAAGATATGATACGCGGGAGAACTTTCCTAGCCATCCTTCCCATGTTTATTCAAGGGTGAATCAACATCATGGACCAATGTTGAATTACTGTGAATTTTGTTTAGACTTTTCCAAATCAACTGAACATTGCTATTGTGTTGATTTATATGCATTTTGTTAACCTTTTTACAACATTTAGCATCAAACATAATTTCAACATTGACAATTTTTTTAAATAATGTGTAATGCTACATAGTTGTCGACATCTACTTCAACCACATTTTAATGTTGAAGGTCAGTCACATGCCGGGCTGAGTTTTTTAGTTTTTGCATACCATTAAACAACATGGCATACGCAGAACAACATGACACAAGAACTTTCATTTTTGAGCGTACTCTTTAAGGTCAGTTAGCGTGAAAGCTCAAAATGGATAAGTATTTTGCAATGTCCACTCAGCAGTAACTAGATCAGAAAATGTTTCTTATTTTAGACATTTCCTGTTGTCCTGAAAAATCAATTGCCCTGTCTATGATATTTGAGCTGACCAAATGAGACCAGTTACATCACTGTGTGCAGCTATGCTGTGTTAAAGTTTTCCACATACATCGCTATCTGTTTGAATTACCCGATGAGATATTTACGATGTGCAAATGGGTCGAGGAAGTATGAGAGTCTCAGGGCACCGATGATAACGTATGAAGTGATTATTTTGACAAGTGGACAGAACCCACTGATTCTAAGGAGACACATTTTATTCACTTAAAGCAAAGCAAGATTGAACTTTAAGTTAGAGTTGACATTTTAAGTTTCCAGTCAACAACATTTGAGCTTTTAGTGGTCACAAAGGAGCTGGCTGGATGGATCGCTCATGGTTGTCAATGGCCATGTGTTTGTTTTGTCAGTACAGAGCCCAAAATAAATATGCTTATGCTAATCTGAACTTTCCGTGAAATTATTGCATCAGCGTGACAGATTCGATGAAGAGCAAATAGACGATTTTATACAGATCATTTGACTTTGACCTAGTAGTATAAAACTTAAAGAAATTTCTTGTGCACTCCAACTTTTTAACTCTTGTTATACTGGATATCATTATTAATATTATTAAAGTTACTTTTAATGGACTGGCATCAAACACATAAACCTATAAACAAACCGGTTTCAGTGAAAACGTGTATTTTATTGAAACAAAATGCGGTCTTTTGAAGACACCGAAAAGAGGAAGACGCAAGAAGATGAAACTGACAGTGTAGTCAGTTTTTCCAACTGTTAGCCTGACCTAGAAATGTCTTTGAAATGCCTCAGCAGCAGTCTCATCCCAGATTGTCTTTGGTTCTAAGGGGTTATTGGAGAGGAGCGGGACTCCGGAAAGAATCAGACAGAGCTGGGGCAAATCATCCTGCTTATTACAATGGGCACTTCGTGGCCAGGAGTGTTTGTGCTGACATAAAGCTGCCCTTTCCCTCCATGGTCATTCAACTGTGTAGTCTCTTGGCGTCTGCCAACAACCTGAGCGTGTACCTCATGATGCATTCCTGAGACACAAACACACCAGGAACGTGGAAAGTTTTGGCTCAGTTTATGCTGTAAAATCACAATTTGTCCAGAAGTGGGTGCACGTCTCCTCTTACTCATTTGCAAGAATCTCTCCAATGATCTGGCAAGTGAATCTCTGCTGAAAGTTGCCTCATTCAAAGTTATGTGTAGGAGTTATACAGCATTCAAGTCATTTTGGGAGGGTCCTACTTACGAATTATGACCTATTGTGCGTTCAAGTGATTTTGGTTGGAGTAAAATACACAGTAGGGCTTTTCACACTGCACTTAACCCCAGGTTATCATCTCTTATCTCTGCATTTACCGTAAAAGAAAGCAATCTGGAGCAGGGTTAGCACCGCTTTTGCAGTTTGAACTCTGCATTGCAGTGCCAAACTCGTACAGTGTGAAACAATGCAGTGTTGTTAGAATGTTACACAACTAAATGCTTAGCACCAACAACCAATCACATGCCTTATATTCACCTGCTTTGGGGAAGTCACGGAAACACTGCGCAATGTATACAAATGCGACAAGTGGAGTAAAGCAGAGACCATGTCATTCTTACATTTATAGTTAGAAAAGTTCACGCAGAAAAAAACTTGATATTACTGTCAGTAAGGAGTGTGAAATATGAAGCAAGATAACCAAGGAATCTGTTTACCCGGGGTTTAGAATGGCTCAGGGTTACCTATTTTAAGTTTAAAGCTACACTGTGTAATATTGTCCCCCATCTGGCGGTAAAAAGGTATATGACCATCCAGGGAATAATAGTTTCTGTTCCTCTCAATTCTGATTTCGTTTTAACTCCTGCGGTGGCCCATTTAGTCCAAGATTAACATGGCAATCCCCCTCTTCACATTCGAAACGGTGCCACCGAGTGTTAAAACAAGAAAGGCGAAGCTTGAATTTACGGGTATGTCCCTCTTTGGCTAATGTACTTTCAAGATGGAGGGGCAACATGGCGACCGGCATTTGAACCCCTCACCCGTATGTATTTTCAATGTCATATTATAAACTTACGAGAATACTTTATTACTTGAAAGAAGTAAATATACATTAATGAGCACATTTGTGAAAGAACTAAGTGTTTTTAACTAAGAATAAACTAAAAAAGTTACACAGTGTAGCTTTAAAAAGCCATTTTTTGTGATCAAAACCAACTCAGCTTAGAAAGTTGCAAACAATTCTGAACTTAAAAGATGTCCAACGCAGCCCTGACATCTAGACTTGGCAAAATGTGTGTTTTAATAGAAATCTAACCATAGCCCAAAAATAAACTAGCCATCTAGAACAGGAACATGTCAAAGAAATGAAACCAAAACAACTTGTAGTCACTTTGCGAACATGATGGAATATCATACATCTCGCAAGTTATTTAGGCAAAAACGACATGCTACCAAATTCAAGGTTATTGTGGCTAGAAGTGGGTTACTCATAGCCAGACTATATCGGGTCTATAGTTAACTGAGTTGGTGAAATGATGGCTATTGCTTGCTGGGAACATTAGGCATTTAAGCATAATATTAAGCATTGCTAATCAATCAGTGATGAAAGATTGCAGGTGACCATTCAGTAGCAAAGTTTTCAAAACAGAATGGAACATCACTGATATGACTACCGTTGAGTTTTCTTGGTCTGGTTTCATTATATTTGAAGCAGCTGGAGAGAAGAACCCATCAACAGCACACAGTCAGGCTTGGCTCTTGTCCTAGAGCAGCAGCGGATTATAAAGGATTACAGGATGATCAAGATGCCCCCTGCCCCCTCCTGTCCCGTTGTTCTACTGGCCACGAACGCGCTGCAGAGGGCACTGGCTATTCTAGGTCCAGCACTTTTTTGGATGAGGTGGTTTTTTTTTAACCACAAGGCCCAATATTCAAGCTTTGGCTGTGTTTGATTTACAAGACACAAACAAAGGACTTTTCACCAAAGCTAAGCATCCTATACATATGCTAACCCGTAACCCTTTTTTTGTTCAGGTCATTTATACTCGGAGAGGATTTTCTTTCACATGAGTACAAATATGAGGAGAAACAAAGGCCACATTCCCTTAATCGTTAATCGCAATGATTAAAAACAAAGAATATAGTTTGCCCAAAAGATGTTGACATTAACAGCAATACATTCCTTGGCGGTTGAAAACCTTTAAACAGTTCATATTCAATCCTTAATACCTGCAAGAGCTAGCATCTCTTTGTATAGTAAACAGTGGCAAAAAGAGCCAGGAGAAAAAAAAATTGGAAGGAAACTACTTGCTATAAACTCTTTGTGGTGCCATTGATAAAGAGGTAGTTTCCAGGACTATAGCAGCTTTCATAGTCTCCAGTGAACAGTAAACTTCCTGACACTATGCAGGCAGCATATGGCAGCAGCTCCAAGAACTCCCTGTTCTTCAATAACCGTAGCATAGCTATAAAAAGTCTGCTTCTTTCCAGCGGTGTTCCTCATTGGAATGTCCTGATGCGCCTGCTTAGTTGGAAGCAAAGGTGTCTACCCAGAAGTGTGGGAACACAAACATGTGTGCTGTGAAACAATGAAACAGACGGCATATTGATCTTAATCACCCTAACAGAGATGTGTTTTGCACAGGTCTCACAGCTCTCTCACAATGTTGTGAATAGGTTGATAGTTTTACTGGGGGAGGGGATAGAAGACTGTCAGCTGAGCCGATAGATAATCTATCCAACAATGCTACAATCTTCAATAAATCCATGACCTAATCTGTGGACAATGTATGTGGACAATGAAAAACACAAAAGACTCTTACTAATCTGCTCATCATACTGATAAAAAGAACAGAACATGAAAACAGGCTTGCAGATCATAGCTGATCTAACAATAATACCTTATTTTAGGATTACAACTTTGACCTCTTAAAATTAAGCATTTCAAATCTCTGAAAACCGATTACACTGCATTACAAGAGCTGCTTTTGTTGTTTATTGCACCTGTTAGACCGCCACTCAATGGATTTCATGAAGGGTCATATGAACTATTGTGAGGAAAACAGCAGATGTTAATTTTAGGAGGATTTTCTTTAGAAAATGACTAGAAGAAAACAATTTGACCAGTTTGAGATTATTTAGTGTGTGTGTGTGTGTGTGTGTGTGTGTGTGTGTGTGTGTGTGTGTGTGTGTGTGTGAAATATCAGGACACAAATGTGTATAATGACATGGATATGACATAGGTATTACAAGGAGAGCGTGAAATATGAGGACATTACCCATGTTCCCATTTTTCAAAATGTTTAAAAATCATACACATGAGTTTTTTTTGTTTTGGAGAAAGTAAAAATGCTTTAAAAATGTTTCCTGTGATGGGTAGGTTTAAGGGAAGGGGCATTGTAGGGGGATAGAACATACGGTTTGCATGGTATAAAAACCATTATGCCTATGGAATGTCCCCACATTTCACAAAAACAAACGTACGTGTGTGTGTGTCTTGTTTTATATGGCACTCACAAATATAAATGTAATATTAAGTTCAAGATGTCAATGATAACGAACAATAGGAGACTTAGGTGTGTTGCTTACAAGTCAAAAGCCTGGGTGTTCAAAAATAATCTGGACATTATACAGGCACAAAACACAAAAAAGGACACTGTTTCAATGCAGAAACATGATGGCCATCAAGTGTCCAATTGAGTGTGCAAACAATTTAAGTATACTGTAACAGCGCCCCCTAATCTCCCCAAAGTGTTCCACACCCAAGAGTCATGCAGTCTGCAGGGATGCATGTTTGTCAGAATTAGAGCACCTCTCTTTCCAAAACAACACTGTCAGAGTGCAGCAAGTGCAAAGCAGAAGTTAATGCATTTTGTCAGCACTGGCAGTCCTGCAAGCCAAGAGCTATTAACTCTGAAAGGGAAAGGCATTTCCTTCTTGTAAATGCCATATTAAATTATTATTATTATTTCATTTGGTAGCAGGGAAAAGCCTATCAGAGCTATATTGCCCTATGTAAGTGGTGACTTGTAAATGGAGAGTGGGATCTTGTATTAAGGCCACCGTGATTTGGCGACAGGGTGAAGAAAAATGTCTAAGTCAATGCTAACAATTATCCGTTGATTGGGATCGGACAACCCAAAACCCAAATTCTTCACATGTAAGTAGCCCAACCTCATAATGTTTAGGAGGACAATATATAATAGTGCATTGATCTTATTTGCAGCGCACAAAATGTACACCCATGAGGAAGTTTTATTTCACATGGGTAATTATCACCTTACGCAGCAACATTAACAAGCACACGGGTAGGTTCATGGTTCATCCTGGTCTTCTACGAACATCGTTATTCTCACGAGTTGTGCTGAGCGGGGAATTTTTCTCCTTAGGTTAATTTGACCCCACAAGGACCGAACTTGGCCTCCCAAACCAGTGGGCTTGTTTAAAGATATCAGGTTTGAAACTGCAAAACGTGATATCCTAAACATTTGGGGCAGTGTGACCTCCATTTAACTATAGGAGGCTTGCCAAGAAGGGTCCACTTTGTGCAAAGTGATACCCTGTAAATTTCACGCTGAAGAAATTCATGTCATTAACACGTCCATATATCTGAAGAGTCACAGCTACGGTCTGGCTGCTACACTGAGCTATTATAGCACTCATGACCGGGCTCTTAGCCACAGGTTACTACCGAAAGTTTTAGAGATTTAGCATTTCGGAGCATGACCTTGCGGGCCGTAGTTGTTCCTCATGAGCTAATGCCATGCCAAGAATAAAATAGATAAAGGGCTTCAACTCCATGTTGACAGGGTTTATTTAGCATACCTTAGATAGGACAGAATTTGAGCTCGCCATTAAGCGCAGGTCCTCCCTCGCAGGAAAGATTTACAGGAGTGCTTTTGCTTTCCGTATGTGTATCAGATGTTCTCGCTATACAGAACGCTATTTATTAAAGGGGCTCTTCAGTGCTGGGAAGATGAATCTGTATTTAAACTGGGTCATTAATGTAGTAGAAATGTGAAATTATTTTTTTAATTTGGTGCTTTCTAGACTGAGAAAATACAGAAAATGTATTTTTTGTCTCATGGGGATGAAAGACTACAATTCCCAGAATGCTTCGCTGCCCTGTGAGGCCACTCCCAAAGCCACCGCTACTGAATCACTGTGACTGGATCCCTTTCCCTTTCCCACTGCAACCGCGTTCATTTTCATAAAATCAGCTCAGTTAGAGAGCAGAAACTACAATTAAAAACTAAACGTGTGTGTTCAATATGTGATTTAGCCACTGAGGGAGTTTCACACAGCACAAACACTGCAGGAGTCAATTTACATACATTCCTATTGAGCTGGGGTAAGAGGTCTCATGATGAGAGCTGAGGTAAACGTGACGGCACTCCACTCGCGGCATAGATTCACAGCGCGTGTTCAGTCTGGCGCGTTTTCAGTTCATGGCTTTGGAAGCTTAACTTTCATAGGAATTAATTAGAGAAGTTAAAATGCTTACATTGCTCTGCCGGCCACACCGTGTCCTTGAATGCCTGAGGCTGCGAGCTGAGTGCTGTAAGTGCGATCTCCCATACCCCATGTACGAGTTGAAAACATGTGGAAATGGCTCCCTCTGCTGACTGTAGTCTTTAGCCTCTGGCCAAAAATTCCTCAGGTAACGGGGGGGGGGGGGGGGGGGGGGGGGGGGGGGCGCATACAAAGCCATATGCTAATCGCTGAAGTAACCCTTTCATTTTATTCCTGTGCCTCCAACAGGCAAACCAACAGGATATGGGCCTAGTTCGAGGCGGTCGCACAACCGCGGCATTGTGGACGAATGCTGCTTTCAGAGCTGCGAACTGCGGCGCCTCGAGATGTACTGTGCACCCGTGAAAACTGGCAAAACTCCGCGATCCCTACGAGCGCAACGGCACACAGACATCACCAGGACAGCAAAGGTGTGCAACCACACTGATGATGTCACAAGTGACCCTCTGCTAAGCTCCGCCCACTTGGTTATTGTAATTTGTACCATTATTGTAACATTTTTTTAAGGTGGGGGCAAAATTGTATTTGATACAATCTTACATTTCTTGGGATAAATATGAGCAATTTATGAATGTATTCAATGCTGATGCAACATTAGTTGACTAATTTGGTTTATATTAGTTAATCATTGTACTGATTGTGTTCACCTGCAGAAACCTCTATCTGGACATAGCCACTCTTCCTGTAAGGTAAGTCTTCCCTCAGTCTTAGAGCGAACTATAATTAACAGTGCTGCGCATGTGCATTACAGTGAATTATAACAACATTAAAGGGTTAGTTCACCCAAAAAATGAAGATAATGTCATTAATGACTCACCCTAATGTCATTCCACACCCGTAAGACCTCCGTTCATCTTCAGAGCACAGTTTAAGATATTTTAGATTTAGTCCGAGAGCGTATGCAAGTGTATGCAAACTATACTGTCCATGTCCAGAAAGGGAATAAAAACATCATCAAAGTAGTCCATATGTGACATCAGTCAGTTAGTTAGAATCTCTTGAAGCATCGAAAATACATTTTAGTCCAAAAATAGCAAAACCTACGACTTTATTCAGCATTGTCTTCTCTTCCAAGTTTGTTTTCAAACCTCAAATTAAGATTCAAATGATCATGAATCAGCGGACTGATTCATGATTCGGATTGCCAATGTCACGTGATTTCAGCAGTTTAACACACGATCCAAATCATGAACCAATCCGCTGATTCATTACCATCACTCTGGGTTCTGGGTTCCAAAATTCCGAGCCCGGAGCCCTCCCCTGGACAGCACGCCAAATACGCATAATCTTTACCCTATTTAATTAGATGCAAGTGTGAATAAGTTAATTGAAAATACACAGGCCAGTGTGCTGAAGCAGGTTGGAAATAAACTTTGCAGGACAGTGAAGCAGGGTTGAAGACCTCTGCAATAGTGTTGAGTGAAAAATAGACCAAAATGTAAGTTATTCTTTGCTGATAATCTTGACATCCACTTTAAATATTACGCAAAGGAAATGACGATGTCCAAACTAATTATTTTGTTTCACATATTAATCAAATTCAGTCTTTCTGCAAGACATCATCCAGTTCAAGTTCAACTCATTGACTCAATGATACAGTTGTAGTTATCCAGCTTTTACCATCTCACTGGCAGGAACGTTAAGTGACTAATGACTTAACCTTTGCTAGTATATGGTTTCAAAAGACTTTTTGAAGCCGCTTTTATGATGCTTTTTCTGTTTGAAGCGTGAGAGTTTCAGTCCCAATTTATTGCAATTTCTTTACATGGAAAAGAGCAACCGATGCATTCTTAAAAATGTCTCTTTTTTTGTGGTCCACTCAAGAAAGATGTCTTGAAACGGATGTTTAAATGATGACAGAATTAGTATTTTTTTGATGCGCTGTGCCTTTACGTCATCTCAGAACAGAGCGAATAATGCCGGTACGTACATTGTGCTGCGATACATCTTCCTTCACCCCCACTGCCCAAATGTGGGCCATCCTTTTAAGTGCTCTCAGTCGTCCTCTCGAAAAAGAAAACCATTAGCAAGTGAACTGCCTAAGTGGTTTTTGTGGTAGACCTGCATACGCTCTCCGCAGACATATTTCTGCACCCATACGTCATGCGCTGGAAGCCGAATCTAAGGTCACCTTAGATGTCTGCACGCTGAGTCGAGAGTCTGGCCCCCTCACGCCGGCCTTTCTCCTCCACTTCCTGCATGCGGTTTCATTCCCAGCTTAGCTTTCGTGAATTACACGTATTAATCTTTCTGCAGTGAAACCTTTGATGTGTTGCTTTGACAGTAGATTTCGGCATTATGAAATAACACTCCATTCACCAAACAGCTGTGTTGTTATGGGCAGCGACAGCCGTTCTGCTCTCCTTGGTTCGGCTTTCTGCTTTACTTCTCATCATCTGAACCGACATTTACTGCCTTTCTCTTTCTTTCTTTTTTTCAGGAGGTTCATCAGAAGAACTCAAGCCGAGGAAACACAGGGGGCAGAAACTATCGCATGTAGAGGACAGCGGGGGGAACGGCTGAGAGAGACCAGCGAAACTGTTGGACAGTGGAAAAAAGGGGATGAAAGAAAGACTGGTCTTCCAGGGATGTGATCCACTGTAAAAGAAAAAAAAGAAAAAAGAAAAAAAGAGAGATACTGGATGTTTAAGCCCCATGATCAGACAAACAAACTTAGTGAAGAAAATCTGATGAATTCCATGCACTGCACCATTTCATACTGGGGGAAAATATTAAATTAGCTGCTATAAAGAGTCAAATGATAACTGTTTATCCTCCTTGTGTGAAAGGCTGCATGTAATGGATGCCGAAAGCTTTTTATAGTAGCAAAAAAAAATGTCAGAGCCCAAATATTGGCCCTACTCTAGTTCGCAGCACCAATTTATGGTCCATATTCCACTGAATTCTGATGGATGGCCACTGTAACAGAGGTAATAGCTGACTATTGGTGCCCCACACACATTGAATTACTTATAATTCGTATCACAAATTTGGATCTAGTGGAAGAAAGTTGCAATATTTTATCTCAAAAACAAATTTTGCAGGCAAATGTGCTGCCTTTATGCACAACGTTACTGCCAAGAGAGGAGTTCGCAGTGAGATCACGGACAAGAAGTGTTGACAAGAAAGGCTGTCTAGACAGTTTATACCAGATGGGACCCTTGCGAAACTGAACTACGGCTGCACAGAAAGATGACGTTTAAAATACAAATCAATCTTTTCTTATTTGATTCATTGCGCAAGTCCAGATCGCGGGAGATTATACAAAAGACTTATGCAGATGTGCTCCAAAGAACACATTTAGGATTGATGGAACATGACGTACATCCTGCAAAACACCTTTTGTGTGTTTTTTTAATTTTTATTGTGTGCGAGCGATCTTTGCTTCTTTTAAAAAAAAAATGTAACTGCATGGTTTACCTTCTTCAGAAAATGGGAGGTGAAAGCCATTCACTCGAACAGTTATCCGCATGCATTTACACCAGTGTATCAGCACACACAGGAAAGACAGAGGGAAGACAACAGAAACCACAACAGAAACAGAAAGAAAATTACTAGCAATTGTATGGCGTAAACGTCAATAAGAACATAATCTGGTTCGGCAACTACTTTTTATCCAACAGGAAGTTGCAGATTTGCATTTTTATAGTGAAAGACTGGTGACATGAGCCGGACTGCAACTCACTAGCTGTATTACAGGGATATTTCACCCCCAAAATAAAATTCTGTCATTATTTATACTCATTTTACTTTGCCTTCTCATGGGTTAACTTCCAATGTAACTTCCAAAATTCCAATTTGCTTTTTACTGCTCGTATAAAATAAAAAGGCAATTGCAACTTATTCGCGCAATACGACTTTATGGCCCACAATGTGACCGTTTCTCATTTTAAAATTTCTTACAATTAACTTTAATAGGCATGTATAAAGGTAAAAATGATTAGTGAACAATTACATGGGTTCCTGCATTTTACACTTAAAAATAAAATACAGGAATTGTGTTTTATCACGTTTGTTTTGTCCTTTTGGAGCTTTATAGAGTGCACCCGTCGGGTTCCAGAAGTAAAAACTCTTTAAAGACTGTGAGCTATGAGGCTGTTAATCGATAGCATTTGCTTCTCTTGAAGTCGTTGGCCTGCATTATTTCAACTTAGTTTTAAAATAATCATGCCTAACAGCTGAATTTGTGGTGAAAAGGATAAGCCATGATGCTGTACAGAAAACTCTACCAATCAGAGAGCCCAAAGAAGTAAAACACGCAAAAAGATCTCTTTAAACCTTTAACAGACACTCGCTACATATTTAAAAATATATGGATATTTAGCAGTACACTTCAAAAATATATATGCTGTTCGCAATGCTTCGTGGGATTGTGGTTCTTTCCCTCACTAAAACCCTTAAGTATTTTTACTTTTACTTTTGTATTTGTACTTTGTATTTTTGTCCCATTTTCAAATACTCTTTTTGTTTCTAAGTTTGTAATGTTATTATGATCCACCTTGTTGCTGGTTTGCTTGGTTCATGGCTTATAATGCTTAAAAAAAGACTTTAATGAAATGAAATTAATGGAAAAAATACTTCTGGAACCAACGCCACTAAAAAAAGTGGATGGGACCTGTTGCACTCTATAGACATGGTCACTGTCATTATAAAGAAAATGTTCTCCTTCTGAAAAAGAAACAACAAACAGGTTGCCGATGACCGTATACAAATGACAGAATTTGTGTTTTTGAGTGAACTATCAACACACCACTTTAAGTGACTGTCAGAGGGGTCTCTTCAAGGCGCTTTCCTCTTTCCTGAACCCATCGGATCATGTCATCCCACACTGTTTACTCTGTATCTATATTCAACCTATATTAACCTTTGCATTCTCTAACCATAATCGTATGTGATGGCATCATATAGCGGAACCATATAAAAGATCAACCCACTGTATAATGGTGCTATTTTGTAGTTTGTTACTTGCAGGGGTTGGCTGAAAACATAGGTGAAGGCTTGAGAAGCTCAATGTTGGAAGTCTTCGCTTTTGCACAGCCTTGTGGCCACCATTGTTATAATATTCTTTTATTTTTAAGCTATTTCAATAAGGTAACAGTGTAAGCGAGCGAAAGTATTTTTGTGAGAGCTGTGAATGCATGGGAGAAAAAAAGGTGGCCCGAGATGGTTAATTGCCGTTTTTTGTTTTCGCTACATTTTTTTTAAATTATTCATATTTTTGAAACAATAATGTCCCT
Organism: Pseudorasbora parva; assembly: GCF_024679245.1. NCBI lineage: Eukaryota > Metazoa > Chordata > Actinopteri > Cypriniformes > Gobionidae > Pseudorasbora > Pseudorasbora parva. The sequence goes on along the minus strand of NC_090191.1, from coordinate 29,023,929 downwards.
ATGCCAAATAACTTGACAGAGTACTGTGAACTGCAAATCTCCAACATTACCAAGATTCCGACCATCACAATGTAGCTTTTCATGCACACGACATTCATTTTGACATCTTGGCACTGAGTCTACAACTCAAGTAATTGTAACTGGCAAGGAAATGGGGCGAGACAGTCTTCAGTGTAATACAGAGATGAGAAAGACTCTCTCCCCTTGAGTAATAATAGAGTTACAGTACAGTTCTAGCAACAGTGTAATTTGGCTAACACTGTGCAAGTCTATTCAGGACCGTTGGTTTTCTTCTCACCTGCCTGTGTTTTTACTTATTGATATGTCTAGGGAAGCTAATAGGGACATTTCACAAAAAAATTTAATTACACCAGTGCAAATAACAAAAGGTATTTATGTTTTACATAACAGCACATTAGCCATCCGAAGATAAATCATCTACAGTATAAACAAGATGGATGCCATTTTCAAAAAGGCAACTATCCATTTTTTGACAACCTACATTTGTGTCTTAAAGTATTTGTTTGTAAAAGTGTGCATTTCTTCTCAGTTAGCATTACGAAACAATAAAACTATGTAGAGTCATATGCAATAGCCACCCAGAATATCTATGTAATGTGCACAAGTTATCTGATTGTAATAAACCTCCAGCAAAAGGTCCTCACAAAATACCAAAGATTTGGTTTGTTGGTTATAGCTTTGTAGCTAATATCATGGGCAGCACTAAAGATACTTTAATTTTCAATTAGACATATTAAGGAACATATTGTTACAGAAATAGTATGGTTATTTTGAAGTGGTTCTGTTTCCTTTTAAATTGAATGTAGGATTTAAGATCGCTGCGGAGATGTGTGGCACTATACTTGTGTTTGATAGTTTTCATCAGGACATGTCTACAGAAATCCAGAGACAGAAACGACATGGAATGACAAATAATAGAGGATTCTGGGCATTGATCATTAAAGCATTTTTTTTTTTTTTTTTTGATTGATTGATTGTGAGGCTTTCATTACTGGTGCTCAATTGCTTTCTGTACGAAATATGAAAATACTGACAGATTGTTCACCATTCCTGCTGAATAAACCACTTGTCAATACCTGAAGTCTCCGAGTGATTGTAATGACAGGAACTATACATTTGCATTTCCTTCTAAATAACATAACCACAAATGAAAATTAGCTGCTTGCTGAACAGTTTCATGGGGAATGGGCCTTCTAGAGAGCATTTGATTGGACAAAAATTGTTAGTGCAAGATGAGTCATCAATTTGAAGTTTGTTTTCCCAGAAGAGAAAGATGTTTTTTTTTACTCACAAGATAACAAAAATCTAAAAGCTTCAAAACATTTCAAAAGAGTCTTTCAAGCAGAGAAAGCAATGTTCTTGCCCCTTGCAAAGCACGTCGGATAAGCTACTAAAAGGTAATAAAGGTAAAGCATCTACCAAATCATACATTAATGCCCTAAAACTGCACATTTGCAGCATGACAAAGTGATACTTCCTAAAATATGACGTTCCGGCAAGACAAACAAATCAGGCAGTGGATGTACTGACAAGAAGGCTGCACATTCAGCTCTTTCTCTGAGGTACTCAGCGACGGGACAACGCTTATTGTATGCTGTCAGCACTTTTTAATGGATATATGGAACAATCAAGGCTTTTAATAAATAAATTGGCCACCTGGCTTATGCTCAGCAGACATAATTTGAAATGTGGAGCAGGCTGCTGGCAGATGTTGTCTCAATGTTTTTTTTAATGTTTTTTTTTTTTGCCATCAATTTTTCCAAATCAATTTTTATTATTATGCCCAAATACCTCCAACTTGGTCTGCACAAAAAAAAAAAAAAAAAAAAAAAAAAAAAACACATTCCAATAATTTGCTAATTGCATGTAATTTTACACTTTTGTAAAGCAATTATTTACTCAGCCTGATGTTGTTAAAACTTGTTCTCACTGCTCTTTTCCATATAGTGAAGCTTGTGACCAGAAATCCATAATGTCATAAAAAGAGCCATAAAATATACAATCAACAACTTATTTATACTTCTCCAAGTAAAGCAATACAATAGGATTCTGCAAGTAATTATCCGCTGAAAATCTTCCCTTATGTTGCAACTTTCAAATCGTATTTGTGATTTGAATATGCACACATAAAAATGTGTTCATGTTACCTAAAACTAATAGAAAATATATGTGTTATACTAAAATAAAGCTAAAATAAAATGAGTATTACAAACCTGATTCCAAAAAGTTGGGACACATTGTGAATAAAAACAGAATTCAATGATGTGGAAGATTCTATTCAGAATACAATGGATGACATGTCAAATGTTTAAACTGAGAAAAATTATAATTTTAAGGGGAAAATAAGTTGATTTTAAATTTCATGGCATCAACACATCTCAAAAAAGTTGGGACAAGACCATGTTTACCACTGTTTGGCATCCCCTTTTCTTTTTATAACAGTCAGCAAACGTCTGGGACCGAGGAGACAAGTTGCTCAAGTTTAGCAGAGGTGGACCAAGTACACAACTTCATTACTTGAGTAAAAGTAAAAGTACTACTGGGCAAATATTACTCCGTTACAAGTGAAAGTTGTAAAAACTTTTTACTTAAGAAAAAGTACAGAAGTATTTGTTTTCAAAAGTACTTAATTATCAAATGTAAATTTCCTTTTTTATGTCAATGCATTATTTTATTATTGTTGTATAAATGCACTTTATGCCACCACAGTTTAAGCCAGTCAGTGATGCTCCATCTGACGTACTAGCATACGACAAACTTAAACTCACTTAAATACGTCCTTGTATAAAAGTTACAAAACTCTTTACAAAGCTGTTGTCACTTTAAGGCCGAACGCACGGATCCAATACACTGTTAATGTCAATACTCGCCAAAATGAACATTTTGACATCTGTCTTCTTCCATTTTGCTATAAACTATAAATCAGTGTTCAAAAAATGCTGGAAAAATCATTGAACTTCACATGATTCTACAAGAGTGATCCCTAAAAGGCTTTCTGCAAAAACCCAAACACCTTTTAAAGAAAAAAAAATCATCCACTGACTTTTAAAGCTGCTACAGAAACGACTATCGACATCGAAGACCTTGATAGAAATGTAGTGGAGTAAAAAGTACAATATTTGTCTTTCAGATGTAGTGACGTTAAAGTCATAAGTTTCCAGAAAAAATAATACTCAAGTAAAGTACAGATACTCAAAAAGTGTACTTAAGTACAGTACTCAAGTAAATGTACTTAGTTACTGTCCACCTCTGAAGTTAAGGAATAGGAATGTTGTCCCATTCTTGTCTAATACAGGCTTCTAGTTGCTCAAATGTCTTCTTTGTCGGATCCTTCATCTATGCAGCCATGATGTTGTAATCCTTCTTCTATGCAGCCAGCATGTGTCATGGCATTGCCATGTTGGAAAATGCAAGGTCTTCCTTGAAAGAGACGACGTCTGGGAGCATATGTTGGTCTAGAACTTGTATGTACCTTTCAGCATTGATGGTGCCGTTCCAGGTGTGTAAGCTGCCCATTCCACACACACTCATTGCAAGTGCAACCCCATACCATCAGAGATGTAGGCTTCTGAACTGAGCACCGATTATTGGGTTTTCCTTGTCCTCTTTAGTCAAGAAAACATGGTGTCCCAATTTTCCAAAAATAACTTCCAATTTTGATTCGTCTGACCACAGTTTCCCACTTTGTCACAGTCCTTTTTAAATGAGCCTTGGCCCAGAGAAAACGCCTGCGCTTATGGATCATGTTTAGATATGGCTAGATATTTAGATTATATATATATATATATATATATATTTTTTACCTATAGAGTTTTAGCCGGCAACAGCGAATGGCACGGTGGATTTATTCACTGACAACGCTTTCTAGTAATATTCCTGAGTCCATTTTGTGATTTTCATTACAGTAGCATTCCTGTATGTGATGCAGTGCCTTCTAAGGGCCCAAAGATCATGGACATCCAGTATGGTTTTCTGGCCTTGACCCTTACGTACAGAAATTGTTCCAGATTCTCTGAATCTTTGGATGATATTATACCCTGTAGATGATGAACAAACTCTTTGCACTTTTTCTCTGAGAAACTCCTTTCTGATATTACTCCACTATTTTTGCGCAGCATTGGGGGAATTGGTGATCCTCTGCCCATCATGACTTCTGAGAGACACTGCCACTCTGAGAGGCTCTTTTTACACCGATTCATGTTGACAATTGACCAAATAAGTTGCAAATAGGTCCTCCAGCTGTTCCTTATATGAACATTTAACTTTTCCGGCCTCTTATTGCTACCTGTCCCAACTTTATTGGAATGTGTAGCTCTCATGAAATCCAAAATGAGCCAATATTTCGCATGACATTTCAAAATGTCTCACTTTAAACATTTGATATGTTATCTATATTCTATTGTGAATAAAATATAAGTTTATGAGATTTGTAAATTATTGCATTCCTTGTTTATTCACAATTTATACAGTGTCCCAACTTTTTTGGAATCAGGTTGTAAACTTGAGTTAAGAACACTAAAAATAAGTACTAAAATGACTAAAATAAGAAAGAAAAAAAAAGGATAAATAGAAATATTTAAAACAAACCAATTATAAACTATAATGACTACAACTTAAATGAAAATATCAAAATAAAGACCTATTCAAAATTATTAATAAATATTATCACAGCATAATAAAATAACACAAACCTTTGCTTTGTGGTTTGCTCTGTATATGTCTTTCCCCAGACTACGGCTTCGGAATACTTGAAATACAGTAATTTGGACTACTACGATGATGCTTTTTGACATTTTTGGAGCTTAAAAGGTCCTGGTCACCATTCACTTTATTTAGGGAATGCATTCATGTTCTTCTAAACATCACCTTTTGTTTTCCCTGATCATAAAGGTTTGGAACAAATTTACATTTTTATTTTTGGATGAATTATCACTTTAATAAGGGTTACAATTACAAAATCTACTTTCATAAAAAAAGTCAGCCAAGAACATAAACAATAAGTACCTGCTTGCACGTCCAAACCACACTCCATGAAAACACTTTTAATCCTATTAAATCTTGCACTGTTCCAAAGACATTCTAGTCTATTATGACAACAGCAATTTACACTTCTCAAACGTAAAATGTGCCAGTTCCACCATTCCATTTGCCATCCAGCAATGGTAACCAGCTGTTTGAAGGCAGAAGCTTCCCATCTGCTGGTCAAGTTCAGAGAGATTCTAGCTAAAAAGCAAGCTTGTGTATTTCCCCCCCGACTGGGCCTACTGTAGCTCTCAGAGTGCCGAGTGCATCTAAGGACACGGTTTCTGGACCTAACCCTGAAACTGAAGCTTCTAGCTCATTCAACTTACGTGTGCTATTGTCTTTTCAATGACCTTGTGGTCTAATTCAGTTCTCTCTCCCATTTCCCAAACTTCCCCACAGTAGTTTCAGAAGAAATAGAATTAATGTAGGGCTGAAAAGCCCTTTTTCCACTGCTAATGAATACAAAGCATCAGTTAGCCTGCTGAAAAGACTGGTGCATGAAGATTTGCAAAAATAAATTATTAATGTAAGTATTCTTAAGGGAGCAGCAACTATTTAAACAGTCTTGACAGTTTGTTTCTCTCTCTTTGTTTTGGGCAGGTGCACTGCAACATCTGGCAGCTTCACAATACGGGCTTGACCAACCATTGATGAATCGCATTCATTCCAGGTGTTCAGGTGTATACTGGAACATGACTGCTTTGTGCTGTTTTGATTACTAGACAAATACATAAGTGACAGACTGCCAGTTCCTAAAGGTATAATAGCAATTCTGATGGGCAATAGCAAATCCTAAATATAATAGCAATTCTCCCATTTTCGTCCATAGCATCTCTTCCTGTTTATATACAGTACATAACATATCCTAAAATGAAAACTGAAAATGTAAAAACAATATATTACTATAATAGTACATAAATAAATACATGTACTGTACTGAGTCTCATGCATGATCCATATGTTAATAAATAAATACATATAAAAGATACAACGTTTTCCAGTGATCAAACCTCATCCAACGTTCTAACAAACAGTTCACACAGCTAACCCACTGTTCACAACCCAATCAAATCCTGATGGATAAAATCAAGTCCCAACTTACATTATTTCAAGCTGCATGTGTTGCATCACTGAACTGAAATGCATTGTGAAGGCCATTTTATGAGTATTAGCAATTAAGAACTGTAATGCTAGAGAACAAAGTGATAATAGTGATAATACAAACCAAACTCTTCATAAATCTCAAAGGTCAACACACAACCTACATGCATGCATGCGGTAGCAGGCGACATCCACACCCCTACACTCTCCCTTTCACCCTCTACCTCTAGATCGCTCCCTCCGTCAGCAGTGGAAATTCACTGGGAGCTGATTGTGGCAAGGGAGTGTTGGCTCAGCTGCGAGCTTTAAGAACCCATGATGTCAGACACATATTTTCCTTGGAGAGTTTCTCATCAGCTGCATTGTTCCTGGAAACCATGGTCTGCTCTCTGGGCAACAAAGAAGCCAACCCCATCTCAGTCCACCATGGTCCCGCTTGAGCCCCCATTGGCCCCTTCAGCCCTGAACCCATCATTTACTACACCACCAAACAACAGACGAGTAAAGAAAATAATCTGGTAATACGATCAATGGGGAGAGCATCTTGGAATTGTGACCGTAAATTCTACTGGTTTCCCAAAGGATGATCAAAAGCCGCATTTTAACGTCTTCGGAAAATGGAAATGTGTGAAGAGAGAAGTGCGTGTAGACGTGCGTAACAAAATAGGACCGAGTAACATGCCCGTTCTTTTTGGCATCAGTTGGGAAATATGGTGATGATACAGGTGATGTCATCAAGCCAAGCATCCATGTTGACCACAAGACGCATTTGACCACATTACAGCAGTGCCCCCTGATATGAGAAGCAAAGGAACTAAATGTTCCCGTGAGATGCTCCCTGACAAAGTGCTTGGTTCATCGGTCCCACTGCTTAAATCTTTCAGTCCATTTCCACAGTTCTTTTTTTTTTTGATGCATTATTTAAAACTCATCACACAGCTCCAGTTTTGTTGAAGAATTAATGATTTTCCTCGAAAGAGAAGCATCCACATGTGATTTTTAATTCAAACCGGCAATGAGTGGAATATCTTTGAGTCCGGGGCCATAATTGTATGTAACTTTATCCCACCAAAAAAAAAAGACCTGTCATTCAGACCACTCTCTTGTTTCCATTACTGGGTATTTCAACTGCCAATTCTGGAGTGGATACATGATCCATCAATGGCAAATACCGTGAGGTGAGAGATGATGGGGCCGTGGCGGTATCCAGGGCCAAAAGCGTGATTCTGTGTAAAGGAAGAAAGAGCCAAAATTCTGATGTCATTACATATCTTGTGTCACCTCTGGTAATTCCCATGCAAAATATTCAGAGGACACAAATGGATTTCCAATAGTGCAACGCTTAAATTACAGGATGCTCACATCTCCTGTTTTGCGGCAAAAGGATAGATTTGCAAAAAAGCAAAGCAAAAGTCCCAGTAAGTCTGTACTCCCAAAGTACATACTACAAATTGCAGAGAGCTTTTGCAGTAGTATGAAATTGAATAGCAGACATGAAATACCTTTAGAAAGCTGACATGTCCTTCAGTGCCATGTGCTAAATGCCATCTAAAATTAAACTACAGAGACGGGCAACCTATCACACACCTAAAATATACATTTTCATATACATTTTTATCTAAAATCTTGATGTTGAAATAAATAAATGCACTGCAACTGAAATAAATTTGAATACCCATACATTATCTCTTTAAAATTCCATTCCAGCTTGTCAACATTATTCATGACTGAATTGCTTTACATAATTTAATAGAGATCAGCTCTCAGAACAATCAAAACAAAACAAAAAATTAATGTGACAAGTATGGAAAAGTAAGACTGATGTGAAGGATTTATTCAGGAGAGGGACAGGAGTGGAGTATCACAATCTTCCATTTTAGGTGAACTTAAGTCATGTCTAACTAACCAGCAAATCTAGCTAGGTTTGGTGTAAACTTTGTGAAACTGCAGCACCTAGTTAGCTTGACTGTCTAGCTAACATTTCAGTTACACTGAGATCGAAGGTTCAAAAACCTGGCAAAACAATGAAGCTAGACCACAAATGTACTCCAAATGTATCACCAAGGTGGCAATTATGGCATAAAAAAAAATAAAAATAAAAAAATAAAAAAATATCCACGAATATTAGCATGAAATTGCCCATCAGAACATTAGATTATCATTGTGAGGGCAATCAAATGTAGGAAGAGGTCTCTCTGAAGGGTGAGACACATCAGAAAGAGAGAAAGAGAGGTTAGAATAACAGAGCGTCAAACTCTGAAGTTCAGTTGTACTCTTGTTGGAACAGACGTGTCTCTATAGACCAGTTGAGTCCTTCAGTAGAGGCTCTCTCACTCCAACACAAATACTCACTAAATAAAGGCTGAGTGTTCCAAGTAAAATCACTTCAGCTGAGTTCAATAACTATTATTCATGTCCCATTTCTTCTTGCCTGTGCAACAGCCTCCATGATATTAATAAGGAAAGCCCTTAAGTTTTCATAAGAACTGAAGAGGAGCCTTGGAGCACAATGCAAACACACTTTTGATTTCTTAAGGACCCTATAGGACTCAAAAAACAAACAAAAAAAGTTTTGAACAGCTTGAAAACAGTGTTTTCTGTAAGCCCTAATGATCTATACACAATAGAAAGACTCTTATGAACAGTTTCTTTTAATGAGTCAATCAAAAAGATAGAGGGAGATGTTTTAAGCTGTGTCTGAAACCGCCCCCATTATCTTAAGGTGCAAAATTTTGCAGGCAAAAAAGAAATTTTCACTAGAAATCTGGAATTTGGAACAGAAAGCTGCTTGGTTTAAATTAAAGTGACTTTTGTGTGAGCAGTGCTTCATGCGCTATTAACAGTGGATAAGGACATTTTTTGCTGCCGAAACATTGCTAATGTTATATACTGTGCTTAACGTAGTGTTATTGACATTGTAAACCACTTTTAACCCTGTGTAGAGGAAAGTTTTACATTAATTTAGGGCATCACTTTCTTGTTGAAAAATATTGTCTTGAACGTATAATTGAGCAGTGTAGACATCTTAGGGATCTTAACACCAACCTACCTCTCACATCTTTCTTCATAATGTCTTTCCCAGCGTACTGGTCCTTTGAAGGCGGCCACCAATACACGTAGTCCTTTTTTAGAGAGGTCAGAGTTCTACCTACGATGAAATTACATATAATCCAGCACTGACCTACAAACAAAAAAGGACAGGAAGATATTAGAGGATGCTGCACCAAGGGAATTGGAGTTGTCTGATGGATGACGATGTCTCAACAGGCATTCTCCCTTTATCGAGGCTCATGCCTTTCATATTGTAAATGTTTGATTACTACTACTGCTTTTAGATATTATACAAAATGTGGCCACAGTGCACAACCTCTGACCCTCTGCATGAGCTTGACGAACAAAGTATGGTAGGGGTGCGAGAGTCATAGCGGCCCTTTTCTCTAGATTTACAATGAAATGTTATTTGGACTTTTACAAAGTCACAGTGGGGTCTTTTAGAAAATATAAAAAACATCAAATATATAATCCTCGTAGTTTTAAGCATTTCACAGTATCTTCCCTGCAGATGGTCTTCAACCTCTTTATGTCAAGGTGAACCACTTGAACCAAATGAGAGCCATCGAAGTCATCAATAACTCAAATAATAGATCAAAACAGCCAACGCATCATCATCGGACACTATAAAAGCACACATTTGCTTCTTAGCAGACAGGTTCCTGCGAGCAAATCAACCATCATAGCCCAAGATCATGGCATCTTCCAACATGCTCTTGGTTGCACTTGCACTTTTAGTTGAGTGTACTCACTCAACAATGGCTCTGCCCAAAGTGAAGATAGGTGAAGAACAGGCAGACCGAGATAGACTGATGTCGATAGCAGGAGAAGACGATATAAATGATATAGGAACTGGGCAGCTCACCTTCAGAAGACACCCCATCATAGAGGGCAGACTGGTGGATGAAGACGGGACAAAACGCATCTTCATACTTGCCGTAAGTTTTTGCATGTCTATTTAATGTTCCATTTGTTTCACATCAGACCAGCCTTGTCACAATTTTTTATTCATTGGTGTTACAGAAAATTATTTTATGTTATGTGCACTTTAAAGCACTTTGGTTAAACATAACCAAAGGTTAATTTGAGAAACAAATGCACGGTTTTATACAGGGCTTTCATTAAACCAGGATTAGGTTTTAAGTCAATTAAGGAATTTAAGCAGCTTTTATAAACATGCCTTAAAATGAAATAAAAATATATGTATATTACATTATTCAATCAGTTTTAAAGCAATGATTTGCCTTTAAATCGTACAAATTTGATTTTGCTGGTATCTCAAGTATCGTGGCCTTTCAACGGGTATCTAACAGAGCTTTCACAATTCAAGGTTGAATCGTCCTCACATTGCTACAATTATCAGTGCAGTAATGGAACAGTCGAAGAGGACTATGGGAAGGACACGGTCACAAGAGGGGAAAATGGAATCTATGGATAAAAGGGCCCACGGTGATATTGTGAAAATTGGCTAAGCGAGGCATGGGAAACTTTGTCGCAATTTGACATTTCTTCCATGTGGGGCTCCATCCACTGGATTTGCTCCAGTAGTTTGGGAGCAGTTATGGAGAGGGATCTTGAGGCTACCCTTGGGCGTGTGTTGTTCAAATGAACTTAAACATCTCCATGTGTGGTTTCAAACTTTCATTCTCTAGGAAAAAAATGCCTGTAGAGGGAGCAGTGTGTTGGGTTAGGCTGCTTCTGTTCAAGTGGTTGTCCCACGTTCTGATGTGTTCATTTAAAATGCATTTCCCTTTTCCACCAGGACACAGGAATAAAAGGGTCTCCTGGGAGGGAAGCAAACGGTGCCTTTTCGAGAAACTTCCCTGTACTGTCGCCACATGGGACGGATCATGCTCTGGATGGATTCGACATGAGTGATGAGCGGCATAGTGTGGATGATGTCATTCCTGTGAGCAGGAGGGACATAGACAGTAAGCACTGCCAAGTTTATTATCTACTTCCTCCCCACTGGTGAGATATTCTTACCTAGCATGAAAGCAGTCAGAAATTGAATAGTATAAAAATGCTTTTGAAGTGATGGTCAAGTTAAATTGTACATTTATTAAAATATAAAAACTTTTCACTCTGTGATGGACTGGTCATCCATCAAGGGCAGTGGTTCCCAAGCCTGGTCCTGGAGTACCCCCAACACTGCATTTGAGATCTCTTATCTGACACAAACCTGAAGTCAGAGTTAAAAGCAACTTTAAGGCAAGTGAGAAGGGTGCATACATACGACAGACATTTTACTATCCCATGAGGCCACGGGAGAGGATTTGTTAATGACAGTGGCACGACGCAACTGACACTGGTAGGTCAGGTGATAAGGGCAACATGGCGGCGCATGTAGTAGGTTCATGTTACAGTCATACTACACACATTCAAACTACAGAACAGGGGTGGGGAACACTGATCCTGGAGGGCCACTCTCTTGCGTAGTTAAGCTACCACCCTGAAAAAAAGACTCACCTGCCTGTAACTTTAGTAATCCTGAAGACCTTGATCAGCTTCAGGTGTGTTTGATTAGAGTTGGAGCTAAACTCTGCAGGACACTGGCCCTCCAGTGATACGTTCCACTCCACTTTAAGACACGCACTTGCAAACTTCCCTAAGCACTTCGCCTCGGGGGAATCCCCGCCGCCATTTTGAAGTGCGTTCCACTTCGTGAAGTGGACAAGGGAAGTTTATATGGACAGACCCTTGATCCCTCGATTTTGACCGAGAGAGCATGTCTACTTCATCTGTACACGTCAGGCAGCTTCATATAAGGAATATATAAATAAATACACTCCATAGTGGATTCCAAGTGATCAAGGGCTTAGGGTGTTCCAGTTCAGCTCATTGCGAAGGTTCCGCCAGTAGTGGACACTCATGCAACGTAAGTGAGTGAACGAGACAGAGGGAAGTTTGTGTGTGAAGGGCATATTAAAAACGAACTGGAACGCAGCACAGGATTAACGTTCCCCACCCAGGCTATAGCACATACTTTTTTAAGTGGTTGTGGAGCATTTACTTATTTAAAATAAGTACCTACTCAGGAGATTATGCAATTTCAGATGCAGCCCATCTCTTCTGGAGTGAGCTGGTGAGTTGAATCAGGCATGTTTGATTAGAGAGAGAAATCTAAAATGGTAAGTGCTGGGGGAACTCCAGAACAAGGGTTGGGAACCACTGATCTCCTCAAATATTACTCTGGAAGATCAAAGCCCTGCAGAGTTTAGCTCCAACTCTAATCAAAGACACCTGAACAAGCTTATAAAGGCCTTCAGAGTGACAGATAGGTGAGCCTAATCAGGGTTTGAGCTAAATTCTGTAGGGAAGCGGCTCTCCTGGGCTGGATATTCGGAGCCCTGATCTAGGGTGTTTTCCAAAACGCTGAGATATGCTTGTGGCATGGGTGCCGGAACCTAGGACAGGGGGTGCTTCTCATTTCTTATTTGTGCATCCTCGTTTCCTTTCCTTGCATCTTAGCTCCACCTCCTTAGGAAGCGAGGGAAGGTTACACCCGTGTATCTTCGCTCACCTCCTAGCGGTGTAATTAGAATTGAGATGCCCTTAAAGATGGCTGAGTTGGAGTTTCCAGGTCACAGGCTTGAGGACAGAGAAGCGAGGAAATGAAAGCATCAGTTTGAGTATTGAGAAGCACCCAAGTAGTTTGAAAAATTAATGGAAATCATTTTACAATATACAGTAAAAAAATTAATTAAAATGACATTACCAAGTGGAGCAGAATCTTTGCTAGAAACCAGTGGGTAAAAAGTAAAACCTGACATCCATAACTTTCTGGAAACAAAATAGATTACCAGAAATATATATACCCAGACTAATATGATTTTCTGGTTCTTATAAGCTGGTCTGAAAAGTGTTCAAAACCCATCTAAAACCAAAGCAGTCCAACAAACAAACTTAGGTTGAATCTTTGTTTCAGGAGAGAATATGCCCATGAGTAAAAAAAAAAAATATTGTCTACTAAATTTGTTTTGTTCTTTCTGTTCTCTTTACAGTGTTGAGGTGCATGATTGGAAGAGTATACAGGCCCTGCTGGCAAGCTTGAAAACAGAGCAGCTGACAAAGCATCTGCATGATTTTCCCAGCTCTCCCTTGATCCTTCAAGATACTCTAAATATAAAGATGACAAACATACTTGTATGTTTAAAAAAAATGAAATAAAACTTTATTAAAATCTGCATATTATGAGTCGTGTTCAAGTAGAGCAGAAAGCATACATTATGAAATGTACTCCAGTCACATAATCATCAACTAAAATGATAAAGTTAAATCCCTGCCAACTCAATCTTCACCTTTACGTCTCAAACATGCACACACACAAATATATACACACCACGTAAGAAATTATATGCAGGAGAGTTCCCTCACTTATGCTGATGTGATTGTGAAGGTATATTTCATACCAAAAATAAAAGGTTTGGAACAATACATTTCAGATGAACTTTAAATGCATTTAGACTCCCATTAAATAAAATATGTGCTTGCTGCCAAAACACAGCATCATTATCAATAAGAGATCATGGAAATTATAGTCTCAAAAAGCCAGTCAGTTTGCCCTGACCAGCAATGAGCTTCTTGCCGGCAGCTTTACCGTTCCTTTTCCCCAGGCCTCCAGCGGGAGCCTTGGCAGGGGGTCTTTTCCGAGGGGGCTGGTTCTCTTCTTTTCCCTGCTCAGCGCACTCTCTATTGGCGAGCTTTCTCTTCGAGGTCCCGGTTGCTTTTCGGAGCCGTTCTGGCTGAGTCTCCTTCCCACCTGTTCGGTTCCAGGCATTTCCACTATGTTCCCCCAGAGTGGATTGGCCGGGACCTTCACACCTCAAGTTAGTGGCCTCTGGGTCCACATCCACAGAAAAAACAAGAAAGGGGGGACAAAAAGAAAAACATTGGGCTTTGAGAATACAGTGAAACAATGAGCAGGAATAAAAAGGAGGGAGGGCTGAGGACGGAAGGGTAGAAAAGGTTATGATGAAATTGCTGACGTTAGTCTGCACTTTAACAGGCGGCGTGTTTATTTTACAGCGCTGAAGCTGAACATTTGTCATGTAACCTGGTGGAGCAAAGCCTGCGTTCCCACAAAAAGCGAGCAGGGGGGGGGAGAAGACGTGTGCTCTTAGGGTTTTTACAACAGATTTGGGGGCGGCCAGGTTTTATGGGATGGGGAAACGTTTAAAGGTTGATCTTAAGTACCAGTCCCCAAGCAGGGACTGGGCAGGAATCGAGACCTGGGCTGTGGAGAAGGACCTGGGCATCTTTCCGACCGCGTGGCGTCAGAAAAGGGAAGCATTTGCGTGTGCGCGCGCAGTTAACAGACCAAGCATGAAGGTTATTCGGTACACTAAGAACTGAGCCCCCTCTTGTTTATATATTTAAAAAAAAACTAATAAGAAAAATATTTTTAAAAAGCCCATGAATGAACACAAATCTCTTGCCAATTGGTTACACAGGGAAGAACTCTCTCTAGAGAGAGCCCTTGATAGGACATGAACCTGTCGCATCAATATTTTCACTCAGGAATTTTAACATTTAATATTTAATTTTGTCAACTAAGAACAACAAAACTATTTTTTGATTGAATGAGGTCTTTAAACTTGGCAGAGACACTACCTTCGAGTCTGCCGTCCATCCCAGTGGAGTCACCCTCTTCCTCCACAGATGCATGTAAAGAGATGGTTCTTTTGGGTGCAGGATGCACACAGGTGGGAATTTGGCTACCACTTGGAAACTCCAACACCCGGTTGAGGGGCAGCTCATCATCCTTGTATGTACATGCAAACTGAGAGCGGATTGTTGGCCGCACAACCTGAGGTGTTATAAGGAAGGTTTTTTTTTATAAAAATACATATATGTAAATCTAAAATATTGGTGAATGATAAGGTTGTTTAAAGAAGTTACAATTAAAAATGGTCAGATGCATTAACAGTGGGTACAGAAAGTATTCAGATCCCGTTAAATGTTTTACTGCTATATTGCAGCCACTTGCTAAATTCATTTTAAGGGTTAGTTCACACAAAAATGAAATTGATGTCATTAATGACTCTAAACACCCTAATGTTGTTCCACACCCGTAAGACCTCCCTTCATCTTCAGAACACAGTTTAAGATATTTTATATTTAGTCCAAGAGCGTATGCAAGTGTATGCACACTATACTGTCCATGTCCAGAAAGGGAATAAAAACATAATCAAAGTAGTCCATATGTGACATCAGTTAGTTAATTAGAATCTCTTGAAGCATCGAAAATACATTTTGGTCCAAAAATAGCAAAAACTACGACTTTATTCAGCATTGTCTTCTCTTCCGCGTTTGTTTTCAAACCTCAAATAAAGATTCAAACAGTCATGAATCAGTGTATTAATTCATGATTCGGATCGCGTGCCAAACTGCTGAAATTACGTGACATTAAAAGTCTGAATCATGAATCAAGACGCTGATTCATGACTGTTTTAATCTTTATTTGAGGTTTGAAAACAAACACGGAAGACGATGCTGAATAAAGTCGTAGTTTTTGCTATTTTTGGATCAAAATGTATTTTTGATGCTTCAACAGAGTCTAATTAACCAACTGATTTTACATATGGACTACTTTGATGATGTTTTTATTCCCTTTCTGGAAATGGACAGTATAGTGTGCATACACTTGCATACGCTCTGGGACTAAATGAAAAATATCTTAAACTGTGTTCCGAAGATGAACGGAGGTCTTATGGGTGTGGAACGACATTAGGGTGAGTTATTAATGACAAATTTCATTTTTGGGTCAACTAACCCTTTAAGTTCTTTGTTTTCCCTTCTCATTAATGTACACACAGCACCCCATATTGACAGAAAAACACAACTGTTGACATTCTTTGAAGATTTATTAAAAAAGAAAAACTCAAATATCAAATGGTCCTAAGTATTCAGACCCTTTGCTCCCTTTTTTTGCAGACCCTGAAACACCCTTTTGATCTAATACAGCCATGAGTCTTTTTGGGAAAGATGCAACAAGTTTTTCACACCCGGATTTGGGAATCCTCAGCCAGTCCTCCTTGCAGATCCTCTCCAGTTTTGTCAGGTTGGATGGTAAACGTTGGTGGACAGCCATTTTCAGGTCTCTACAGAGATACTGGACGAGATAAACCTAATTGAGTAAGTCAGGGCTCTGGCTGGGCCATTCAAGAACAGTCACAGTTGTTGTGAAGCCACTCCTTTGTTATTTTAGTTTTGTACTTGGGGTCATTGTCTTGTTGGTAGGGTGAACCTTTGGCCTAGGTCTTGAGCACTCTGGAGGTTTTTCGTCCAGGATATCCCTGTACTTGGCTGCATTCATCTTTCTCTCAACTGCAACCAGTTGTCCTGTCCCTGTAGCTGAAAGACACCCCCACATCATGATGCTGCCACCACCATGCTTCACTGTTGGACTGTATTAGACAGGTGATGAGCAGTGCCTGGTTCTCTTCACACATACCGCTTAGAATTAAGGCCAAAAAGTTCTATCTTGGTCTCATCAGACCAGAGAATCTTATTTTTCAACCTCGGAGACGGGTTGAAAACGATTGAACGGCCAGCTCTGGGAAGTGTTCTGATGTCCCAAACGTCTTTCATTTAAGGATTATGGAGGCCATAGTGCTCTAAGGAACCTTAAGTGCAGCAGAAATGTTTTTGTAACCATGGCCAAATCTGTGCCTTGCCACAATTATGTCTTTGAGCTATTCAGGCAGTTCCTTTGACCTCATAATTCTCATTTTCTCTGACATGCACTGTGAGCTGTAAGGTCTTGTATAGACAGGTGTGTGGCTTTCCTAATCAAGTCCAATCAGTATAATCAAACACAGCTGGACTCAAATGAAGGTGTAGAACTATCTCAAGGATGATCAGAAGAAATGGAAGGCACCTCAGTTAAATATATGAGTGACACAGCAAAGGGTCTGAATACTTAGGACCATATGACATTTTAGTTTTTCTTTTTAATAAATCTGTAAAAATCTCAACAATTCTGTGTTTTCTGTCAATATGGGGTGCTGTGTGTACATTAATGAGAAAAAAAAATCAACTTAAATGATTTTAGCAAATGGCTGCAATATAACTGTTTGAAAATGTATGGCGGACTGAATATTTTCCGTACCCACTGAACAAAGATAAGCAATTCACCGTTTTAAAACTGAACAACAGCTGAAGATATACAGTATATAACATTTATAAAATAAAATAAAAGCTACTCAGTCCCAAGAATATATTGCCAAAAATATTAAAGTAAATCACAAAACAAAACATTTAAGTTTGCAAGACATGTATATGGTCAATGAATGATATATGACAATGAAGAGTCCCATCAACAACCCAGAAAGTCTCTCACAAGTTTCTCTGGTCATCAGATCATACTTATTGTTCAGCCCTGCTGATACAACATGGGTAGAAATGACCGCGTCTAAAATATTATGAGAATTTTTTTAATATTATTATTTAAAAAATAAATATTGCGGTCCGGAGGCCATGAGGAGCATGAAATTAAGGAAATGGTAGCTTGCACAAGCATAGTGAACCTCTAAGGTCTCAAGGGTCTCAGAGAAGCGCTGATCCACCTTTTTCAGGGCCTTTGATCCATCCCTGCTAAGGATTATCAGGATTCAAGGCTCTCTCCCTTTGGGCTAGCCGGCCGCAGTAGGAGAGTGGAATTCAGAATACTGCAGGCATAGTTGGGTGGGACTGCAAAGCGTAGAGAAAAGGGGGTGGTGGGTGTATGCAGGGGGGGTTGGGAAGAGAGATCAAAGCTTGAGTGCAGCTTTTCAAAGCACTTTCTCAAAAGAGCACCAAAAACAACCGCATCGCTCAGACTGGGTGCTTTCATATGGGAGGCTTATATGGTACGTTGGGCAGCCCTGACTGCACGCCAACAGAGAGCCCAAGAAAAACTTCAGCAGGCTGGGTCCACCAGCTACTTCCTCTGATATGAACGTCATCATTAAGCCTTCAATAAGATGAGGGGTGGGTCTGCGTGTTTGTGAAGCATACAATAAAATGACGCATGATTAAATAATACCCGTCCTGGGAAAAGCTCAAGGAGACAGCTGATACAGCTCCATTAGCAGTAAGATCAAGTCCATACTTACATATGGTATTAACATCCAATCAACTTATAAGTGTTAGCTGAAACGCATCACTGTTAAAACTTGTCATCACCCGTGACCCGTTTGATAGGGAGGCATTTCAAATGACTCATTGTGTTACTGTATGTTGTAACTAACTTATTGTAAAAGGAAGGTATATTTATTCTACTCATTAAACTCTCATTTACAAATCATAAGTATAATCAATATAATATTTTTGACCCTACATAGGACAAGACCCAAGACCCTATGATATCCTGTATAGGATAAGAGTTGTTTTAGAGGAGTACCTGTATTAAATGAAAAATGTAATTTGTCTAATATCAAATAAAAAAACAGATCATTTACACCTGTACTCGGACCATTCACTTGAGATTGGGTAACTCAATGCAGATCTTAATACCACAGGACTGTTTTGAGCACAATTTTTAAACGGTTCAGCTGGAGATATGCCAACTTCATGTAAAAAAATAATTAAAAATAAATAAATAATAATTTGTACCATCATCTTTTTTTTGGTATAAAACTGGCCCTCAGAGTACCGACACTGGGGTTCATTATGTACGTTAAACCTTACTACATAACTGCACTCACAGAATAATCCCTCTCTGCAGTCGTACTGCAGGAGGAACCTCTTGATCTCTCCCTCTGCCAATCGACGTCAGTTTGTGATGAAACTATTGGAGAACAACTGGATAAAGTCATTCTGCAGACAACAGGAAACAATAACCTTTCAAGTTCCCCTTGCTAGCTGAGTAACGCCACTGATATGGCATGTTCAAAGTGAAATTGATGCAGAAAGCTTCCGCCCGTCCAGTTCAGGAAGCGGTGAGCTGCCCGGGGACCATTACCACTCACTAACACAGGAAGGCAGCCAGAAAGTGGAGGTCTAAAGAGACATCTGCTAGTGCAATCAAATAAAGAAGCCTTTTAACAAAATGTGCCTAGCATACATGTTCACAGAGTAGAGCGCTCACCATTTCTTGGTTGAAGATGGCCATTCCTTAAAAAATAATAATAATTCAAGCACCATTCATCACCATATTTAAAATGTGTTAGCAATCCAGAGACTAGTAAAAGTTGGTTTCAGAAACAAGCCTCTTTGACAGGCATCATTTAGTTCCTATTCAGGCAGTTGTTTCATATTAAGGGATTTATTCCTTTCAAGAAGTTTATGACCAAATAGTAAAATAAATCCTTACAAGGCCAGAAGACAATACTAAATTTTTAGCACATGCAAATATAATCTCTCTTCTCACAGCCCTCCAAGATCAGTGAGGCATTTTAAATGTTTTCTGGATAAAAGTGTGTAAGCGTGCATCACTGTCAGAGTTATTGGTTTAAGTTTGGAGTGTACTCTACAACACTAAATTTCACACTCAGTGGTAGTTTTTATATAACAGGAAACCTGCAGCACAATCACCATGCATAAAAAACAGCTGTATAAATTTGCACATTACAAAACAGAGGAAGCAGATGATACAGCTTGTGAACGTGCATTACTTGCTGTCTGTTTTAAAAATCAAGTGTCACATTCAATTTTTGTTTGACCGCTATTTGAGACCGGGGTCTCTGCTTACAACCTCGGTGATTCTTTACCTTGGCCTTGATATGTTCTTGTTGGCTCAAGACGCGGTTCCGTAAAGGCTTTGGAGAAGATCCCGTAGGAGCTTCTGGAGATCTATAGGCACAAAGTGAAACAAGAACAAGTTGAATAACTGAAGAATAAAATAATGAATATGAAAAAAAAACCTGCAAAAGACAACAGTTTTAATTAGGCCAATAAACAGTTGAACTTTTTTACCAAATCTCTCGAAAGGTGAGTGAACCGCAGACTGTAAAAAAATATGGACGTAGTGTCCGTGACGTCACTCATTGAATTCCGATAAGCCGTTCTGAAGCATAAAGTAGAGACGAGCTGGCCGTTGCCATCTTGTAAGCGCGTCTTTGCAAGTCACTCCCGGATAACAGAAAATGGGCAAAGGTGGGAAATGGGCGGAGCTTAGGTGACGCAATGACTATAGAGCTATAGGCTACCCACCCATCACTCAAAGTAACCACGCCCTTAATTATGCAGAACTATAAGGCTTTATATAATGTAAATATAGGAGTTATAAAAAAAAAAAAAATTCACCCCTCTCACAGTTGTCATGAAGGGCAAAATTAACCTTATAGACCAAAACCACAATTTGTACCAGGCTGTAAACATGTTTTTTTCTGCTGTAAATTTGGGAATTTTAACATGGGGCTCAATGAGATTCTGCTCCTTTCTGGAGCCTGTCTCTAGTGGCCAGTCAAGATATTGCAGTTTAAATTACTTCTGTATTGGCTTCAAGAGAGATCGCGGGAGGCTACCGCTTGAAGTGAACTGCTAAAATAGACAGGAAATATCTAACTCTCCAACAACTTTAATTACTAACTGTATTTTTGCATTAAAGAATAGTAAAAATAATAATATACATTAAAAAGGCAAGGAGCCATTTATACTATACATATAATGCGTATTACATGTTCAATCTATAGGTGTGTAGTGTTTCTTCATAAAGTGGCAAATCAATCGCTAACTACTGGCCTGGCAGCAGAATACAGTGTTTTTAGTCGTTTTAGTATCGTTTTTATAGGAATTTGATGTTGTTGTCTGTACGCAAAAACCACAAAGCAAGAACTTTTTATTCTCTATTACACCATTGTCATGTAAATGTACTGTCAAAGTGGTGTAACTCACTTGTACAGGGTAAGAAGACAAGCTCCAGCACTGCCATTAAGAACAGCATGATCTTCAGAAAGCAGTTCTGCCTTGTTCCTGCAGGGCGGGGCTAGTGCCTCTTCATCCAAAAGTGCCATCAGAACCTTCACAGTATCTCGACCCCCATAGGCAGTAGAGTGGTTAATAGCATACGCTTTTGGCTAAAAAGCAAACAAAGTGTGTCTTATGAATACTGCCTGTTTGGAGAGATTCAGAAAATAGAGCATGCCAACTATTTTACCCTTGCTGGACTAATTCCTGTGCCAACCACCGATTGCGTTTGCATGGTGTGTATTTGACTGATTCTTTCCTTGAGACTTTTGGCGGTGTCCTCTGCTGCAAGGTATACTGGGTCTCCACCACTGCGGCCTTTGACCAAAGCAGCTCTAATACTAGACACCAGCTTGGATCCAGCTTCTCTGTTTGGTATGAGACAGACAATTAACAAATCACATTTTCAGATTTCACCAATCCTAAACTTGTGGTCACAAACAAGGAGAAAAACTCTCCTTTGAGCAGTTTAGTGAGCAAATCAACACAAGAAGCTGCATGGTTTGCAGTGTTGCGGGACACTTTTGTACATTTAACATTCTGAACAGATTTTTCAGGGATCCCAAACCCTTAAAGTGTAAGTTAACCCAAAAATTAAATTGCTGTCATTAATTACTTACCCTAATGTTTTTCGACACCTGTAAGACCTACGTTTATCTTCGGAACACAAATGAAGATATTTTTTGTTAAAATCCAATGGCTCAGAAAGGCCTTAATTGACACCAATGTCATTTCCTCTCTCAAGACCCATAAAGGCACTAAAGATGTCATTAAAAAGCCCATCTCACTACAGTGGCTCTACAATCATTTTATGAAGCGACGAGAATAGTTTGTGTGCCAAAAAACAACAACTAAATAATGACTTAAATAGTGATGGGCCAATTTCAAAACAAAGTTTCAAACCAGTATGAATCAGTGATCAGCGACCCGTTAATGAATTGTTACACTGATTCATAACGGTTCAATGACCAATCACTATTCTCATCGCTTCATAAAATTATTGTAGAGCAACTATAGTGAGTTGGGCTTTGTAACAACGTCTTTAGTGCCTTTAATGGGCTCTTGAGAGAGGAAATTACATTTTTTGTCAATGAAGGCCTGTCTAAACCATCGGATTTCAACAAAAATATCTTCATTTGTGTTCCAAAGATGAACGGAGGTCTTACAGGTGTCGAACGATAATAGGGAAATTATTGACAGAATTTTCATTTTTGGGTGAACTAACCCTTTAAGCCAATGAATGTCCATGAGTTTTAGTTTTTTGCAGTTAATAGATTTAAAAGAATTGCTAATGAAACATACAAACAACCAGTGCATGGACCACTTCACTCACCTATGGTTCACAACAACTATGGCTTGCATGCAAGTTTAATTCTACACTACATCATTGTGTAACAATATATCGTGCCACAATAAAAAAATAAAAATAATATTTTTTATATATATATATATATATATATATATATATATATATATATATATATATATATATATATATATATATATATATATATATATATATATATATATATAAAAATAAATGCAATGTGTCGTAGATAGTGAAACTATATTAGGCATAGCATTAATCACTTCACCTGTCCGTGGTCATAACACTGATTTTGTAATCATGGCACCGGTTAGTGGGTGGGATATATTAGGCATCAAGTGAATTTTTTCCCTTCAAAGTTGATGCGTTTCAAGCAGAAAAAAAAAATGGGCAAGTGTAAGGACCTTAGTGGATATGACAAGGGCAAAATTGTGATGGCTAGACGGCTGGGTCAGAGCATCTCCAAAACTGCAGCTCTTGTGGGGTGTTCCCGGTCTGCAGCGGTCAGTGTTTATCAAAAGTGCTCCAAGGAAGGAACAGCAGTAAACCGGCAACAGGGTCATAAGCGTGGGGTAGGCTGGTCCGTAAGGTCCGATCAAACAAGAAGAGCTACTGCAGCTCAAATTGCACAAGAAGTTAGTGCTGGTTCTGATAGAAAGGTGTCAGAATACACAGTGCATCAGTTTGTGGAGTATAGGGCTGCAGACCAGTCAGGGTTCCCATGCTGACCCCTGTCAACCGCTGAAAGTGCCAACAGAACAGGCACATGAGCATCAGAACTGGACCACAGAGCAAATGGAAGAAGGTGGGCAGATGAATCATGTTTTCTTTTACATCATGTGGATGGCCAGGTGTGTGTGCGTCCCTTACAGAATGCATTATGGGAAGAAGGTAAGCCGGAGGAAGCAGCGTGATGCTTTGGGCAATGTTCTGCCGGAAAACCATGGGTACTGCATCGATGTCCAACAACATGAGTTTGAGGTGTTGACTTGTCCTCCTAATTCCCCAGATCTCAATCCAATTGAGCATCTGTGGGATGTGCTGAACAAAAAAGTCTGATCCATGAAGGCCCCATCTCACAGCTTACAGGACTTAAAGGATCTGCTGCTAACATCTTGCAGCCAGATACCACGGCACACCTTCAGGTCTGTAGAGGAGTCCATGCCTCAACACATTTTTCATAATGTTATGCCTTATCAGTGTATATTGTGTATAGTTTGCCCAAAATGAAAATTAATGCGAGAAAAAAAAAGGTCAAGTTTTAGTATCAGTCCTACATTAAACTACTATATATAAAAGTTGACTATAATGTATAATAATGCAATGGGATATTATTTGTGGGTCCTGATAAATGCCAAATATCATTACAGGTGGAATATATATATATCTGGTCAGTGACAGAGTGCAACCATACTTGTCTCTAATTCTGTATTTTCAGCTTCAGAATCATGAATGTTTTTATTCTGTGATTTTGTCCCGTGCATTGGGTTACCAGCATCAAGTCCAAGCCTATTAATTTCCATCTCCAATGTTATACCAAATTTAGCATTTTAAATCAACTGTACAATTTCTCTCAACCTTGGAGTGTCGCAATAATATCATATGATATCGAATTGTGATGTTAGGCTATCATTACACAACTAGATCAGCATCTATAAATTGCATAAATAATTCTAAATTAATAATTGGCAAAAGTTATTATTACGGTTCCACTTTATATTAGGTGGCCTTAACTACCATGTAGTTACATCAAAAAAATAAGCACAATGTACTTATTGTATTGCAAAACACTTTTGCTAATATTGAGGTGGGATACAGGTAGAGTTAGGGACAGGTGTGGTGGTATGGGTCAGTTTAAGGGTAGGGTTAGGTTTAAACGTATCAGCATAATTATAAATGTAACTACAGAAAATTAATTACAGATGTAATTACATGCAGGTCATTTTAAAAATAAGTACAGCGTAAAAACATATAGAAAATATGAATGTTTCAATGAGTTCTCTAGACCTTTTAAAAACAGAGTTTTAGGTTTTCCATGACTGTCAAACTCTTGAATATTAATTGTTTGTTATATAAAGAAGACATTTGTTGCTGAAAATTTTTGCATGATTAAAATCTAGTGTGACCACTCTATGACTCATGTAAAAATGTGGTCTAGGAGGGTCCAAGAAGTTTGTGCCAGACCAGTGCTATTGCTGTACTCCACCTCACTTTATGTGTGAATATATGAAGAGATTAATAAATGTAAACATTTGGGCTGCAGCGGGAAAGAGGCCGCCCTGAATCCCTGACCTTGCTTTTGTGAAAGGGAATTACAGTAACAGAATCATCTGGGAAAACAGATGTTAGCTGTACGAGAGACCCCGATTCCTCCGTAAGGAGTGTTTGTGTGTGGTAATACAGTACTCCATAAGGTGCTGGGAGGTGGGGAACTGCACAGGCAGGGTAGCAGGCCGATGAAAGACCCCTTTTGGCTCAGCACTCGCACTCATCAGAGAAAATAACGTGGTGGTGAACAGGACCACATGCGGCAGGTTTAAGGCACTTCTATCAAAAATGAAGTTGATGCACATGATGCAGCGGAGGAAATTATCTTTCGTCCTTTCTGAATAACTCAATCATCTATACAATTCAGCTCCATGTGTTGTGCTGCCAAATGTCTAGTGGAGATTTGCTTGGATGTTTTGAAGTGCAAGTTATCATGGCAGAATCTCAGTGTTATGACGTTTAATCAGAGTTATCAAACTAAGGAAGGACAAGTCGCCATTTGCTGATAGGTACAACACACTTTGATGTTCCTCAGATAAACATGCTTGAACAATTCAGGCGATTTCATTAATACTGGTGCAGACGTCATTAAAGGTTGCGTTTGAGGGAAGCGGAACATGCATCGATAGATGGCAGGTAAAAGACGAGAGGATCTTTTCAAGATAGGAGGGGACCAACAGATCCACAAATATAGATAGCAGGGATATTTTCTTTAGGCAAAGCAAGGTGATACAAAATCTGTATAAATCAAAGGCTTCTATTCTCTCATCTGGGGTCATGCACTAATGATAGAGATGCAAAGGAAGTCAAGGCCAGGTCATGACATTCCTTGCTACTGATTCAAAGCAATGGCTTTTTGAATGGTATACCACTCTCATACTACTGCTGCAGTTAGTATACAGCATGTACGATATGCAACATACAGGAAGCCAAAGACATAAAAGAAGACAAAACTGAAGAGATCACACTTTCAGATAGATGGCTTGTGTGCATGTGTCGATGCGTGTGTGTGTGTGTGTGTGTGTGTGTGTGTGTCAGACAGCGCAAGACTGCAAGGAGTTGTTTTAATAACTCGTTTTAACATCAATCAAGTCACATGAGTAAGTCGTGTGCCCTGTCTATTCTTTGCTAAATGTGTCGACCTAAAACGTACACTTTGCACAATGTTGAAGTAACCTATTAAAATCATTCAGATATTATGTGCCGTTGCAATATGTACATTTGCGATATTTCGATATATTGCACAGCCCTAAATAGAAGTAGTCTAAATATTAATACGCACATATCTTCTGTGGAAGTCTCAGGACCAAAAGACATTTGTCCAATCATGATGGCATGGCAACCCACGATGTTCACCCAGACTCTGGATTTATGAGTTTCTGTGGCAACACTATCAACTTTATTTAAACTAGCCAAATCAAATTTGGTTGCAATGTTGTCCTGTTTAACACTGTGAAGCTGCTTTGAGACAATCGTCATTGTAAAAGCGCTATATAAATAAAGTTGACTATCAACCCCGAAAAGAATCTGAGGCAGTCAGAGCTCATTTACATTCGTTATTATTGTAAGGTTATGTGCTTTGAGAAATTTAACCGGGATGTAGTGCTGTCAACGAATATTCTAAATTCGAATATATATTATCGAATATATATAAAAAACGAATTTCGAAGGTGAAAATTAATATTCAAACGCTAAGTCTAAGCACAGAATCTTAGGACATGTGGTTCACCTCACAGCCGTTGGAAAAGAATGGGGATAGGACTCAGGCAGAAATCATGTTCATGTATGTGATTATATATAACGTTACTGTAGTGTGAAGCAGAGCAGGACTGAATGTTGAAGGAACTGAGCAAGGCTGCTGGAGAGATTGTTGCACAACACACGGCTCGTGAGCAGCTTGACTTTTATTATGACGGGACACAGTCGCCGGCGCCATTTCCGCTTCTCCGGTCATGAGTATGAGGTAACGCAGCTCTGTTTATCATAGTAGATACATTTAAGTGTGTTTGAAATTATGTTATGACGTTACTCTGTGTGTTCGCTCAGCGGCTGCTGTGACACTTGTTGCACACTGCTAAGAGTAAAGCACTTCTGCAGAATAAAAAGGGAACCAAGGTTAACGCAGAAATGACGCAAATGACAGGCGAATCCCGGGTCCTTGGTTAAAATAGCAATTCTCTCACAATTTACAAATAGTTGGAAACATTTGGGATATTGTAAGAATTCAATTAAACAAAATATATAGCACTGGCCTGGTGGTTTTTGGATATTTTACTGCAAAAATACTACATAGCACACCTTGTAATATAATTACAATAATCACATAGAAATAAATATATAAATATATTGGGTTGGTATCTACATTGCAGTTGTAGATATTTGCCATATACAGTTCCTATAGAGTTCCTATTCAGGCCAAATAACGCATGAAAGCGTACCTTGGATTGGGGGTCTCTCCTAAAACGTCTTGACACTGGTCGACAAAATTGATAAATTCCAATAAACCCTTTGTGTGCTTCCTTAAGGGGTGAGACTCAGGTGGGGCATACCCTTTTCCTCCCAGCTGTATGGCCCTGACAAACGAGGTCACTGTCTGAACATACAAAAAGGCAATAATTAGCATTCACATTAGGCTTAAAAAGATGTCTATTTGAACATAAATGTGTGCAAATTAAATGATCTATTTAAAAAAAAGTACAAGTGATTGCAAATTCACCAAAAAAAGAGACGAGCTGTTGTGGCATGCATCATGTCTCAGGTCAGTAAAGGCGATGTGGCCCAGAGAGCGATCAGGGTTGTCCAGAGTGTGCGCGAGGGCCAGGTCATTCTTAGAGTTCACCATAAGGCCCAAATAAGAACAGAAAACTCTCCTGACAACTCTCTGTATCTGAAAGAAAAGTTGAAAAAGAATTTTCAGAAGAAGACAACAGCTTAGTGGGATAATTGGGCTTGTGCACAAAACTCATATAAATTTAAAGAGTAAATGGTTTGTTTTTTTAAAAGGAACAGTTCATACTCTTACGTTCTGCAATACTGAGGAGTCAGATAGCTGACTTGGACTCATGTTGTATAGAGGACAGGCTTTTTCCACAACCCCTTAAGCTTAAACTGGCCAGGCTCATAAACTTCATCACCCCCAGTATTACAGTGGCAAAGCCCAAAGTCTACTCGCACATAAATAAATCACAGCCCAGCAGAGCAGCTGTGAACAGAACTGGGCAAAAGTAGCAGTAGTTTCAAAACAATATACAAAGTGCTTTTAAAACATCCTGTTCTCATTTCTTGTTTCTCAATGACATGATATTCATGTTCTTCTGAATAAGAGGCACATCCCCGGGTGTGAAATTTAACAGGAACCAAAAGGGAGACTGACAGCCAGCAAAAGAAAACTATGATCTAAGATCTCGACCTCAATCAGAAGAGCCAGAATCAAGATAAATTAACCCTTTGTTAAGCTCTGCCCTCCTTAGTTTCGGTTACTAGGTCCAACAAGCTTTATAAATGTTCCATGGGATACTGATATGCAGATTAATTGTGCCACTTAATGGTTCACATTTGCTTTTTTGACGTTATTGGTTGATAATATATCTATCCATCTAATGGATTCAAGCACATTTAAGTCAGCCATTTCAAAATGGCTGTGTAAATGTTTATTAAATGCCCTTAAATGTATCTGAACATACAGTTTTAAAGTGTCCGAATTTGGTGCATTTACGGTAATTTTCACATTTTTAATTAAAAATTAAATAATTTTAAAAAAAAATTCTCAACATGTTCATAAAATAAGTAAATGGAGAAAAATGTGTTAAATTTCTTACAGAAATTGTGTTCAACTCATTAAACACAACTATTCAACTATCATGTTAATCCTTCCCCAGTTACCTGTGGATTACAGATTCCAGCCTTGTTAGATGGAGTTGCGGGACACACAGGAAAAGATTCCAATTTTTCCAAACTCTCCAGTTCACCAATGAGAAACTGAAACAGTTGCATCTAGATATTGAGATAAAAGAATACCCCATGGATTAAAGATATTTCTGAAAGATGAACGAAAGAACAACTAAATCTGAGGCCCACTGGCAGCACTCACCGCTGTTAAGGGCTCCTTAGTGTCTTCATTTACCCGAAGCTCCTTGAACATAATGAAGACGTCAATCAAGTCCACAGTATTTGTGCGTTTCAAAAAGCAGTCATAATCTTTTCTGATGAGGTCATAGTTTTGTGGAAGAGGGATATCGTTGTGGGATAGCTGGAGCTTATCCAGAAGGAAGTATTTCCATGCAGCCAAGACTTCACTCAAAGCAACACCAAAGTCCCCATATTCCTGTCAGGAGCAGAGCAAAGACAGGAACGAGCATATTACGCACAACCAATCCACAGAAAAAGTACAGATATGGAACAAAACGTATGATTCAAACTTGTGACTCATTCTTTTCCAAACTGCTACATGTATAAAGCTGAGTTTTCAGCATTATTACTCCATTTTACAGTGTTACATGATCCTCATATATTATTCTAATCTGGTAATTTGCAGCTCAAGAAACAATTCTTATTAATCGGCTACATTTTTTTAAAATTACTTACTGCCCAGTAGCATGTGGGGCAGCAACAAAATATTAATAGGAACTCTTTAATCTGTAGTATAAATTCAAAAGAACGGTAAGCAACATTTTACAATATGGGGTGCACTAATATGAACATTCTATATTATAAATAGATTAAGTAATATATGAATTGCTATTAGTATTAATTAAATATGACATGTATTAATTCCCTAATAACATTAACTAAAATGTAAATGAATGCATTAATTACCACAATAGGTCAAAGCTATGCATTTCAACTTCCATTTGTCTGCATTAATTAATCATTAGCTAACTATTTGCAAAGGTATTATTTATGTTATGCTTTACTTGTTGAGGCACAGGAATATTAACCGAAACACATGGCTTCAACTATTGTGATAATTTACATAATGTATTTACACTAGGTAATATAGTGTTATTAGGGAATTAATATGACATTAACTTGTAAAAAATGTAATTATTACTTTATTAATCATGCATGATGTTTATTAGTTGCTGATGCAGTAATCATTAATAAATGGTTTAGCTCTTAATGAGTCATACATTAACTGTGTATTAGTTAAGTATGAATTAATGCATATTAGTGCACCTGTATTGTAAAGTTTTACAGAACGGTATTTATTTATTTAAAATGGAACTCTTTTGTAACAAATATCTTTACTGTCACTTTTGATTAATGCAATCTGTTTCTCACTGGCCCTGGTGCATATGCATTTACAGACTCGAGAAAGCGTCGTGCTTGGTGACTAAAAAATGCTTTAATTTTTAAACATTACCTGTTTGTTGACCCCAGCCATAGCAAGTTGTAGGACCATCAGCATCGCATCAGCCCCTTGGATAGTGGTCCTCTCAGAGTCCAACACCCTGTGACATTCTCTCCTGAAGACCCTGGTCATTGTTCTCAAGCTTTCCTCCATAACCACCGTTATTCAACCTTTACAAAATGTACTACGGTGCCCAGAAAATTGAGCAGGTCAAAAGAAATGATTATGAGCAGGAAGCAGAACATGCATGCAACCCAACCAGCATCACATAAAGCTTTCCAACTCTACCTCACTGATCTAAAACAAAGTCCTAAGACGTCAAGCAAATCACACTAATAGTCAGGAACAACTTCAAGAGGAGCCCCTTTGCACTTTATTAGGAACAGAACCTTCAAACATCTTAGGTCAACTTACCAACACTGATATTTAGACGCGTCCTAGGTCTGTAATGTGAAACATATGGGAAAACAGACGCCAGTAAATGTAAATTATTATAAACTGGTGCGCAGCCTGTAAATTTAAATCCACATGCCTGGACGCCTGGACCAATCACAGAGCGCGATGTTGGTCACGCCCCAAACAGGAAGTCAAAAGCGCAACGGAACTGTACCGTTTTTTTTCAAACTGACATCTATGCATGTAGCTTGAGAAAGAAAGAAAAACCTCATTGTCATGTGGAAGAATATGAGCGCTATATCCACAATTTCTTTAAAAACACAGTTTATATGAGTGCAGGGCATTTCCCCAGGGCTATAAATCGGAGTAAATAATTCCACTTCGTTTATAGAAACTAAAACATACTCCCTACTGGCAATAAACTTAAGCATGAATCAGTGCGTTTTGCATTTGTTTATATCGTTTGTGTGTTTTATTAAGCATATTCATAATAACAAACAACATAAATTATTATTTATAAGTTAACAAAAGTTGTGCATTGGGTAAACATTAAAGCAGTGCATTAATACATATTTTCCCCATTATAGCAGGCACACAATCTTTTCCTGATATTTATATGGGCTTGCGTCACGATTACGTCACTAACCTGGAAGAAAACAAACGCAGTCACGTGACCAGAAAGCGCGCTGAGAACAAGAGCCGCATGAGCTCAGCTCATTCATTCGACCAGACGAACTTCATAAAGTTATCCCAGGTTTGTCGCATAAAGCTTTATTATTTATTTCCATGCGCATGAATCGGCTAGGCTCTCTGCACGTCACTATGCTGCAAGTGTAGTTCACTTTCAACTTCGACAGAGAAGTGTATGGATCAGTGTGAATAAATAAGTAACGTTAGTATTAGTAATGCATTCATTATTGCATAACATGATATGAGGTACAATAGATATTAAGTTCTAGAGTTTATTATTTAATTTGGAAGATATTTGTCTACACAGTATCTTATACATTTCATCTTAATACAGCACTTAAGTTATACTGTACTTTTGTAGAACATTATGGCATTTTCCTCCAAATAAACTGAATTTTCTTTTCTCCCCTGTTACTTATTTAGAAGGGAAAGTAACCCCTTTTCATCTAAATAATAGAATCATTTGATGGAAGATGCCAGATGAAACAGTTCGTTCTGCAACGTACACAGTGCCCTGCGAGGACTATGTTCATGTAGTGGAGTTCAGTCCATTTGCCTGCGGCTCACCTGCTTCACTCCTGGCCTATGGAGGAAACCAGTATGTGGTCGTAGGCACTTGTCGTTTTAAGGTAAGTTAAGAACAGTTGTCCACCAAATTGATCAGTCTGTGGTAAGAACGCTCTATAATCTGTAACCTTCTCCTGTGGAGCTCTACCTCACTACAATCCATCTCCAGCACACCTGTCTGTGATTTGAACATTGATGAACCAGTTCAGGTGTATTTGATCACAGGTGGAACTAAAAAGTATTCAAGATAACTTATCTAGTGTCGATAGGTACCCTCATGTCACATTTCAATACATATCACAATGGCATATTATTGCGATACTCCAAGACATATGATAAAAGGTTAACAAAAAAGTGTACTGTTGATTAAAATGCTAAATTTGGCTTTGCATTGGGGATGAATAGGCTTGGACTTTTACTGGTAACAGAACATCTGGCATTACCAATCACAAATATCTGCCCATTGCATTATTATACATTATTCAACATAATATATACTATTTTAATGTAGTACTGACACTAAATCTCTGTAAACTAAAACAATTTTTTCATTTTGAGTGAACTAAACACAATACAGATTGTCACTATCCACGATACATATTGCTGCATTTTTGTATTGCAATATATTGTTACACTACTGGTGGATAGTATGCGGGTGCAAAGTGGACAAAACCACAAGCAGTTTTACTGACAAAAACATCTATGCTTACATGAAATTCAGAGGCTGTTAGGAACAGAATACTAGCGTACTGTGCAGTATAATCTGACTGAATCCGAAATAACCCTCCTAAACCCTAAATCGCTATTCCCTGTTAATCTACTAATACAGTTCACTTGAAGGAGTGAATGAAAACAAGTGAGAAAATTCAGACAACCGTTAATTGTGCATCAGTTGTACACTCGTTATTGCAGAGCATGTGGGGTTCAATGAGTGCACGTAATGGTTTTGGACACCACTACAAATGTCTTCCCTTCAAATAATGCCCTATTTGAGAGTGTAGGGGGTGAATTTGGATTCAGCCTTTAATTAAAAAAAACAAAAAAAATGTGTCAAGACTCCTTACCGTGGTTCTGTAGGCCAAATCAGAAACCTTTCTGGTTTCTTAAAGTATCATTTCCTATTGACTGCCTTTCAGAATTAGTTGTGTATATTGACAGAATATTTTGCAATCAACTATATTAGACATGAAATAAACTCTTAAAGCAGCTCTTAAAAGCATTATATTGCTTAAAGGATTAGTTCACTTTAAAATGAAAATTACTCTATGATTTACCCACCCTCAAGACATCTAGGTGTATATGACTGACTTCTTTCTGATGAACACAATTTAAGTTTTAAATATCCTGACGCTTCCAAGCTTTATAATGGTAGTGAACGAGGCTCATGAGTTTGAAGATCAAAAAAGTGGATCCATGATGGAGGATGCATATGACGTTTATGATGGATGGATGATCTTCATTTGGTGGAGGGGGCCTTCTGAAACTAAGTGATGCATTTGTGTAAGAAAAATACCCATATTTAACACATTATAAATGAAAATATCTGTCTTCTGCCAGACTGCCTTCTGTATTCAACTTATGGAAAAAGCGTAACTGATGCAATGTAGGCAAGGTGTAAGCATTTTTGAACTGCGAGAGGAGTTACAAATGCTTCGTAAGTTGAATACAGAAGGCGGTCTGGTGGAAGCTAGATATTTTACTCTATAAAGTTTTAAATATGGATATTTTTTTCTTATGAAAAACCATTGATTTGCTTCAGAAGGCCTTTAATAACCCCCCGGACCCTTGAGGATTACTTTTATAATGGATGGATGCACTTTTTTAAACTTCCAATTTTGGCGAAAGTAGCTGGTTGTCTGGAAAATTTAGATGTTCATAAATGTGTATAAGTGCTGCATCCGGTAATGCATACTTCCCTTCTATAAAAAAAAACTGTGGGAAAAATAGTATGTCCGAATTTATAGTATTCATAAAACTCATGCGAGGCCACAGGATAGGATTTGTAATGTAAGTAAAGTCCTGCTGTAGGTCATGTGATCTGCATTGCATTCAAACTACAGACATCCATACTACATAAAATATACAAAATATACTTTTTAAATGTGGCAAGGAAAAATAAGTACCTACTCAGCGTATGCAATTTCACATGCAGCCAAAGTACATAGTATTCATCCTATAGAAATAGTATACTGTTATGTTTACAGCCATCCATATCTATCTAACACTGTTTTTATAAGTAATGTCTGTATGTCAGCATTTGAGTGATGGTGCCCACAGCCTAGTGATTTCGTATTTGTGCAGGAGGAAGACACAGAGGTCGACGGTGTAGAGTTCACCTCTCTGCAAGTGTTTGTGCATGGAGTGCGTGTGGACGCCATCGCATGGAGCCCCGAAACCCGTCTGGACAAGCTCCCTCCGGTCATCAGGTATGGCTTTGAACATGCACTGCTTTTTTATGCAGAGGTGAAACCGAATGAGACTGATGGATTATAATGTGACTTTGGTTTGTAACAGAAGATGTGGAATTATGATGATCTATAGAGGGAGCACAGGTCTTGATGTCAGCCACCATAAAGTTCTTCATCTACAGCCGGCTTTCTTCTCTTCATTAGAGGCTCAGACACCGCATATGATAATTGATTTATTTTACCACACAAATCCTGATATTCTTTTAAATGTTACATAAACATGCTTTCTCTGAATTGCACTATTGAATTTCCCTTCCTAATTGATGTCAGAGTCAATTGCGATATTTGAGAGTTGAGATATTTTACCACACATGCACAAACATACTCATTTTTGTTCAAATAAATGTGCTTTCTCAGAACATGTTTTTATCACTGAGAGACCTATTTTCCAGGGATCAATTCATTACCTAGATTTGTATGTTCATTTCAAGCAGTGGAAAGTGTCTGTCACAGCTGTAGTTTGATCTGGTTTGTATCAAGAGTCTAATAAGATGTTGTCAGTCTGACATGTCCTTCCTTAAGCTGTGAATTTGGGAGGGTTCTGCTCCCGGTGGGGAAGTTCCCTGTAGCTTTAGCAGCATGGGAGGGGCAGAGTTATTTCCTGGCCATGCTGTGGTCAGGGCGGAAGGTGTAGCGTGCTTAATTGTGTGCACTGGCCCTTATTTGGGTTTATTTTCTTCTTCCCTAGCTATACATCATGGGAACGGAGTACTAGAGATCTTATTGAGGTTTCCTGGGCGTGTGGGTTGACACAGAGTCAGAGGTTATTGACAGGTTGACTGGTTTTCTGCTGGTACTTCTGCCATGTAAATGATTGGTATTGCTGTGATGTTATGCCATCTGCGCAACAATCTAGCCAAAGACTGTCATGTTGATAGAACTTTGTAATTGGACCTTTTGTGGCAAGAACGCATGTGATTGATAGAGGGTGTAAGAAGAACACTGTGTGTGGTATAGGAACATTAAAATGTGCGTGCGATTCTCTAACTAAAAGTGTGAGTTTGTGTAGTTGTATGAAGAATTGCTGCTCCTGATTAGTGGCAGAGCTGTTTTATTAGGTTTGTTTGGATTTTGAACAGACAAATGTGAAAATGGCGTGATGAAATTCTGATTTTAGTTGTTTCTCTTTAACATTATTAATCTCTCCACTGTTTTATCTTCTGACTGTGGTTTATTACACACCCACATACATGATGGTGACAAAATGCAGTTTTATTGTATCCATGTTTTTTTTTGCTCCTGTTTCAGGTTTTGCACCACAGCTGCAGACAAAAAAATCAGGCTGTGGACATCCTATCTCCAAAACAGCTGTGAAGTAAAGGTAGATCTTTTATGTTGAAAATTCATAATATATTCACAGTGATTTTGCTGGTGATATAAAATTAAACAATGTGTCAATATCGAAATGTGCTTTTTGAATGTGCTTTTAATTGGCTGTTAAATTTCAGTAACAAATATGGCAATCAAATTGGAAAATTGTATTAATTTCCATGAATCAGCTCAAATGGTAAGGAATAGAAGATCTATGAACTATCCATGAGCATCACACTCAAAAAAGGTTTGCAAATATTGTCTCAAGGTGTTGACTGTACACCCAACTATCTGTACGGAAAAGTTTGTCTTTGTCCTTGGCCGACATGTTCATTATAGGAATGTTGTTTTCCAATTTTTGGATTTCTTGTGTTGCCTAGGTGATGGAAGGCCACACCAGCTACATAAATCATCTAGTGTTTGAGCCTGCAGAAGGAAAGCAAATAGCCTCTGTCAGCGATGACCACACTTGCAGGTTAGTTGCACTTTAGTGTATGAGTATGAGAAAGCGAAATGTGTGTGTGTGTGTGAGTGTGCTCTGTTCTCTGTTAATGATGCAGAAAGTCTTGACCAAATTTCCACACTGAAACCCAACACTAAACACAACACGGCTCGCCGTTGCTCTGTGTAAGCGTCAACCGCCAATTGCTCGCACAGTTTTTCTTAGTAATTGGTTAAACGTGGAAATCCAATCAGTAGCCGTGGCTTTTCCTCTCCACGGCCACAGTTAACGAGCTCCTTGAATGTGGCCCCACCAATCAGCCACTGAGGTAAGTGCGGTTTCCTGGCAGTCAGAGGTAATGTAAGAGAGCACTCCTGGAGTCTCGGGTCTTCCCTTTTGCGTCAGAGCTATGTAACTGACACACCTGAATGTTGTAGTGCTGTGGCCTGCCACAACTCAATGGCCAGGCTTTAGTCTTCCGAGCTTGCAAGCCTTAATGACTTCAAGGTGGATGAGGACCAAGACGGCAATTTTCCTTTATAGACATCCAAATTTCAGCAACTGGATCCTTTATGCAGACCTTGCCATGAAAGTTTTATGATATACGTTTTAAAGTTTGGATGGTGTAACCATGTTTTCTCAACATGATCAGGTGATTTTGCCCTTTCTGTGCAATTTGCCTAGTAGATATTACATCCTTTGTTTGATATTAACCATCATCTTTCCCATCAAGTCTGTGCTGAAATCAGCATGCTTGAAGCTCTTCTGCGAATCCAGTGAATTTCTTGGTGCACGCAGCGCCTGTGAAACCGTTTCAGTTTGCAGCTTCGGCAATCATGGGCTTCTTCTCTGCTGGAACCTGGATGTGCTGAAACCTCTTTTGTAATGACTAACAGCCATAAGACTGGCCCGGTTAGAAGCAGCTTATTATTTTGATTAAATAACCATTTCTTATGAATAAATCATGGCCCACCCAACAGCACAGTAAGGTGCAAACCACTGCAGTTACCATATATCTCTAATCCTGAGCTGCCAGCTCAAATGAGAGATTCGATATTATGATTTGAGATTTGGTGTCTCGTTGTGGTCATGCTCATAAGGAAAACAGCCAAATGTTAACCATTGTGCCCTCCAATACCATACTTTACACATGCCCATCAGAATTTAGTTGCAGATAGTTTATATATTGCTCTGGTCAGTAGATTTTGTGTCAGAGATAGTGTGTTTGGTTGGAGAGGAGAGGGGCCAAGGGATCGAAG
Organism: Pseudorasbora parva; assembly: GCF_024679245.1. Classification (NCBI taxonomy): domain Eukaryota; kingdom Metazoa; phylum Chordata; class Actinopteri; order Cypriniformes; family Gobionidae; genus Pseudorasbora; species Pseudorasbora parva. The sequence continues at coordinate 28,986,761 of NC_090191.1, read as the reverse complement.
CAGGAAATATCCGCCATAAGCCTCAGTCTCCCTCTTCTGTGGAGCCAGAGAAAACAGTAGAGCGCTCCATCTGCAGAAAGATTTAAATTCTGTCACGTTGAGAAAATATGGGACGCAAGAGGAACAGCGAGGTGGAACAGGAGAAAGATCAGGTTAATATAAAGAGAAAGAGTGAACCTTTTCCAGTCAGGCCACACAAACTGTGCTTTTGATACAAATGTGGCTTTCAGCTGGAATGGTTTTGTATGTGTGACACCTTCCCTGCGGAAAAGACCAACTTTTCTATTTAGCAGCATGGGGATGCTGTGGTCATGTCCATACAAGGGTTCTTAACTTGCTTATCCAGCAAGACTCAGCTGGTCTTCAGCCTTATCAGAAAGCATGGAAGTGCGCTGTGTTCTTTTACATATGTATTTAAGCTTTATCTTTCCTGCCTTTTAAGATATTGCCATTGAGGTTTAATTGAGCACCTCAATCATAGAATCACCCTTAAAATCAAGCAGTTTCAGATCTTCTCTAGTGTTACGTAATTCTCTCTCTCTCTGTGTGTGTGTGTGCGCGCACGCTGAATAGAGAGTGCATCTTGTTTACTTTGATTACTTTTGGGAGAGCAGGTCACACAAGGAAATGCTGAGTTGACAGAGTTCATGTAGGCGAATGAGGCATACCTGCAGTTCTAGAGAATGACAGGTAATGCAAGGAGTGTTCTGTTGTGTAGAAAAGTGGTTTGATCCAGAATAGAACATCATAAGTAACTTATTTAAAACATAGCTACTCCACTTGACACAAATAGAACTCGCGTAATGGGCACAGGAGATTTGACTACAAATTAAATTTAAGAGTGCAGGGGGTTCCAGTTCTGCTACTAGAGGGCCACCTTAAGCACAGGTGTGTTGAACTCTGCAGGATGATGGTCCTCCAGGAGCAGGTCTGAACAAACCCTCCGCAACAGAGTTTGGCTTTACTATGCAGCTAAGCTGACACAAGGTACCTTGGTTGGAAGGCAGCAAAATGTTGTTGCTTATGGTTTGAAAAAACCTTCCGAAGGTGCATGTGACACCTTAAATTGTCTATATTGTCAGAACGAATGTGCAAAAATACTTTAAGGGGTGCAACAACTATTATTGTGGCAGCCCTAGTGAAAAATAAATATACTTAAATATAGTTGCAGGATATTTGAAGTACATCAATATACATTTATCTGTAGTATATTTAGCATATACTACAAATACATTTATATCGATGTACTTAAAGGGTTAGTTTACCCAAAAATAAAATTTATGTCATTAATGACTAATGTTGTTCCACTCCCGTAACACCTCCGTTCATCTTGGAAAACACAGTTTAAGATATATTATATTTAGTCCGAGAGCGTATGCAAGTGTATGCACACTATACTGTCCATGTCCAGAAAGGGAATAAAAACATCATCAAAGTAGTCCATATGTGACATCGGTTAGTTAATTAGAATCTCTTGAAGCATCGAAAATACATTTTGGTCCAAAAATTACAAAAACTACGACTTTATTCAGCATCGTCTTCTCTTCCGGGTTTGTTTTCAATGCTCAAATAAAGATTTGAACGGTTATGAATCAGCGTATTGATTCATGATTCAAACAAGTATATACAAACAAGTATATTTATTGCATTTTTTATTGCTGTATTTAAAAAACTTCAGCACTGCTTTTGTACAACTAAAATGCATTTAGTGCATTAGTTGTTCCAAAAGACTTTAAGTATACAAATTTATAGTGTGACAATAATACATTTAGTTATACTTAAAGGTGCACTATGCAACTTTCCGTCCACTGGAGGGCGCCTATTCAAAACAAATGCGTAGTTTGATGACGCAAAGTGTGAGCGCAGCATCTTGGGAGATGTGGTCTTCTCATCACAGCCGGTGGAAAATAGGACTCAGGCAGAAATCACGTTCATGCATGCGGTTATTAACGTTACTGTAGTCTAAAGTAGAGCAGGACCGAGTGTTGTGGAGCTGAGCACAGCTGCTGGAGCGATTGTTAAACAAATACCCGCCTCACGAATACCAGGACTTTTATTATGACGGGACAGGACACAGTCGCCGGGCGCCTGCACACTGCACAGATCCGCTCTTCCGGTTATGATTTTGAGGTAATGCAGCTCTGTTTATCATATTAGATACATTTAAGTGTGTTTAAAACAACGTTATGACGTTACTCCGTGCATTCACTTGTTCACACTGCTAAGAGTAAAGCGCTCCTGCCAAATAAAAGCCGAAACCGAGGGTAGTGCAGATATGATGCAATTGACAGGCGACTCCCTCAAATGAAATGCTGAAACGTCCCTGTCCTTAGTTAAAATAGCAATTTTCTCACAATTTACAAATAGTTGGAAACATCTGGGATATTGTAGGTACTCAACTGAACAAAATATATAACACCGGCCTAGTGGTTTTTGGATATTTCACTGCAAAAATACTACATAGTGCACCTTTAAGTACATACAAATACATTGTGCTTAAGTATACTATTTTGTTCACTAGGGAGTACCTTCAAGGAGACACATTTGTACCTTCTTAACAACGAATGGGTGCATATTAGTATCTTAGAATATCTACCCTAAAGATAGTCATATGCACTCCTATGGTACTACTATGAACCAGTTTACTTGGTTTTAAAGCCAAGCCATTATGTTCTATAAAGTATGTCTAGTGACGATGGTTGTTTAGGGAGTTCGTCTTGTAATTTCCCTCATGACTGATAAATTATACTAGACCACAAAAAAAGGTTCATTTTGGCTACTGAGAGCACCTGAATGTAAAGAAAACTACTAACACTGTTGTTTTAGGTCCGGTCTAAACTGTTATTCACATCGTATTTGACAAAGAATTAGGCCCTGACCTGGTCACCACCATAAATGTTTGTTTCAACAGTTCTTAACTCAATTTCAGCATTTCTCACCCCTGCCTCATCCTAAAAATCACATCGCACACTCAGCTCAGCTTCCCGGTTGTGCAGTGTGGGAAAACACAGACAAGCCAGACAGACCCTCCCCTTGTTTTCCCTCTTAGATCTTCCATGACTTCAAACACTTCCATCGCTTTCAACTTGTATTGTACATGGCTGTTGCGTATTATCCCACAATGCTGCGTCAGTCATTGAAAAGCCTTACGCAATAGCAGGAGCACATTGTCTGTGATGTGTCCCGATTTTTTTTTTATGTGCTTGGTGTCTTAATCCTCATTTGGCTTCTTCAGGGTTGTAGAGAGCTGACTTTTCGCCGCCTTGAATACCCTGGTGGTTGTCAGGGCTGGTGGTTTTGGTTTTGCGTGCAATTGAACTCTTGCTTGGCGAGGGGTTCTGAGTAAAGGGGTTTTAACCATGTTTGTGTGGTGTGGTCTGAAACCTCACTCAAAGGAGCTTGATCAGAGCAGAGATGCCCCAGACAAGGGGAGACAGTTCAGGAGTTCCTGGCAAATGTGTTGGACAGAGCTTGGGTACTTACAAAGACCCCTGTCTGTGAGCTGTTGAGCATGAGGCATGTCCTCCAAGTACCACCCAGCTGAAGATATTAATCTACCCAACTGCACGGTTGACATTCAGACAGGCTTTGGACTGCTTTTGGCCTTCATTCGATGAAGACTTCTCAGTGACCTCATCTACCGAGCGGTTGTGCGTCTTTCCTATTAATGGAGGGCTTCTTTTTTTCCCCCTCTCTTTCTCTGCCCCCACGCTTTCCCAGAAAACCTCCACGGTTTCAACTCATTAGAGGGAACTTGTGGTTCTCTTCACTCGCGCCCCTGTGATGTGGTAAACCCAAGATCTGATCTCCAGTGAAACCATCCAGAATCTGATCTCCAGTCTTCTCCGTCCAAATGATTTATTGCATCTGCTTGCAGGCCTCTTGCTGTATCTGTACTTGCCCTAGCGTGCCTTTACAAACTTCGAGAAGCATATTTGGAGTGAAAGGCTTCTGTGCCTGGGAAGAAAAGACTGGGAGGTATTGGCAGTCCTGCTTCTCCAGGTCAGCTGCAGGCAAGGGTTCCTGCAGTTCAACTGGTCGAGCATGGCGCTAGCAACTCCAAGGTCATAGGTTTGATTCCCAAGGAACACACATACTTATAAAATGTATACCTTGATTGAAGTGCCCTAAATGTTAGTGTACCACTACTGTCTTATTCTCATCTATAGGTCAAAATCCACATTTGTTGAACTTGTATTCAAACTCTGTAGACTTCTGTTATACTGTTGTTTCATTTTAGGTTAGTGGTGTATGGTTTTTCATCATCAAGTTATTTTTAGCATCTGGCTTTTTTTTGTGTGCTTAATTGAGCTCTTATTAGGATTATGCTGCTTTTGATTAGTGTCTTGTTTCTGACAGGTCTTTTTTTAGTTTGTGTGTGCCTTTGAAAGGGTAAGAACGCATGAGGACAGGGATGATGTAATAACCCATTCATGACCTCAGTATTTTTTATTATTATTTTTTTTACTGTTGCTGGCCTATTACCTCTGTCACTGTGATCTCAAACTTTATTGCACCGCTTATAATGTAGATTAAAATTTCTTAACACCGGAAATTAAAGTAGGGGAAACAAAAAAGACTTCCACATAGTTAAAAGTGCACATGGCTTGTTTCACTCCCTAGTAGTTTTACCAGAGACTTTATCCCTGTTTATCATGTAAAATGTAACCTACAAAATACTATCTTTGTACTTTATCTTATGTGGACAGCTGTAACATAATGTGTCACAAAATCTATCTCTGCATTTTTTTTTATTGTATTTACCTGAAGATTATATTGTTGTTTTCCTTTTTGAAGATTGTGGGACCTTGATGGTAATGAAACCACTTCATTCAGACTGCGTTCCCCTGGTGTAAGCGTCTGCTGGCACCCCGAGGACATCTGTAAGGTCAGAAATTTTATTTCATAATATTCATCCTGTCGATTGTTTTGATTGAGTCCCACTGTGGTTTCAGACTTAAGGATCCCACTGTATACCAAAATAAATAATTATATATCTTTGTTTGATACAGTTGATGGTGGCAGAGAAGAAAGGCACTATACGGTTCTATGACCTTGTTACACAACATGCCATTCTGTCTCTGGACAGTGGGCAGATGCCGCTCATGTCAGCTGACTGGTGTCTCACAAACACTATTAAGGTTGGAGCTGTGGTGGCTAATGATTGGGTGATCTGGGACATTACCCGGTCCAGGTAAACACACTTTTGTCTCTGTGGTCAGTGTCATTGTTCATGATGTGTTATGTTGGTCATGATGAGTTACTGTTAAAGCAGAAATGTTTTGTGTGGTCAGCATGACCCAGACATATTGTCTACTATCTACCCTGTTCTAGGTCGTTTATCTTTCTGAGAATCAGGATTTGGTCCATAATTTGCAATACACATCAAACTGAGACCAAATAAATAGGCAAAAATAGAGAATCGAGCCTTAAAACCTTTTTAGGTCTTACATGAACTCCTCCACACTAAATCACCATAATGACATTCAAATGAGCAGTTATGTTGACCATGATGTAATGTGGGAGTCAATTAAACTGTCTGTAAATAATACTGATGTGTTTTTCTGTAGTTATCCACTTGAAAAGAGGCCAGCTCATGTTGGCAAGGCAAGACATTTCAGGTAAATTGTTACTACAGATCCGATTATTCATTATTTGTTGAAATGTGTTCATGACTATAATGTTGGTGGCCTCTTCTACAGATGGTCAAGGGCAAATGAGAATCTTTTCACTACCACAGGCTATCCGGGAAAAATAAACAGTCAGTTATTGGTGCATCATCTGGGCCATCCACAGGTTTGTAAAATTACGTACTTGTCTGTTTATGTGTTGCCCAACTACCTCAGGCCTCATAGTACACAATTGTCATTGCAGCCTGTGATGATTGGTTCAGCATCTGTGGGGGCTGGTCTAAGCTGGCATAGGACCCTGCCTCTTTGTGTTGTCGGTGGGGACCGAAAGCTGTTCTTCTGGATGACGGAGATGTAACCTGGATAGAATTCAAATGGAGAGTGTTTCTGTTTTTCTTTTTCAAAAAATAAAGTAATATTTTTCATGTGCTGTCACTGTATTTACTCCACTGTGTCTTATTTTATAAGTCACTTGGGTTAGAACTCAGACTAACAATTGTGGGAAACGAGACACTTTTCTCTCTCCCCAATTTTTTTCCCTTTTTCTGCGAAGCATTGTATCAGTGTTTTTGGTGTGGTGTTCGGCCAAGCTGGCTTAAAGTTGAGCCAAAGGTCGCCAAACGGCAGGAGCTGGCAGTTTTTGTTTCAGAAAGATTGCGTGCTAGGAAAAAAAAACTGTACAGGTGCTAATATAGACCATCTCATTAACTCCACCAGGATAATAATCTGCAGTCCCATTCCTAACACAACAGGGGAACTTCCTCCACTCGACCGTGACGCATGTGTGGTGGGGGAGACAGACGCAATGCTATTTGGGCTTCAGCAGTTGAACCCTAAAGATGAAGACAAGCATGGGAAACTAAAGCGCAAGGGGGAACACAAGGCGGCGTGAGCTATGCTTTTCCAAGAAAAGCACAGGAGTCTCAAAGGGGGGAACAAGGGTTCTCTCAGGTCAATTGTGCTAAGCATGTGTGGGCAGGAAGGTATGAGGCCAAAAGGTAGAAAAGTTGGGTCAATGACAAATAAGAACATCCACAATTAAAAAATAAAATGCTTCAAATTGATTTCTTGTACTGAATATATATATATATATATATATATATATATATATATATATATATATATATATATATATATATATATATATATATATATTACAGGTATTTCCTATATTTATGTTGTTTTATCCTTACCTCTAAATACATGAGCATACAAATCCTATATATTCAAAGATAAAAAGTGTTATTTACAATTGTCGTTTGTTATCAAATCATAAATAATTACAATGGAGAACTGCACCTCATAAATAAATTCTAGTTCTAAGTTCTGTCATGAAACTTAATGGCAAAGGCTGATTGGTCCTTAACTCTGCTTGCGATCACATTCTCTGTATGGCACAGCTGATTGGTACCTGCTGTGTCAGCCAATGAACTCTGCTCAACTTTCAAACATCTTGGGGTGCGTCTCAATCAGCTCCTTAAGTAGTCAGGGCATTGTTTAGGGATTCGGCCATTTTAAGGGCTGTCTTAATCGCAGAATCCTTCCAAGCACTGGAATGTCCCATAATGCACCATGAAAACCAGGGTGCACTGATGCTCACTATGTTCTGAAGTGCGAAACTTGAATAAAGTCACTATACACAATGACACACAATAGATGTTTTTAAAAATACAATTTTTTAAAATTATATTTCAGCATAAATATATAAATATAATCGCCAGATAAGTAATAAAACATAATCTGTCTAACATTTATAATTTATTTACGGCTAAAATGTTGCACATATATGTCAAACGCAAAGTATTTATCATAATGTACTTAAAATAACACTACAATGATGTCAGAAAGACATTTGCTCTTATGTTGTTCATAAATAAAAGTAATGATGTTGTAAAATGAGGACGTTGCTATCCAGCATCCTCGAATTTGTGAATACAATATACTGATTCATGACTTAGGGAGCAAATGGAGACTTCATTGGCCACAATTTGCTGTAACAGTGCATTGCACTTTCAGAAACCCTCCACCTTCCTCAGCTCCACCTGTATAGATCTGCTACGGGTAATTCCTGTTTTATATATTGTACAGCAGCAGCATGTCTTACTTGCTCACAGTAGTGTTTTGTGTATGTATTTGAAGTAGCAAGTGCTGTACTTGCTCTGCAGCAGCAGCGTAGTAGCCTAGATCTGTTCCACCAAGACCATAAACATATCAAAATTGTCATATTCATCACCATGCCAAACACTCAGAGAGTTGTCATGACATTATTTTATTTTAAACTTGTTATTCACAAGGGGTGAAGAGGTCGTATGGTATCATTTCCTCTTTTTTCTCTGCATTCACCTCATGACTTGCAAATTTTCTAAGAAGAAATTATGAAATATTATTTTAATGAGACATGGAAATTAACAAGAAGTGTTAGCAACCCTGGAAAAGTTTTTCTGCAATTCCTTTAACTTTTGCATATGCTCCATTTGTAACAGTAGGGTATATTGTGCCTAGGTGTTAAGGTGTGATTGAAACGGGTGCAAGAAATGGGGAGACATGAACCTATACTCTTTCAAACCCTAAAGACAAGCCTGTATGATTCTTGGAGCCCAGAAGCACACCACTATCCGCAATCATAACATGCTATTGCTCTCCTGGTCTACTGGCTTTGTTTGAATAAGTTCAATGTGGTCTATAACGAGGCTTTGGTAGTGCTGAACGGGGCTGGTCCTGGACCAGCTGCATATAGCTTCGAGAAATCAATGTCAGCCTCTTCCCTCACACAAGGGACACTATTCCAAAATATACAATAACTTTCTGACAGAAAACTGAGAATTCCTGAAAAAAGAAGGATTGTTAGGGAATATAGTAAAGATCACCTTCCCAAAATCTACCTTCAATCATCAATAGTTCATTGCGCACAATTTTTAACCCAAGACTGCCATCTGGTGGCTGGAGGCATTGCATTATTAAGGGCTCCAAAAGTATTTTATTCAAAATGCAATATATGATTAGAGTATACATCATATAGGAAATGATCTTTTTATTTATTTATTTGTAATATCATCCAGTGTCAGCCTTTTATAGGAAAGATGACACAACAGAGGCAGTGTTGCGATAGAGTAGGCTAGGCTACACTATGCATTTCATCAGCAGATGCTCTCTGTCATTAAGAATAAAGCCTACGCAAGCCCTCCTTCAAAGGCTTAATGCCTTAAGCCTTCAAAGTTGGCGAGTAGTTTTAATGACTAAATAAATCACCATGATCAAAGCAGCTCCAACCAGGTTGAGAGCTTCCGCATGGCTCAGAGGCATAATCCGATTCACTACGTACAGACAAAGCAAAAGAACAAAAGAAAGGAGTGCTCTTTTTGATTCCAGGAGATTTTCATGAGGGCTGTCCTGGATAAAATATTTTGAAGACCAAGACTTATATATGGCGTATATATGACACGCGCTTGGGTAGGTTTAGGGTGGTGGGGGGTTCGTATGTATAATACGCCATAAAATGCGTCTCATATGCACGCGAAAAACAGCGTGCCATAGACACGCCAAAATGAGTTTTGGCGTATATATTCCACGACATTGCACACTCGTACTATTTATACGCATTTTTGTGAGAATACCCTGATTATACAATGCCCACAATATTACACTTTCTCAGAAAAAAAGGTATAGTGGAGGTACAATTTTGTTCCTTGGAGAAAAAAAACATATAGGCTAACAGTACCTTTAATTGGTTCTTAGGGTCAACTATAGGCCTACCATCGCTTTCCTCAGTTCGGTCCAAGTGAGTTGCTGTCAGAGTTTGGTTCCAACCCTGAAAGACATTTATAGAAAGAGCAGAGAATTAACAGAGGTTTAGATTTTGATGTTTCATTGAAAGTGTTTGGTTACCATTATGGAGATCAGTGTTTCCATTAGTTGGGCAGTTTGACTTAGATTTGTAAGTAACTTTGTGTTTTTTGTTACAGTGTATACAAAACACATAATTGTTCAAAACAAAAAAAAGCCATAAACAAAATGTATCATGAAGAATAATGTTTGACTAAACTCATCACTGAATATAAATAATAAAAGAATAATCACAAAGATCATAAAATCATAAAGATTTTAAAAAACATTCTAAGGGGGGGGGGGGGGGGGGGGAGTTAGACGCACACAGATATCAAGAATCAGCGGATGAATCACAACAACGGCGACATACTGCGATGCTGCGATGCATGCTGGGAGGCATACGTTTTATACTGTGGTGGCTTAGAAGGGTTGGAGATAAACTCTGGAGGACATCAAATCTCTAGGACTGAACTTGCCTACCCCTGACTTAGAGGTAGAAAAATGTACCCATATGGGTACAGCCCCAGTGACAGACACTTGTACCTTAAAAGGTACAATTTTGTCTGTTCTGATGTGACGTGATAAGCATTTGGGATTTGTGTAGAATTTCACTGGAAGCATCAGTGGTTATTGTATTGCTATGGCAATGCACATTTGTTTTGTATGTAATGGATTCAGATCCAAGCTATAGTTTTCTGAAGGATTTGTGGATTGTGTTGAGCGGCGTGTAAAATGAGATGTAATACGAGAGACGATTAAGTTTGAATTTGGTTCATGAAAGCAGATGTCTGCTCCTCTCCTCTGTCCCACATTTATTACATTAATTTCCTGACAATCTCTCTCTCTCTCTCTCTCTCTCTCTCTCTCTCTCTCTCTCTCTCTCTCTCTCTCTCTCTCTCTCTCTCTCTCTCTCTCTCTCTCTCTCTCTCTCTCTCTCTCTCTCTCTCTCTCTCTCTCTCTCTCTCTCTCTCTCTCTCACTAGCATGTTCAAAGCAAACAAAGGCCAGCCAGCTGATAGAACCTCATTTAACCCTGAACTCAATGAATTCCAGGACAGAGTGACCTCGTTGCTCATTTTATGGTGTATTTGATTTGCCCTGTTGCTTTGGCCAGTGGGGAGGAATATGCTGTGACCTGGTAGCCTAATCTTTTAGTATGAATGGAACAGTTGCGTAGTTGTTCCGACCTACACCATCTGTAGTGCAACCACAAGCTGTCAATCTGTTAAAAGTTGGGTTAAGTTGGCTTTCTTTTCCTGCTTGAGCCAAAGCAGGAAATATGATTCATTTATGATGCATTTAAGCAATATCATACTAGCAAAACAGTTTTACATATATTTTATATATAGACATATGTGGTCCTGGAGCCCAAAACATCTCATAAGACACACGGGTATGTTTGTGGCAATAGCCAACAATACATTGAATGGGTCAAAAATTATAATTGTTTCTTTAGTATATTTAGATCATGTTCCATGAAGATATTTTGTAAATTCCCTAGCATAAATGCATTATTAGTAGTAATATGCATTGCTATGGACTTAATTTGGACAACTTGAGATGATTTTCTCAATATTTATATTTATATTTTTTGCACTCCCAGCTACCAGATTTGTTAATAGTTGTATAGCTATCGGCTAAATATTGCCTATCCTAACAAACCATACATCAATGGAAAGTTTATTCAGCTTTCAGGTGATGTATAAATCTCAATTTCAACCTATATGAATAACCTTATGACTGGTTTTGTGGTTCAGGGTCACACACACACTCACACATACACACACACACACACACACACACGCGCGCGCACATGTCGTGTTTCCACACTGTAAAAAATTATTTAGAAAAAAAGTTACCTGGTTGCCTTAAAATTTTGAGTTCATTGAAATTAAAATTTTGAGTTAATACAATGAACATTTTTTGAGATTCGACAACTTTTATTAAAATATTATTAAAAGATTTTGTAAGCATATTGGGTAATTATGTGTTTGTTATTTCTGATGATGCAGTGAAACATGCCAAATTGTGCTATTTTCATGATTTATCACATTGTTTATGTGGTTCAGATACAAAAATATTTTGAGTTTCTATTTATTAAACAAATTTCCTTCATTGTATCAACTCAAATTTTTAATTTCAATAAACTCAAAATTTTAAGGCAACCAGGTTACTTACTTTTTTAAGTTAAACTAACAAAAACCACCACAAATTTTTTACAGTGCATGTTTTATGGGGAGTTTCCATAGGCGTAAGGGATTTCATAATGTACAAACCGTATTTTCTATCCCCCTACACTGCCCCTGCCCCTAAACTTACCCATCACAGGAAACATTCAGCATTTTTACTTTCTCAAAAAAACTCCTTCTGTATGATTTATAAGATGTTTTCCTCATGGGGACCTAAAAATGTCCCCACAAGGATATTGCCATCTTTGTGGGGACATTTTGTCCCCATAGCGTAGGGAATACCAGGTCGCACACACACACACACACACACACACACACACACACACACACACACACACACACACACACACACACACGTGCGCGTTTTTGTGAAATATCAGGAGATATCAGTGTGTGTGTGTGTGTGTGTGTGTGTGTGTGTGTGTGTGTGTGTGTGTGTGTGTGTGTGTGTGTGTGTGTGTGTGTGTGTGTGTGTGTGTGTGTAATTCTGTGTGTAATTCTGTGTGTAATTCTGTGGAAATTGATGAGTAACTGTCTTTCCCCCAGTAACATCTGCATTTGATCTGTTTTTAACTGAACTGGAAAACTGTGGCATGAGGTTTGACAGTTTGTCAGAGCATTTATCTCTCACCTCTTTATATTTACCACAGTGATGGAGAAAATGTGTCTCTGTCTCAACCTCACCAATGTCACAATAAGCACAGACTTTGGCAGACTCGTTTGGTGAGATATTTTGGAGATTGTACTTTCTGTTTAGTGTCCGATAACATTTCACTTCATTTTGGTTTTTACTTTCATTTTCTAAATGGTCCAAATTATGAAACTTTGCTTTCTTGGGTTTTCATGTTGTATTGGGCAGGGGAAACTTGAGGGATGATTTTTTTGAATATACTTGAAAATGTGCCTAATTTGGCCTGGCGTGTTAGAACTAAATGTTCTTAAAAAACTTTCAGTATGTTGGGCAGGCTTGTGTAAAATTCAGAATTGGCCTCCATTCAATTCATGAATTGGAATATGAATTGAATTGACTCCGCCCCACAGGAAGTTGAATTTTAATGACAGAAAGTGAAATTAAATTCATGACAATTCAAAGAAATTCCACAGTTAAACAACAGAAAGAAGTGACTCATTATAAATGTGGTTTGGATTACTTTATCAATGCAAAGCAATTTCCTTTTAATATGATTAGTAACTAATTACACATTTTACCTCAGTAATACAACAATTGCATTAATTTTGTAATTTAATAACATAATTTCATTACACGTAACACTGTAAAATATTACACACTATCAACTTAAAAAATTATGGCAACAATATTACACATAATATTTAAGTACTTTTTATGATGAATTTAATATTATTAGTGGAATGTGCTTTTTTAATTTAAGTTGTATCTGTTAACCGTCACGAGGACGAGGACGTGCTGAAGCTCTCTTTGCTTAAATTAGCTCAAAATTACTATCAGATGTAAGTAATTACCTTGACAAACTATACATCATTAAAAAGATCTAAGACTAAAGTTTATTTTTTTTTACCTCTGTTTTATTCTCAAAGTCTTATAGTGACCGTAATGTGTTAATATGTGCCAGGAGTTATGACCTTTTTTACCTTTTTTTTGTAATATGTAGTATGTTTTTACCTTTTGATTGTAATATGCACGTCATTTGCTCCCATTCATAAAAAAACTCCTCTGTGGTTGTCATGAATACACTCGACAAAACAACTTCCCTCGGGGCTTTTACTTCAAATGTGTGCAGATGTGGAGAAATATTGATAGATTCTCACATGTTTGAGTCAAATTTCTATACAGAGAAGTATTATTTATTTAATCTTTATCCAAAATCCGCGGATGTATCATTATGAGTGCAGTATACTGTGATATGCTGTGTTTTCAATTTATTCTGGCAGCCGGAGGGCGCTGGAAAGCTGTACTACTGAAAATTCACCCCATATTTAGCTCATGAAGAACAGACACACCATGTGACATTCAGGAAGTATCTGACATAATCCAAAACAGCTTCCAGAGATCGTCAGATCGCTATTTTATGCAGATAGACACGTTTTAAGACAATAAACACACAATCGCGGCAATATATGGTTGGTCTGTGTTCTTTATGCCATGTTGGGTGGTTTCATAATAGATTATATTTATTATGCAATGCTATTCCACATAGCTTTTAGCATTGTATATTTTCTGTCAGATTTTTTGACCCGAAGCTATATGAGATCACATATTGTTATATAAAACACTCGACTTATAAATTATAAAGTGATATGAAGCAAGTTTTGAATAAAACATGATTTTAATCGTATAAATTGTTGTTTTGCTGGTGTGCTAAGCTAACATGCTAGCTTGCCCTAGATGCACCTGCCACTGAGTAAATACTTAATTTTTATGAACATTTTCTAAATGTAAAACTACTGAAATGCTTATTTGGAGAAGTGCATTCGATAGAGTCTCAGTGAGGGTAAAGTGAGAGGTTTGATTTAGAAATGAGGTTTGAATAGAACAGTTTGAATAGAGAATCGTTAGTAATTATAATGCAGACAAAAGAATAATAATTAGAGCCATAACCAGTCCGCAGAAGTGTGAATGTGTGCCGGGGAGACAAACTGAATGGGGCAGTTTGCACCTCCAAACAATAGAGGCAATAGACTGAATGAAAGCTGAGAAGACATGGCAATAAACATCAGTTGATATTTTAGAGATATCTCAAAATAAAATCACATGAAACGATCTTGTAAAACGTTTAATGAAATTCAGAGTTTTAGACTTATCATCTTCAGATCTGAAATATAACATGGTCAGACTTGTGGCTTTAGCTGTAGTGCATTTCTAGATTTCTCCAAGGCCCACTTCAATTTTATTTTCATAAAGATATTTCATACAAATACATTTCTAATAACTTTACAAAACTTTGAAGCTTATTATAGCTTTTTTTAATTATAAAAAAAATTATCATTTTGACTTGACAGTAAACTGCCAGGTGTCAAATGAGACCATAATTATGCTTTTGAATGGAATGGAATGGACTGCATTTATATAGCGCTTTTATCCAAAGCGCTTTACATTTTTGCCTCACATTCACCCATTCATACACCGATGGCGGTGTCAGCCATGTAAGGCGCCATCCAGCTCGTCGGGAGCAGCTGGGGTTAGGTGTCTTGCTCATGGACACTTCGACACTTGGTCAGGTGGAACCGGGGATTGAACCACCAACCTTCTGGTTTGTAGACAACCTACATGAACCACTGAGCCACTGCCGCTTTTAGTGCAAAGGATTCACAAACTGTATATGTTTTAGTCTGAGTATGCATTTCTTAGGATTTTTTCAAAATTTGGAATTCAGCTTAACAGGTTAAAAAGCACATGTTTAATTTAAACTAGCATACAAATTAGAGTAAATGGAAATTACCTGTACTGTATTTGACTTTCAGTTATGTTATTCAATATTAATATTATTAATAGTCTGTTTGTTGCTAACACAAGTAGAAACAAACTTGTTATAGTACTAGCATTAGCAAATGTGTTGCTCATTGAACAAAGCAACATTCTTCTTCTTTATAACAATAATAATATTTGCAGTTATTCACATCACAACTTAACCATAAGCTCTACTCTTCTACACAAAGGTAACGGTCAAAACTTCAGTATAACAGAAATTCTTTCAAATATCAAACATAACATTATACATTAACAGATGTTCTCAAAAACACATTAAAAACACTTCATTTAAATATTAACTCTCCATTTCCAGCCATATGCTTACATTTACTTAAAAAAAAATAGGAAAATGTATCTCTTGGTTTTATGAGTGAAATAAATATTTTACAATATTTTCTATACAACACTGAACCACAATTGTCTTAAAGCTACACTGTGTAACTTTTTAGTTTATTATTAGCTAAAAAAACTCAGTTCTTTCAAAAAAATATATGCGTTCGTTAATGTATATTTACTTCTTTCAAGTGATAAAGTATTCTCGTAAATTTATAATATGCCATTGAAAATACATACGGGTGAGGGGTTCGAATGCCGGTCGCCATGTTGCCCCTCCATCTTGAAAGTACATTAGCCAAAGAGGGACATACTCGTAAATTCATGCTTCGCCTTTCGCGTTTTAACACTCGATGGCACCGTGTCGAATGTGAAGAGGGGGATTGCCATGTTAATCTTGGACTAAATCGGGCACCGTAGGAGTTAAAACAAAATCAGAATTGATATGTATAATACGCCATAAAGTGCGTGTCATATGCACGCGAAAAAACGCGTACCATATGCATGCCAAAACTAATTTTGTTATGTAGTTACTCATGTAGTTATTAGTCCAATGTTATTTTCATTTCAAAGTAATCAAATAACACAAAGTCGTTATAAATGGAGTTATCCTTTATTCTAATGCAAAACTCACTGAACAACACTGTTGCATCTACTTCTCAACAGCTCCTCAAAGGTTTTATCGTTGAGTCTGCACCGTTCTGAAGATCTTTCCTGCAACACTAAAGATTCTCTCAACAGGTGCAGAGGAAGCTGCTATGGCAAGATGGACATGTATATGAATTTCATCTATTTTTTTATTGAATTTCAATTCTGCTTCTTTTAATTCAAATTCAAATTGTAATTCTAGATCCTGTTTTTGAAATCAATTCAAATTCAAGAACTGAATTGGAATTCAGGAATCATTCTCAATTAAATTCTGAATTGTGCACAAGCCTGATGTTGGGACTCTGTGAGGTCTCTCTTTCGTTTAAAGGTGCACGCTGTGCATTTTAATCCCATCTAGTACACCCCTCCCTTTTAAAGCACATAGAGAAGCTACGGTGGCCGACACAGGACAAAGATGCTGTTGTCTGAGACAGCTGAGAGTAGCTAGTTTTCTGTAGAGCAGTCTGTCAGCTTATGGCTACTGTAGAAACATGCCGGCGCAAAATGACGACTTGACTGTGGGGACCCGTAGAGAATGTAGATAGACACGGCTCATTTTAAGGTAATAAAAAACATAATGGTTCATTATGTAAGGTCTTTATACACCACTGAAAACATAGTTATGTATATTATATTGCATTTCTGTCAATAGATCCTCATAAATAGTACACACTGCACCTTTAATGCAGCAAGACTTTTAGTCAGACTTTCAGTCATGTCAAAACATTGCACATACACTCACCTAAAGGATTATTAGGAACACCATACTAACACTGTTTGACCCCCTTTCGCCTTAAGAACTGCCTGAATTCTAGGTGGCATTGATTCAACAAGGTGCTGAAAGGATTTAGAAATGTTGGCCCATATTGATTGGATAGTATCTTACAGTTGATGGAGATTTGTGGGATGCACATCCAGGGCACGAAGCTCCCGTTCCACCACATCCCAAAGATGCTCTATTGGGTTGAGATCTGGTGACTGTGGGGCCATTTTAGTACCATAAACTCATTGGCCCTCATTTATCAATCTTGCGTAGAAACGGGTGTATATGTTGGCGTAAGATTATGCTTACACTCCTCTCACCGCCTGATTTATGAAACTGTGCGCACCTCTGCAATTCAGGTGTACGCAATACTTGCCCTTGATAAATCCCGCGGCTGAAAACGATCGTCATTAGAATAACACGCCCCTATATATTCAAGTCTCTGCCTCCCGCCAAGGGGGTAATCTAGCGCTCGGAAAGCGTTCCACCCCTAGGGGCTGCCATTGCTAACCAAACCATCACCTGCTGTTAGCATCCCGTTGACTCCCATTCATTTTTGAGTCACTTTGACAGTGAATAACTTTGCATCTGAGACGTTTAAAGACTCCATTTGTCCATTGTTTATTTCTAAAGAAACACGACAATGTATAAAAGGCTCCATTACCTTGTATCTTACACTATCGCCCCGCAGAAGCTGTTTTTGTAAAAATAGGCTAATGATTGCGTCATAACCAACGCGACTCTGTCGCACAGTTGAGAAATTACCGTATAGACCTGAGGAGACGCTCGCAGGCAATCTTTTACTGTCTATGAGACAGTCGGGGGGACGTGGAGACATGTCCTGGAGACTAGTCTGATAAAGTCAAGGGGGAAGAATGGGGAGAAGCCCATAGTGAGCCAAAAGCAGCGGGAGAAAATATTTAAACAACGTGATTCAGATTTCGCTTTCCACATCTACTAGAAGACTCACAGCTGTCAGACAGGAGGCTCACGTCACATCTACGTCGTCAAGCTTAGTCTGAGCCTGCGCAGTTCGCTCAGCCATCAGGAAGTGAGTGCCCCTAGGTTGACTTCATTCTTTCGCCGTTGGCGTCAATGGGAACGCTCCGTCCATTTCTTTTACTGTCTATGCCTCCCGCACGCCCTCATTTTACGCCATGGACAAACAGAAGACGGCAAAGAAACGACACTTCTCCAACGTGGAGATCGGGCGCGCTCAATCATCTATAGTCTATTTAGTCAGGGCACTGATTAGGACATAAGTCAACGGGCTGACTCCCTGATCAGTGCTCTGACTACTGAACTATTGAGATGATTGAGACGCGCCCATCGAGACCATCACCAGGGAAGTGGAAAAAAAAACGAAATTGTTTTATTTGGGAGTTTAAAGAGTGGGATTAAAGGCGCTCACAAAAACAAAATATGGACCCAAATTACGAGTAGCTACTGTTAGTGTGGGGGTTGAGAAGCGCACTCCAGCAGTTTAAGCTGTTTGGATGATAAATTACCATCACAATGCATTATTTTACAGCACGTTTTGAAACAATTAGCATTTAATTTCGTATCACGGCACATGTATTGGGGTGTACAATAGTGATGATGATGTGATGTGGAGTAAGATTCATTCACATTAATAATTACATGACAATTTGTAAGATTCTTCTTCTTATTATTATGATTATTATTCTTAATGACGCTTGTTATTTAGAAGAAAATGCCGTTTTTATTGATTTTATTATTATTTAAAAGAAGAAGGCCATTTTTATTATTTTGTCAGTCTGAATTATTTTAGTCCCAGTCCGTGCGCAGCTGCTGGGCCAGGCGCGGGCCTGAAACGTCAGATAAAGCGCACAGGCTCGCGACTGGAGGAATACATATGCCTACCAAACACTTTGGTAAAGTCACACAAATTAAACATTGACGTTCATGTTACACAAAAATAAACACTAAATGTTGTTGTTGTGGTTTTTAACAGTGGGTCATATAGCATATCTTGTCAGTGCGTTTTGTGGTGTTAGGAATGGTTTTTCTGCGCATTTTCCCACTAACTCAAACGTGCGTACACCACCTCCTGAGCTGGCGGAGGATTTGAGCGTGCCGTACGCCAACGTCCATATTGATAAATCTCAAAGTCACCGTGGGTTTGGGTGTACGCAAGGTGTACGCTGGAAATTTGGTGTACGCACTTTTGATAAATGAGGGCCATTGTCATGTTCAAAAAAACAATTTGAAATGATTCAAGCTTTGTGACATGGTGCATTATCCTGCTGGAAGTAGCCATCAGAGGATGCCTATGATGGTCATGAAGGGATGGACATGGTCAGAAACAATGCTCAGGTAGGCCGTGGCATTTAAACGATGCCCAATTGGCACTAAGGGGCCTAAAGTGTGCCAAGAAAACATCCCCACATCATTACACCACCACCACCACCAGCCCGCACAGTGGTAACAAGGCATGATGGATCCATGCTCTCCTTCTGTTTATGCCAAATTCTGACTCTACCATCTGAATGTCTTAACAGATATCGAGACTCCTCAGACCAGGCAACATTTTTCCAGTCTTCAACTGTCCAATTTTGGTGAGCTCGTGCAAATTGTAGCCTCTTTTTCCTATTTGTATTGGAGATGAGTGGTACTCGGTGGGGTCTTTTGCTGTTGTATCCCATCCACCTCAAGGTTGTGCGTGTTGTGGCTTCACAAATGCTTTGCTGCATACCTCGGTTGTAACGAGTGGTTATTTCAGTCAAAGCTGCTCTTCTATCAGCTTGAATCAGTCGGCCCATTCTCCTCTGACCTCTAGAATCAACAAGGCATTTTCACCCACAGGACTGCCGCATACTAGAATTTTTTCCCTTTTCACACCATTCTTTGTAAACCCTAGAAATGGTTGTGCGTGAAAATCCCAGTAACTCAGCAGATTGTGAAATACTCAGACCGGCCCATCTGGAACCAACAACCATGCCACATTCAAAATTGCTTAAATCACCTTTCTTTCCCATTCTGACATTCAGTTTGGAGTTCAGGAGATTGTCTTGACCAGGAATATACCTCTAAATGCAGTGAAGCAACTGCCATGTGATTGGTTGATTAGATAATTGCATTCATGAGAAGTTGAACAGGTGTTCCTAATAATCCTTTAGGTGAGTGTACACATTACACTACTGCAACAGTAGTTAAAATAAAGATATTTATTATTATTGTAAACCAAACTGTCCATTACATCCATAAGAAGATGATACTGACACATATACATACATATGCACATTTCAACTCTGGGCCTTATACTCACATAATACAATCTACAGTATTCATATTTATAAAGAAAGGGTTCCTATAGATGTTGTTGATGATAGTTCGCCTGATCTGGTTTATTTCTGTCCCAGCCTCTCCAGAGCTTTATGTAAGATCTTCAGGTCATCCCTCATCTGCCCTAAAACATTCTGGATCTTGGAAGGCTCATCCAGGACCTCCATGCTGCAAGTGTAGGGATCATATCTAAAGGAAAAGGGCTTTTGTATTGTAGATGAATATTGCCTGTGGAAAGACAGCAATAGCAGTCAGTAATAATAATAACCCTCGGTGAAGAGATCTACAGATCATCTAAAAAAAAAAAAAACACCTCACCTCAGCTTGTGTTTGGCGTCCTCAAAGCTCTCGGACACAAAGTAAACAGGCTGATATGACTGGTCTTGGTATGGTTGGACCGCAGTCTCAGCTGGGTTAAATGACTTGTATTGAGGCTCATTTGAAAGGGCGTACTGGAAAAAGGCACAATTATCAAATTAATTTTCAAATAAATGCTGATCTTTTAAACTTTCTAATCATAAAAGAATCCTGAAAAAAATGTATCACGATTTTCCACAAAAGCAAAATGTTTCTTGAGCACCAAATCACTACATTTCTGAAGGATCACGTGACACTGAAGACTGGAGTAATGCTGCATTGCCATACTTTAATAATTGTGATAATATTTAACAGTATACCAGTATAATAATATTTGTACTGTATTTGACTGTATATAGTGACTTTGCAAACAACTAAACAAACAAGCGAGCAAGCAAACAAATAAAAAAATATATATTTTTTGTACCAAAAGTTCTCCATATGAAGACAGAAGTCCAGCCCCATAGGCCTTCACTGCTCCATTTTGCTTGCAGAGGCCAAACTCCACTGTAAACCAGTACAGCTGTGTGTGAAAATTAGAGAAATGTACACTTTTGTTACACATACAAACTTGTATAGTACATACATACTGCCTACTAAATATAGGTAAAATAAATTAATATAAATGAGTTTTCATTCAAGGACATAATATCATAGATAATTGCCTTTTAACCCGTTCTTGAATTTGTCATTTGAATGAAGCAACACAAGGGGGCAGTAAAGCTTTGCTTTATTACACTATTCTTCAATTATTCTCCCAACAAATATTTCCATGTACTCACTGTGGACAGTTTCTCAATATCCTCATCTGATGCTCCAAGTGAGGCAAGGCCAATCTCCTGCAGGGTTAAATATTCATAGTTAAAAACAAATTGTTATTAAAATGACATTAAACTAATTATCCAGGGCCGGGTTTCCCGATAACAATGTATCTTAGCTATAAAGAGCGCGTTCTACGAGCGAAGTTACGATCACTTGCAGCAATTCCACGTGCGTTTCTCAAAAATGTACTTAACATGAACGTGCGAGAACGTGCTCTAAGTGCTACTTAAGAGTCGCTGTCCATTTGTGAAGTGCTGAAATATTACCTTATATGGAATCGTTTCCTCTGAACGGTTCACCTAATAATTGTCATTTGATGTGGATTAGCAATCAAAACACCTCTATATAAAGCAACTACCTACAGGCTGAGGCACTGACAAAATGGCTGAAAAAAAGAGGAAAAAAAAGATTCAAAAAGACGAAATCAATATCCTTCTAGAGGAGGTGGAGCGGGAAAGATATTATTTTCAACAGATTTAAAGGCCATCGTACAAACAAAGAGAAACAAAACAACTGGGAGGACATTGCTACCAAATTAAAAGTTAAAAGTTAAATTATTAGTTAAAAGATCAGCTAAAGAGGTCTGCAAGAAATGGCAGGATTTTGCAAGCCTGACAAAAAGGAAGAGGGCACTGCAGAGGAATGTCCAATACATGGCTGGTTTTCGTGCACGTCAGCAAGTCATATAAGTTTATCTATATTTTTCCCAGTTTTTGAAGTATATTTTCTACATTACTTATTTTATTCTTTTTTTTCTTCCTGTCATTTAATTCAGATGTGTATTTGTATTTTTTTGTTTGTTACCTGCCCTCATAAAAACAACAACAACAACAACAAAAACCTTATAGTATTATCGCCATTCACTTAAAGAAAGTTGAAGGCGTAATCTGCCGGTTGTCCTGTAGGTGACCTCATAACTCTCTCTTCTTACGATACACTTAGAGCTTTACGATTACTCCAGAGCACTCGTAGATCTAGGATCATTTTCAAGTGCTACTTAAGTTACGATGCTTTTGGAAAAACAGACCTTAATATTAAGATCACTCGTACGATCGTTTTTACGATCAACGTAGGCTTACGATGCTTTTGGAAAACGCAGCCCAGGTTCATACATTTTCTATTTTGGCTAAATAATTTATGTAGTTTGGACATTTTCATTATAGTACCTGTGAAAACTGAGCAAATTCTTTGTCTGCAAGCATAGGGATATGTCCAAGTAGCTCATGGCAGCAGTCACTGTTGAAATGAAAGTTGAGTTAGTCGAAATATCAATAGTTGCAAAGTTGCAAATGTAAAAAAGCATAATAGGACCCCTTTAAAAAGGTTTGGTAAATGTGTCATTGTCATTCCTGTACGTACGGTTCAGGCGAATGCATGGGAGCTGAAGGGTGACGAATGTACTGGGTACACTGGAACACCCGGAATGCTAGGCTGGCTAGGAAGTCCCGAGCAGAGAGCAGCCCTGCCACTGGCCGCAACTGAAACCCTGTCCTCTCTAAACAAAAGCACACAGACACAGGACATGGTTCAAATTAACGTTTTAAACTCTACTTTTAGCACACAGAAATGAAACTAGCAGGCCTGTTTACCTTTAAGAAAAGCAGACACCTCTCCGAGCTGAGGGATCTTGTCTTCCCCATACAAACATCCGCTCTCCAGTTGACCCAGGGCTTCTAGAAACTGTCTGCAGGCATGACTGGGGTAGAGACTGCTCAGAGTCTTGTAGACCTCCCTCCTGCCTCATCACAAAGAATGATCTTAGAATCACGAGGTTGTACTAGTCTTCCCTAAAAATTTGATATAAGAGTAGAAGAAGTAATGTTTGCAGTCAAACTCAGAATTGGGAAAACCTACCAAGTTGCAATCTCTTCTGGAGTGTAAAGCACTACAGGTAAAGGGTCACCACTACAATGACAAAAGAAAGATCTTTTTTAGACTATAAATAAAATATATTTACATAATTGATGATCGAAGTTCATGCAGTAATCACATTTAGATATATTTTATTTAATTTTGAATGATTAGTAAGCACAATGCACATTTTAATAAAAGTATTGTTATTATTATTATTACTATGTGAAGTTTACAGTAATATATACATTATATAAATGATACATATAAAAAAATCAGATTAATTAGCATAGTGCACATTTTTATTAACAACAACAAATAATTATTATTTTCAGGTTTAAAACAAATCATATTTTCTTACTGCTTATAGTTGAAAGCAAGTGCAGAAATGAATGCTCGTCGTTTTCTGTATTCTGGATCGCTGAATCCCTGAATAATACAATCGTATATATCACTGGAAATACAGTTGATCTGAATAACGCACACGGATTATAAAATCCAATTCCCTGCTTTAAAAACAGCATCACTGTTGTTCACTTACAGGATGGTCCTGTTTCAGATCAGGGTCATATTTGGTTATCAGATGATTGCATTTGTCTAGGTCAGAAATCTTCTTTGGAACCCAGGGAACTATATGATCCAAAATAAAATAAAACAGACATTATAAAATAACTGAAAACAAATGTTTTCTGGTGACGTATGCAATGCAGAATAAATAAATCACCTACTCTTTTCCTCGTGCACTATTCGCACTTCATCCGCAACTCTTTTTAAGGAGTTGATGAAAATGTCAGTGTCGGAGCAGTGCACTTCACACCTCATGAAGAACTCCAGATCCTCTCCGGTGCCCTTCTTCGTCTTCCTGCTCGGCCGACTCTCCAGATGAAGGAGCTTGGCTTCGAAAGTCTGAGTTGCAGTTTAGAACCAATATGTTTGATTACCACAGTAAATGCATGCACTTAAAATACCCATGTTTTCTATTGGTGTAAGATTTTAGGGTTACATTTGCTAACACTTTATGTTACGGTGTCTTTATTCCACATGTTACATGTTGTGTAGTAATAACTGTAAATCTTTATCCTTATATCCTAACCCTATTGTAAGTACATGTCGTTAATAATTACTATTACTCTCTACTTAAATATAGTATAACTGCACTGTAACACAGACAGAATGTGTAGCCCTTTATTTTAACGAGTCATTGTTACAGTGACTAACAGTAAAATATGCATAATTACGAATAACTAACCTAAACAAAACCTGGTTACAATTTATATTAACATGCCATTGTTACTGTGTAATTATATATTTAAGGACTGACTAATAATACTTAGGTTAAGCAAAGGTAGTATTAAAGATTGCTTGAGGGTTAATTGCATGTATTTATACACAATTTACTGTTATTACTATGATAAGAACATGTAACAAAGACACTGTAAAATAGTGTTAAACATTTTATTTGAAGGTGTTACTACACACGTTACATGTACTTAGTAACTATAACCTAAACAAAACCCAGTTACACTTTATTTGAAGCTTTCTGCGTAATATTAATTAACTATATGTATTTACTATAGGGTTAGGGTAGGATTAGGATTTGGTTGGGGGTAAATTGTGTGTAATTATGCATAATTTACTGTTATTACTATGCCTATTATGTAACGATTAAGGACACTGTAAATAAAGAGTTACCCCAAACCCTAATCTTAACACTAGTAGTTAATTAGTATTACACATTAGCCTAGGCTACTTATTTGTGTAATTAGGCTATACTGTGACACCGTAAAATAAATCAGTTTTGTCATTGACATTCATTTACACCGTTTTGAAATATAGGCCTAGATATTTTACGAGATTTTAAACATTTTGCAAAGAAAATAACAAAAATTGTGAATAGTATGTAATATTAAAATAAGTCTCAATTTGTTTGAGACACACCCACACACACCCACGTGGAGAAAACGTTACAGTCTAGGGTGAAACAAAATGTTTTCGTGTGTTACTACAACTAAATTAAAACCATAAGTAAAAGTACGCACCTCGAATACTTTGCCAGCCTTGAAAAGGCCAGCGTTCTTCTCATTTTTGAGAGCAAATAGTATGTTGAGAGTGACTTTGCCGCTCTTGTCCTCCTCGAACACGAAGCTGTCCCCGCAGCGCGACGGGCCCGGAGATGACAAGCCGCTCTCTCTGTCGCGCTGCGCGTCCTCGATCAGACTGCGCTTTCTGCCGCCCAGCGGGATATTCTGCACTATACTGTCCGTCTTCATCGATTCTTAGAGAAACAACTGGCCGCTTTATCTAAAATAGGCTAAATATATCCAATTAATCGTTGTGTTGACACTAAACAAGTTGTTCAAATCTACCTAAATGCGGAGAAAACTCAATGTTCACTGTGGGGCCGCAGCCTAGCAATTTATATCGAGCGCGCGGGACTTTATGTAAATGTGTTGCGCAAATGCACGTCTGATTTCAAGCTGAGACGCGTCATGAACTTGTCTTTTTATTTTCCGGCCACCAAATAAGAGGTGTGACACGTGACATTTTACGGGTGCTTCACAGCCAAAAGCGATACATTACATAAACTAAATGTTTTTTTCGTGAAAGGTCAGGAGTAAATGAGTCTTTATTGAAAATATATAATTCTTTTATATAATATCTAAATCTTTTGTTTTTAGGGTAGGCTACTAAATGATGCAAAAAAAAAAAAAAGAAAAAAAGAGGGCATTGACATCTTGCTGCTCTCCAAGGTACAGACTTCTGCTTTAATTTGCCGTAACTTGAGACAGTTTAAACTGAGACATGCGATAAAGACATTCGATAAATTATTTAAAAAAAATAATGAATTAGTATGCATAATAAATTATATTACAATATGTAGTAGCCTTACAATAATATCTTAAAATAATAATAGAGATATCATTTTTTAATAATAACATAAACTTTATTGATTTTTTTAATACATGTGGCAATGCATGCATAACATTTAAGTCAGATAAATGCAGTAGCTAGGCTATGCTGAATTGCGTTTACATCCAATTTAAAATTAAAAGCACTCATAAAAATTATTCGTCCCACCAAAAGGTAGCTATTAGCTCGACTTAGTTTCAACAAGCCTTTGAAAGCGGGATTCATTGATTGCGGGTTGTTTGGGAAAATTACAGCAACATTGTGCGACAACAATTAAGAAGCAACAGCTGAAGCAAATTCTGGACGGTAGGCAATCAGAATTTCTGCACGATTAAACTACCTAATATTCTAAAATACATAGCAACATATCATATAGGCTATAAAATAACAAATAACCTATCGCGAGAATGCCCGAATCTTTTTGGTATTTACAAGAGATTTGTTTGACGTTTCGTGTTCTTTCGTTATATGACAGATAAATACGTGGTGCTTACATATATTTGGACTAGACACAATAGCTATAAATATTGTCTACATGCAATACATACCTAATGACTAATATAATATTAGGCTAATATCATGCTCGCTCTGTCACTGCTTTATTAGCAAAAAGTGCAGTTAGATGAGCCTAAAAAGCAATATATGGATGATGCTAATGAAGATCTTCTTTGATTTCCCAGCATTTATTCTTTATCGTTCGCCATCGTTTCACTCCATCTTCCGCAGAGCATTGCACAGGATTGAGATCTCACCTGGGAATAATAATACAAATATTAATAAAAGGCTTGATAATACCTCTCCAGTAGCATTAACATTAAGTGGCATGGCATCTGACGCACAGGAGCCAATGGCATATGTCGCTTTGCTTAGTGACACACGCGGTGGCACTTCCGGTTCTTATTGACATGTGCCAGTGGATAGTGACATGTGTCACTGACACTCGCGAAACACTGACACTGCAGTGACACCGAGTCGCGGAACATGCCGTTTTTGTGACCCTCACTGGCAGATGAGTTGAGCAGCTATTTAACTGTGCCACAAAAGCCAAAATAAATATCCTATTTTCGTGATCTTTTTCTCCTAAATAAATGTTAATCTAACTTGTTAAAGTTAGTAATATGTGTCAGTTTGTGACAATCAGTATCTGAGTTGAATGTGTCACTGAATGCTTTATGTAATGCCAATGTTGTTGATCACGCAAACTGCACGTCCTAGAAAACACGAACAAACCATTCATCATAAGTCTACAAATATCGCATTAACAGTCGCATCCGTTACTGTAAACCTTTAATTTTGCATCATGCTGCTCTCATCTAGGTGTCAGTATAAACATAGCCAGCGAAAAGATACACCATAACTTACTACAGTTGAGGAACATCAACGAGTGGTGTATTTGACATTTGTTTGCAAGTTAGACAGTAGCAAAAACAGTAGTTGATAGTATCAGAGTCAGATATATTAAGGGTAATTTGTAAATACTTTATCTGATTTAAAAAAAAATATATATATGTATATATAAAATGTATATTTTATAAATGATTTTCTGATATTAATATAAATAATTAGTCTCCAATAATTTGTTTTAGTTTTTTGCACACTTAGGCCTACTCAGTTATGGATTTAATATTTCACAACTAATTTTATGGAATTATGTAATAAGAAATAAACATATTTTTACAAATGTGAACGCATTCCTTCTGGAGTTGCACAGTAAACAAAGTTAAGTAAAAGTTTTCTCTTTTTTACAGTGAGTGCTGATCTGACCCTTAAAAATGCGTTGTGGGTATTAACTAATGTATTCAGTGTGACTCAGTGATATGAAATAGTATTTCTAAAAAGTATTCTTTTTACTTTAATTGCACCTGTTATTTTCTTTGTTACGGCAAACAACTACATTTTTCATAAAAATATTTTACAATGTACTTTTCCAGAGTCTTTAATCTCCATGGCCAACTTTGCTCATTCCTATTTACATTTAGTACAGAATTTCTACTGAAGATCCTGATTTTATTTGATTCATTCTTGTATGGGGAGGACTTAAAGGGATAGTTCACCCCAAAATGAAAATTCTGTTTTCATTTACTTGCCCTCAATTTGTTCCAAACCCTTATGAGTTTCTGTCTTCTGTTGAATACAAAATAAGATATTATGAAGAATATGAAAAACCAAACAGTTGATGGACCCAATTGACTTCAATTGTATTTTTTTCCATACTATAAAAATCCTCAGCTCATCAGTTGTTTGGTTTCCAACATTCTTCATAATATATTATTTTGGATTCAGCAGAAGAAAGAAATTCAAACATATTTTAAACAACTTGAGGGCAAGTAAATGATGACAGAATGTTCATTTTTGGCTGAACTATCCCTTTAAGTGATGCATAATACTTAAGACACACCACTGATGCTGTCAGCCAGGTTCTTCAGCTGCTGTGTGTTGTCTAGCACATCAATGCTCTGTGTGTAGGGATTGTAGTGTACCGTGAAAGGTCTGGGAATGGTGGCAGCAAATTTCCTGTAAAACAAAAAATGCACAGAGATAACTGTAAAAAGACCTCTGAGAGAAAGGCAGATGTTGTGGATTTAATTACAGTCAATTTACCTGACTTTTTCTTTGGCGTCCTCAAAACTTTCAGCCACAAAATAAACTGGCTGGAACTCAGTAATGGGATACTTTTGCAGGGACGTCTTCTCTGGCTCGAAGGGCAGAAGCTTGGGCTTGTCTGTTAAACAGTACTGCAAGACAATAACATCTACATTTCAGTCTGCTATCCACTATGGCCATATTTTTGTGCATCGAGTCATTTTTCTGTGTATCACTCCCATCAAAAATCATTCTCTAAGAGCTCACAGCAAGAACACAGTTTAATAAGACTCTATTAAAGCACAGGGCATGAACTGGAAAAATATACAAACCCGATTCTGAAAAAGTTGGGACACTGTACAAATAAAAAAAATAAAAAAAGGAATAATTTACAAATCTCAAAAAATTATATTTTATTCACAATAGAATATAGATAACATATCAAATGTTTAAAGTAAGACATTTTGAAATGTAATGCCAAATATTGGCTCATTTTGGATTTCATGAGAGCTACACATTCCAATAAAGTTTGGAACGGTAGCAATAAGAGGCCGGAGAAGTTAAATCTTCATATAAGGAACACCTGGAGGACCTATTTGCAACTTATTTGGTCAATTGGCAACATGATTGGGTATAAAAAGAGCCTGATGATGGGCAGAGGATCACTAATTCCCCCAACGCTGCGGCGATATCAGGTTTCTCAGAAAAATTGCAAAGAGTTTGAAGTTATCATCATCTACAGTGCATAACATCATCCAAAGATTCAGAAAATCTAGAACAATTTCTGTGCGTAAGGGTCAAGGCCAGAAAACCATACTGGTTGCCCGTGATCTTTGGGCCCTTAGACGGCACTACATCACATACAGGAATGCTACTGTAAAAGATATATCAACATGGGCTCGGGAGTACTTCCAGAAAACATTGTTGGTGAATAAATCCAGCGTGCCATTCGCTGTTGCTGGCTAAAATTCTATAGGTTAAAAAAAGCCATATTTAAACATGATCCAGAAGCGCAGGCGTTTTCTCTGGGCCAAGGCTCATTTAAAATGGACTGTGGCAAAGTAGAAAACTGTTCTGTGGTCAGAAGAATCAAAATTTGAAGTTCTTTTTGGAAAACTGGGACGCCATGTCATCCGGACTAAAGAGGACAAGGACAACCCAAGATGTTATCAGCGCTCAGTTCAGAAGCCTGCATCTCTGATGGTATGGGGTTGCATGAGTGTGTGTGGCATGGGCAGCTTACACACCTGGAAAGGCACCATCAATGCTGAAAGGTATATCCAAGTTCTAGACCAACATATGCTCCCATCCAGAAGACGTCTCTTTCAGGAAAGACCTTGCATTTTCCAACATGACAATGCCAGAACACATACTACATCAATTACAACATCATGGCTGCTTAGAAGAAGGATCCGGGTACTGAAATGGCCAGCCTGCAGTCAATATGTTTCAGCCATCGAAAACCTTTGGCGCATCATAAAGAGGAAGATGTGGCAAAGAAGACCTAAGACAGTCGAGCAACTAGAAACCTGCATTAGACAAGAATGGGAAAACATTGCTATTTCTAAACTTGAGCAACGTGTCTCCTCAGTCCCCAGACGTTTGCAGACTGTAATAAAAAGAAAAGGGGATGCCAAACAGTGGTAA
Source organism: Pseudorasbora parva (assembly GCF_024679245.1). NCBI lineage: Eukaryota > Metazoa > Chordata > Actinopteri > Cypriniformes > Gobionidae > Pseudorasbora > Pseudorasbora parva. The sequence goes on along the minus strand of NC_090191.1, from coordinate 28,956,450 downwards.
ACATGGCCATGTCCCAAGTTTTTTTTAGATGTGTTGATGCCATGAAATTTAAAATCAACTTATTTTCCCCTTAAAATTAAACATTTTGTCAGTTTAAACATTTGATATATCATCTATGTTGTATTCGGAAAAAAATATATAAAATTTGAAACTTCGACATCATTGCATTCTGTTTTTATTCAGAATTTGTACAGTGCCCCAACTTTTTTGGAATCGGGTTTGTAGAAAGGCACAACATACACACCTGCAGTTCGCCAAAAGATGAGAGCAGACCCGCACCGTAAGCCTTTACTGCATTCCCTTGCTTGCACAGACCAAACTCCACAGTGAACCAGTAAACCTACAAATAACAGTAATAAACATTTTATAATCCTTTTAAATATACCGTGGTCTTATAACATGGTCTCAGTTAAAATGTGGAGAGTGGCTTGTAATCTCTTCAAATCTATTGTAATCTTAAGCAATACTTACTGTAGCCAGCTTCTCTATGAACTCATCAGGGGCGCCCAAAGAAGCAATTCCAATTTCCTGATCAGACCGAAAACATCATCACATTATGTCACTCATAAAATATCGTTCAGTCGGTCTGTTTGTCTGTCTGTCTGTCTATCTATCTATGAAATTATATTATAGTTTCATTATGATATCAAACCTGTGAGAACTGGGCAAAACTTGGGTCAGCAAACAGTGGGACATGACCCAGCAGCTCATGACAGACATCCCTGAGGAAAGAAATACATATTTTAGCCACTGTAATATTACCAGTATTTCCTATGGTAATTTTTCACAATTATGAAATTATTAATGTGACATTTATTTCAAAGATATAGCTTTGTAACAGCTTCTCGGTGTGTACACTCACGGTTCAGGTGTGTACATGGGTTTGGAGCTATGGCGAATGTACTGGGTCGAGTGAAACACTCGGAAGGCGAGACCTGCTAAGAAGTCACGCGAGGAGAGAAGACCGGCCACGGGACGCAGACGGAAACCAGTGGATGCTGAGAGATCAACAAAGGGTGAGATATGTAGTATTTTATTGAAATATAAACATTGTGAAATATTAATTGAAATATTTTTTCACATGCTAAATCATCATTTTTAGATATCCTCAGTTTGACTGTGCTACACTGGAAAATGATCTTACATTGCAGGTATAGCGAGATGTCCTCTAGCTGCGGGATGTTGTCCTCACGGTACCCGCAGTACATCTCCAGCAGTGGAAAAACACGGTTGTGTTCACGGCAGGCATGTGTGGGGTACAGGGTCTTCAGCTCTCTAAAAACCAGCCCCCATGTGGCCTTCTCTTCAGCCGTGTATTCAACACGTGGAATAACCTGTCCACTGAAAGAGAGAGGGAAGCTTAGCTCATTTTTAATGTGTTCAAATATTTTTGTCTGAACAGTATCTATAGATTTATTGTTGAAAACCCAAAATATGATCATTTGATCATTTGATCAAAAATAATTATACAGTTTTATACAGCCCCCCCAAAATATGTCATCATATACTCACTCTCTAAACCTATAACAAAAAATATTTTGTTGTTTTGGGTATTTTTCAACATCTTTTATGTTCCTCAGAATGAATGAACTCATACAGGTTTGGAACAACATGAGGATGAGTGAATGGTGACAGAATTTTAATTTTGGGTGAACTGTCCCTTTAAGATTCCAAATGCTTCTTGGGTTCCATTGTATTTTTAGACCAAAACAGCTCTTAAAACCGGATCTAAACAAACATACACAAGTGTAGCTTGCATATTATCGTAGCACGGTTTTAGCCTTTAAAATGTTATACTGAAAAAGTAACTGAAATAAGCACAAATGTCAGGGCATGTCAAAACACTACACACGCAATCTTGCACGTCATATCTGTGTCAGTCTAAAGTTCAGGAGTGATGAGTAGTGTTATTGTTGATGGAGCGTGTATGTAAATGTGAGCTTCCTCAGGGGGCGTAGCATTCAAAGCTCCTGCCCTTTGTAGTGGCCGTGTGAATAATGCATCTCAATTATGATGACAAAGCTCCCCGCGCTCTGGACTGCGCTGGGGCCCTGTAATTTAGCCCTTTTGTTTGGCAGTAGGGAATATTTTCCATAGAAAGCACACAACAAAACAACATGGAAAACGTTAGAGGTGGGGACGATCCCTGTAGTCAATGGGAAAGTGAGGGAGAAAGAAAGAATAGTTACTGTCTGTAGTTGTAGGCAATGTCAGCAAATTCCTTCCTCCTGGCACGGTACACAGGGTCCGTAAAGCCCTGCGAATGAGAGCGGCGTTAGGGTGTTGTGATCACAAGGGGGATCTACGGCTAGTTTGGATCCCTCAGTAGCCTTTGACAGAATTACTCAGTCTCATGCAGAAGACTCATTCAAATGAAGCCTTTGTAGAGTGTTTGCTGCTCATGATGAATGCATTTCAGTTTAATAACGGCTGGAAAGGGGCAATTATTTATAATTACAGGGGCTCAATTAAAGCGATGACATCAATTTGAGGGCCCCGCCCGTTTCCATTAGAATAGAGAGTGATGCAGATCCTGACTGTGGGCTTTTAGCGTCGCTTGGACCAACTACACGTCTACAAAAATACACCCACACACGCATGCGTTTGAAATAAAAATGAAGAAGTTCCTCTCACGCTCACTTTCGCTCTTTTCTCTGATCATGCAGACGGTGACTTCAAAAACAGACACACACACACGCATGCACATGTCGCACACACACACACACACACACACACACACACACACACACACGCACGCACGCACGCACGCACGCACGCACGCACGCACGCACGCACGCACGCACGCACACACACACACGTCTAGTTTGCTGTCTTTGTGGGGACTCTCCATAGACGTAAGGGTTTTTATACCGTACAAACTGTGCACTCTATCCCCCTACACTGCCCCTACCCATAACAGGAAACAAACAAAAATGAAGAAACAATTATGCATTATTTAATTTTCAAAAAAAATATAATTTAGTATGTTTATGAATCTATTTACATGCTGGCTGGTCCCCACAATGTAGATGAACTCAGGTTTTACTATCCTTATTGGGACATCTTTATTGGTCCCCACAATGTAATATAAACAAGGACAAACACAAACACATATACATATACACACACACAAACACACACAGACAGTGTCTTACAGGATGGTCTGCATCCAGCTCTGACCCGTAACTGAGAATCTGATTGGCAAAGCGATCCAAGTCATGGATGACACTGGGGAACCACGGAACTTTAGATGAGAGGGGAAGAGTGTTAATTAAAGGAATATTTAAAAGTAGCACACTTAAAAAAAAGTAATTTTAAAACAGAAATAACATACTAATACTTGAAAGTGCAAACTGAATGTTTTTTGGACACTTAATTGCATGCCAATTGCAATTAAATGAAAATGTATTACAGTTTAATTAATGAATTATTGTCAATTAATTGCAATTACAGGTGAACTTGAACTAGTGCTTTTTGCCCCATTTAAGTAGGCCTTAAATTTCATCATTACCTCTACTTTCTTTTAAATATGGTTTTGTGTGCAAATATAAGACTATACGGATGTACTTCTACACAAAAATGGTTATTGAAACACAATGATTTAAAATGTAACAAAGTAAAACTTGAGACTTATTACAAAGTGTACTTTTCACAAGTTACACTTTGTATCATTACACTTTTAAGCACACTGCAAGTGCACATTCAATACAATTAAGTTCACTTCTTTTTAGGAAATAGTTATGCACTTATAATGGAAGTCAATGAGGCGAGGCATTGAACAAGATGAAATGCTGAAATTAATTTATAGCCATAAGGGTAAAATAGTATTCCTGCTAGTGGAAGAAGAGTTTAATGAAATGACTGATTATTCGTAACTATCCACAAATTCCACTCTTTGGAAACATGGGAGTAACATTCATCCACCTAGAACAAGTGTCTCACTACTAAAATGACAATTAAGACAACTATACAGCTCAAGTAACACACATTTCTCCAGAATTGTCTATAGTGAGTCTATAGTGAGTCTTTATTAAATTGAGATTAATTAACTAAGGTTCTGGATATGTGAACTTTTTTAATATCGATTGATCGCTAACAGTGGCATGCAAACAGAGATGGATGACACAGCAGTAAACAGAAAGCATTGTATTGAGAAAGAGCCCGTCCAGGCTATTGGGCTAAATCTCTCTCTACAGCGGCCAGAGCTGTGTATGGTCTTGATTTATGACAGTTAAACTCTTTGGAGGTCCAGCCGTCAGTTCACAGTTCAACAGTGAGCCTGAGGCGGTCTGAACAAAAGGCCAACAACTGAAGACCCTGACTGGTTTTCCTCATTGGCCATAAATATCCATAAATGTCCCTGCTCTGTGTTTCCTTATAGTACTGAGGGGGAAATTTTGATGGGTCTGTCAACTTTGACCCCCCACCCTGCTGAACTGACTCTTGGAGAGAAACAAGACATTTTAGTCCATCTCTATGAGTCTGTTTGTCCTCAAAAACTAAACTAATGTAATTCTGGAAACAACCATAAGAGAGGCTGAGTGCAAGGGTCTTTACCATCCATCTGCACGATGACATTAATGAGTGATTACAACGTGTTCTATTCCTGTATCCTAGTCTTGCTCCCTCATTTGCTCTCTTATTGTGTTTCTCCCTGACCTCGAAATGCCTTAACAGATTTTTTTTTTCTTTAGTTTTCTCATTGGGAGTGGTGAGTTATTCTTCATACTGCTGCATTGCGTCTCACCTGTGTCTTTCTGTTTGTTGCGAGACAACTCGTGAACTTGGCCACTGATCTGTGTGCGCAGAATGTCGACAACTTCATCCAGAGCTTTAGAGGAGGTTTGATCCACGCTGATGAAGAACTCGTATTCTTCTTTGTTCTTGCGTGATGGACGGGACTCAATGTGGGTCAGGTTAATGCCGTTCTCCTGCAAAGTACAGACAATATTATATATAACAAATATATTATATATAAATGTTTCATTGTGATTACATAATTTCAAACTATTTGATTGTATTGTCACAGCAGCTTCAAAAAACAACAACAAAAAAACACAGCACCACACATACAAGTCATTTCCGACACTGTACAATATAAAAATGAAAAATGTGCTAAATTACAATTTATGAATATCTCAAGTAATATATATATAAAGTGCGACATAAAAATAGGTCAAAAGTCAAAAAGTCAAAGTACCTTTATTGTCCCACAAGGGGAAATTGGATTTGCAGCAAATGCTCCACATAAACACATAAACATACAACTAACACTCACCAACAAAGACCAAGGAATTCACAATAAGGCCCAATGTACATAATGTCCAAATAAATAATTAAATAAAATACAGAACAAGATCAAGTGCAAAAATGCAACTTGGACAAGTTATTATAAAGTACTAAGTGCCATTAAGGTGTCTCACAGCTGACAGAATAAAAGATATTTGCATCCTCTTTGTTCTGCAGCTAGGAACCGCCGCTCAGAGGGCAAAAGCTCAAACTCTGTTCTTAGGGGATGATCCTATGAATGAGATATGACTCTAACTTTCCTCTGGACCTGTTTTATGTATAACTCCCCAGGTTGAGACTGACTTCTCCTGGAAATCTTGCTCGCCACTTTGACCAAACTACCAAGTCTGTTTTTATTTGCCAGAGAGAGGCTTCTAAGCAGCTATTCAAAAAGATAAACCCGATTTAATAAAAGCACGATAAAACAGAGTCATCCTTTCTGAAGAAACATTAAAAGTGTTAATTTTCATAAGAAAGTACAGTCTTTGTAGGATTTTCTTTGAGACAGCGTCAACCAAAGGTTCAAAACAAAGTCTGTTGTCTAAAATGACTCCAAGATATTTATATGTCTCCACGAGCTCAATGTCCATGCCTTTAATAGCCGTCACTGGGGGTGGTGTTCTGCTGAAGTCAATGACCATGTCCTAAGTTTTAGATACATTCAACTGTAAAAAGGAACTATCGCACCACTCTACAAAGTCATTGCGGACTGGCTCATTCCCTGATAGCAGGCTGACAATGACAGAATCATCATTGTGTAATCAGTATGTATCTACCCTGGTACAAACTGCAACACTGGTTTGTGCACAGGATGTACAGGAGAGGAAATAGACAGCAGCCTTGGGGGGAACCAGTGGATGTAAAAGTGACTTCATATAGGGTGTTGTTGGCCCTCACACTCTGGGATCTATCTGTTAAAATATCCAATAACCAGCCCACCAAATTCAATTCAAGGTTAAAATCCGCAATCAGTCTCTCAGCGAGCAGAAAGGGCTGAATGTTGTTAAAAGCAGAAGTAAAATCAACAAATAAAAGTCTGACATGAGTTGCATTAATAAAAACAATCAACACAAAAAAGCTTTCTGAATAGAAAAGTCTTCAGTCTTCATATATTTGATTATGAATATTTATATTAGGGACATTTTTTTGTTTTGTTTTATAATGTTTGAAAATCTGATTAGAGAATAGAGAATGAACACTAGGTGGCACTCCAAGCTAGTCCATCTAAGGAAAAAGCAATTAATTTAAAAAATGTGTAAGAAGAACCATGAACATAATTAAGAATGTTTAATAGGCTTCTGTGTGCATGCGGTCCTCACTTTTCATAATTAACTCCCAATTTAGTCAATTACATAATGTATCAGTAACCACACTGTATTAACCTTGCACACACACACACACACACACACACACACACACACACACACACACACACACACACACACACACACACACACACACACACACACACTAATGTTGGTGCACCTATTAGTATAAGGACATTCCTTAGGCGAAATGGTTTTTATATTGTACAAACTGTAACTGTATATGCTAGCCCTATCCCTTAACCTACCCATCACAGAAAACTTTCAACACTTTTAATAATGTTTCTTCAAACCATTACATAATTACAAGGACTCATATACCATGTTGACATTGTAATACCAGTATACTCATAAAGATATATAAACAAGCACGCAAGCATGCATTTTTAGATATTCCAAAAAAACAAAAACAAAACAAAAACACTACTTATTGTGATTTATAAGCTGTTTTCCTCAAGGGGGCCAAAAAATGTTCCCACAAGGACAAAGATTTCAGATATTTCCATTTTTGTGAAGACATTTTGTTCCCATCCAAACACATACACACATTAACACATTTGTGCTACACATATTCATTTTGGCAACAATTGGGACTGACTGGGCAGCTTTATTCAGCCAATAGGAGAGAGGGTGTTTTTGCACTGCTTCAGCCAAAACATGTTTGTATTTATGTGTTTTTACGCACACAGAGGGAGGACACTCATTGCTGTTTGCCATAGGCCCGTAGAGAAGGCGGATGGGGTTTACAATGCCTTGGACCCTCTTTGGTCCTTTTTCATCTTGCTAAATATTTTCTCTCCCTTTCCCATGTGGTACTGATTGAGTCCATATGGATCTACATCCTTTACCACTCAAAACACAACAGCAGAGTATTGCTGCATTATTGTTCTGCATGGTTGGCATTTTTTTGCCGTGCTGAGTTATTATAACTGTGTCCAGCATGTCAACAGGTTAATTCAGAACATTCATTGTATCCGTTCTGCGTATGTTTTGTATATGGATAATGCTAAAGCTCCTGTTAATATGTGGTTTAAATAAACTTGTTGATACATGCTAGTCTATTTGTGGTTATTTCTGGTTTGTTTTATACTATAACAAAGATCTTAATAAATAGTATTGTTTGTATCATATTAATCAATAATAAATAGGCTTCTGCACACCATTATCAGATATGTGACAAATATGTTTAAAATGGAATGTTAATAGTAATAACTATTATTCACTATAATTATAATCAACTAATCTTTCATAAAGCATCCTTTTCCCTAACAGCGACTTCAATGTAGGCTGGAGGAAATTGCTTTTAATGAAAGAATTGTGGGTGGAGTAGGGGTGTTTTAAGGGGGTGGAGTAGGATGGTACAGAAGAACCAATCAGAAGCCACAGGCCAAGCTTGACTTGCAGGAAAGCACCAGAGAAGATTCTAGGCTTTCAGGATTCTAGAGTTTCAGGAAAGCAACTCCTGAAAGAAATATTTTAATTATATTTCTTTAAATAAAAAATTTTTGGCTTACGTCTAAAGATATATATATATTTAGACATAAGCCAAAATATTTTTTAAAAATTAACCAAAAGTGTTAATTTAGGTTAATAATATAATATAATATAATATAATATAATATAATATAATATAATATAATATAATATAATATAATATAATATAATATAATATAATATAATATAATATAATATAATATAATATAATATAATATAATATATAACACTGAATTAACTATAATATAAAAAAGAGATAAACACTCAAGTTGTCAAGCGAAAAAATACTGTTTATTTCCTATGTAGAGGATTATTCGCTTTTAGAAAGAAAAAAAACTCTCGTGTTTCACTTTTTTCAGTAGGCTTTCGTAGTTACAATTCTTTAAATAAATTTAGTAAATAAAACCTGTCATCTACACGTTTCATTGCACGTAGGCAGAAGAAAAGTCAACATGCAAAACAAAGTATACTGAACTTTGAAGGGAAAAACTTGGAGATGATTCAAGGAATCTTGGCATTCTTACAGGACACAGGCACCGTGTGCATGTCTATATGTGGTTGTATGTTGTGATAACTGAAAACGATGTTTATTTGATGATTTCTATCAATGAATGAGTGTTTATCTCACAATATAACACCTTTAAGTATACAGTGTTTGGACCCTTAAAGAATCTATATTAGAACATCAAAGGTACATCCAGTGACAAGCTGATGTATCGTACTACTTATTTATTTTTAATTTCATTTTTTACTAATTGTGAGCATATTCTTTCATGTCATCAAACTGATTATATTATTGATTTTTTGATATGCCTAACAAGTACGGTGGGGACAGGTCACGACGCTCTTTCATAATGGCATTTGCCTCTGTTTTCAGTGTCAGTTCACCACATCTGCATTTATTTGACCAAAAATACAATACAATAGTGATATTGTGAAATATATAATAATAACTGTTTTCTAATTAAATACATTTTCTGTGATGACGAAGCTGCATTTTCAGCACATGAAATGTGTCACATGATCGTTCAGATCCTTCATTCTAATATATGCTAAACTGCTAACAGCATTTGAATAATACAAAGCTGGGTGAAAATAATTCACATTTTTCAAATGCAAATTTGGCTTTTAATATATCATGGTGCTGTGAGGTCAACTGAGGTTAACTGTTAACTTCATTAACTGTTACATCAGATGCACAGTATTGCCCAATCCACCACAAAAACGTCCTGTTCAGTGTTTTGCATTTTTACCAATGTCCCTCTGTTATTCTGCAGCTGCTGTCCTTGACCCCCATGTTTTGGCTATAGATAAATGCAAGCGTATATATGAGAGAGAGAGAGAGAGAGAGAGAGAGAGAGAGAGAGAGAGAGAGAGAGAGAGAGAGAGAGAGAGAGAGAGAGAGAGAGAGAGAGAGAGAGAGAGAGAGAGAGAGAGAGAGAGAGAGAGAGAGATACTAACCTCAAATAGTTTCAAAGCTTTAACTAGAGCGCCAACCTCCTCTTTCAGAGAGAAGATGCAGGACACCACTCCTGATTTGTTTAATGGTTCTTCCAGGTAGGACGAGGTCAAAGAGCCCTGTTAAACAAGCAGATATCGAGACACCCACACAGTTACACTCTTCCTCATCAACACGCATCAAATGAGTGCAAAACCGTCATATAAAATTACATCTTTGAGGGCTTTGCCCTTATTTATTTGATCAGCGCCCACATTTCTTTAACATTATAGTTAATCTTTCACATAGTGCCAAGGGACACAGAATGACCCATCTCTGTTTGTAAATACCGTGTATTTCTTATAGTTTTAACAGTGTTTGTTACACATTAGCAGCTAAACTACTGATGACTAACTTTTTTAAGCCACACTCACCTTTCTGGTAATGCCCACAATGTAAATTACTGTAGATAATGTCGCTTCAAATCAAATAATGTCAGCAAATTTGTGTTTAGAATTAGGGGTATAATTATCTTACTATTGCATGATCCTAATTATGCTTCAAAAATAGCGAGTGTGTGTGTCTGAGCAGAAGGACTTTGAAGTGTACGTTAGAGCAGAATGACTTTAAAATGTGTCGGTCAGAGCAGAAGGACTTTAAAAACCCATGACCAAAGTCACACACACATTCCTGTGACTCAAAATGTCAATAACTTTCCCTCCTAATTTGCAGCAATACCCAAAATATACCTTAAAATAAAATGATATATATATATATATATATATATATATATATATATATATATATATATATATATATATATATATATATATATATATACAGTATTATTGACTTGACTACATCAAATTAATATTTCATAACTTTCAACCCATAATGCTCAAGAAAATCAGGTCTCCAATTGAACATTTTCACATTTTTCCATTGGCCAAATGGAATTTCTGTGAATTACATTACATAAATTCACAGTAATTCAATTTGGCCAACTGAAAAATGTAGATTGGAATTCTCAATTGGAGACCTGATTCTTTTTGTTTTGTTTTTCTTTTTACAGTGAAAGCATACCTTAAAAAAAAAGGAATTGATTTTATTATTGACTTATTTGACAGCATCAGATTAATATTTCTGATGACTTAAATTTTGACCAGTTTTAATTATGTTTAGTAGGCTACCTGTTCACTGGACTTTCAATTGATGTTGTTTGCCTTTATTGTGTGGTCTGGAGAGAATTTTCCAGTCAGGTCTGACAATGTGGACTGTCATTGACCAAATGTAGATCACACAGAATTTACACATTTACTTTTCTGCATAACCAGGTCTAATTTGCAACCATGTCAGCACCCTAATGTAAGGGAAATGCTATAATAAATACATTATTTTAAATAATATATACAGCAATATAATCATAATAGCTATAATTTCGAAATAAAATGTCTAAAAGATAGAAGAGTGTTAACCTTTCTCTCCAGTTCCCCGTTCATCTTCTTGAAACCTGCGTCCATTCTTGCTTCAGTCTTCAGGTAATGTTGGTTTGTTGGATGCTTCTGTGCACTTTGTGCATCCCACCCAAAACTCCATCGATTTAAAAGTACCACGTGACACCACACCCCCCTGTGCCTGTCACGCGACGAGAGTTGCCCATAAACCACTTTAATGTTTGGAAGCTGCCACAACAGCGCATCTGGTTTGCGTTGTCCAGTGGGAACGACTTTTCAGGGGGAGTTTTGGGTGAGGAGTCAGCATTTCGTAACGATTACTTTGCTCTTACTTACTTGATGTAATAATGATGTAACAATTGTGTTAGTTACATAATTGATTTAATAATGAATAAAAGTAGGATTTTAAGAATGGACAAACTGGTGCAGGATCCCTGTTGTAAATTATAAAATCTTGTCAATAGCTATCTATACGTTGATGTTCTGTTTATGACCACAAGATGGCGCCAAGTTAATTGAGTCCAGCAGGTGAAGAAACGTGTTTTAACCAGGTTTTAACAAGAGGATTTATATCTTACTATATGGCATAGCTAACTAACGTCAATTATGTAAAAACATTTCTAAAACCAAAACTAACATCTTGGATATATATTTATAAGCTACTTGTCATGTTTTGTCGACGTAGCGCATAGTCCTGCCGTGCTGTCTGTTTGTCGTCAGGTAAAAATACGCTTCTTACTAATGTGCTATTTTAACTTTTGTGATTATCGAAATGCTTTTCAAACACCATAGAGATAGGTCTACTTGTATGTAAAAAGAAAAAAAAAGATGATGGTATCTAGCACGTTTATTGTGAGATTCTTTGTGGGGTTCAAGTCTCAATTATGGGCTACCCCCCTGAAAAACTATTAGCCTACATAGACATGCAGCGTATAATTTGCGTCCAGTTTATAGACTCTGGAAGCATTTGAGATAATTTAATCCATTTTTTCATGTGTCTTAACCCTTTGTTATAGTCAAGACCTAGATGAAGTCGAGACCAAGACCAATGTGTTTTCAGACCAAAACTTTGAGGGGTTGAGACCAAGTCGAGACCAAGACCAGACCATCACTCCTTAAATCATTCACATTACCGCCTTAAACATATGACTTATGTTCTGTTATGTTTATGAACACATCTTACTTGGCAACGCTGTACCATAATAGAAAATGGTCAAAAAAGTAGCCTAGTTTTTCAATAAAATTATGATTTTGTCTTCTATTTAAATGCACATTTATTTTAGAAATTGATAGATGTATATAGGCTACTTGAACTCATGCAAACCAAAAATAAGTAGATTCCCATCATTTAACCTTCAAAATGGCTAACTCATCCTCACATGAATTGCGTCACTTAAAGAGCTAACTCTGCCATCTTCCTAAGTAGAGTTGGGCATCGTTTTGATTTGAACGATTCTGATTCCGATTCCGATTCTTACTTTCGATTCCGGTTCTTTTCGATTCTCGATTCCGATTCTTTGAGGGGTGGAGTCAAAACATGTCACATCGATATTCAATGCTATTTTCAATACAACGGGGGAAAAACGCTGCATATACTGTCAATTAGATATTTTTTATATAATTTTTTTTGTCTGTCTTTTGAAAGTCTAGGCAATCAAACATTTCTTCTGAAGAGATCACTTTATATGATAAAGCTTTTAAGCTTTTTCTCATATATAAACATTGATCAATTACTATTAAAATTATCTCACAAATATTTGTTAACTCAATGTATTTTTTACAACGGGGTAATTGTGTTGCAATAGTTTACACACAGCACAAGTAAGCTTGAATTTGAATGGTAAATTGAATAAACAAAGATACATATTACAAAAAATAGCACAAATAAATACAATAGAATAAAAGATATAAATGAAATAGACTGCTTTATTTTTTCAGGTAGGTCTAACATTCAGGTAAGAAACTGAATAAAAAAATGCAAAGTGGCTAAATAAATTTAAAATAACATTGGATAATGTTTTTGCAAAAAATTAAATAGTTTCATATAAAACCATTAAAGTTACACGCGTTGATCAGTCAAGAGCAGTGTGATCGTTTGTCTTTTTGTAGTTTGACTTGCTGTCCCTTTAAGAACTGCCTCACTCAATGATCCTGAACACTGTTCCTGTTACTCATTCTTCATTTCTTCCTGAATTGTTTAAGACTATGTTTACATACTGTTCAAAATGTGCACTGAGAATTTGTTTGAGTGTATTTGACCAATAATAAGCTGTAAAAAGAAGCGAATATTTGCACTTGTATGTCAGGGGCGGCTTTATTACGGAGGCTATGTGTGTGCGTGCGCTTCAGATGTGAGCTTGAAATCTGCGGGGATTCGTAGAATTATGTGCAATCCCGCGCGAAATTCAGACCGATCACACACACTAACACTAACACGCTGTCGTGAGGAAAAGTCCAGCAGAACGCGCGTCCGTCGTGTTCAGAGGTTAACCGGCTGAATGAGAATATGCGGCTGCGTGTCAACTCGCTGTCGGTCAGAGAGGAGAGGAGAGGACAGCAGCTGGGATCGATTGTGTTGGCTGAGCAGGCTATCGTATCTTTTCAGATATTTCAGTATCGATATTTTTGACAACACTAGTTGCACTGTGCCGACCCAGGCTTTTAAAAGTGAAATTTCCATGACTATAAGAACAAGCGGGCGCGCAAGCACCGGAAATCAGGTGGCCATGGAAACCAAAACTTGCGCGCTTGGAACCGAAGATCGGAACCGAAAATAAATTTTCTAAACGATTCCAATGGAATCGTTATTTTTTAAACAGTTCCAAGTTAGAACCGGTTCTCGATGCCCAACCCTATTCCTAAGCCCTTTCCATAAATGTATTCATGTATTAATTTTCTTTGTATTCATTTAAAAAAGACATAATTTTGTTATTTATACATAAATACAACTATAGTACACTAAACACTTAAAGTAAATCAATAAATAACTGCATTCATATTATACTATCCATTTAAAAAATCCCAATGGGGAAATACATTACTGCAATTCCACTGTGGTACAGTGTTCCCATATGGCAATATGCCTATTTTTCCATAGTGGTACAACATTGTCATATGAAAACAATGTTAAATATTTTATTTTTTATTTACAGTAAACCTAGACGAAGTTGATGTGTGAATAAAAATATGTAATTTACTTTCCAAAAATGCTGCACACAAAAACAAAACAAACCTTGAGAAGAGATTAGGAATTAGGATATTAGCGCAATGTCAGGAGCACTTCAACAGGTGTCTTCTGTTTGAGGATGACAGTGGGAAGGAGAATTCAAATGTCATTTAACTTAAAAACAGCACATCATTGGCTGCCTTAAGGCCTGCCCTTCTAATTACCATAGTGCAATATATTGCATATTTTTTTGAATTACAAGGAAATTAGTAGAAATGAATTATTGCCATATGGCAACTCCGTACCATAAAGGGTTAAGTTAAAGCAATGTATTGACACCTGTCTGGTACACACACCTTATGCTTACAAACCATCCATGACTACACCACTAGATGGCAGTGGGCGTCTGTACAATTTACCCACTCTGTTATAGCCACTGTGAAAATAAAAATACCATATATATATATATATATATATATATATATATATATATATATATATATATATATATATATATATATATATATACCCGTTTAAATAAATATAATTAGACCTACACTAAAAGTACAAAATTCGTACCATAAACTCTAATAAACTAAATCAATAAAAAAATTAAATTGATTACTACCACAAAAATTGATGTCAGATTAAGTTGTGATCACTGGATAGGGTATAAGAATATTGCATTAGATTGTCTATTTACACAGGAGATGTAGAACCATGACCCAACTACTACCTATAGAGTTGAAGTCCTCAGAAAGTGAACAACAACAGGCGAAGAGTCATCTTGAATGAACATCTGGACATTTCCCTTCAACACCTGCAGATGTTTTCAGGTAGGGTAAGTTTAGGATACACTACACTCCCTCTGTATAGAAATGTTATCTCAAAAACACATCAAGGTATGTAGTGGCAGTTAACACACATATTCAAGCTAAATGAAATGAATGAATGGCTGATATGACCAACAGGTCTGGCCTTTGGCTTATATGGCTTATATTGTCAAGGGGAATTTCTTGAAAAATCATAAGTGAAGTCTGTTTCAACAAGCCTACATGGAAATCATGTTTTTAAAATGAAAAATGCCACTTTGCAGTGATTATCCACTTTTAAGCTACATAAAAATGTAATGCATGTAAGATGAATACTGGTAAATAGGCCATTCTGTGATACATTTTATATATATATATATATATATATATATATATATATATATATATATATATATATATATATATATATAAATAAAATAATGTAGTCCTCGAAACTATTAAAAATAAGTTATTTGTGGTAAAATGAATACATTTTAACATCCATTTCTTTTTTAGTTCATTTTAGTTTCCATTATACAAACAGTTCCTTGTAATGGGAAAAATGTTCTTTAGATATTTAAAATGTTTTTCATATTTTTTTTTTAAAAAAAGACCCGTTAACAACTGTTTATTTAAAACCCCAAATTGTCACATGCCTGTCCTGTCTTGAGTGCACATGTGTGTTTTGTTATGTTGAATATGTGCTCCTGTCATTGTCTGATCCCTCCTCCTTGTTATCTGATTGGTGTTTGATTTCTCCCACCTGTTCCCTCTTGATTTCTTCCCTTTATAAGCTCCTTGTGTTTGTCAGTCTTTGTTGGATTGTTGTGATGTCTATGTCTCCTGGTTTCCCTGTGTCACCGCTTTGGTATGGTTTCAGTTAGTTTTGTTATTTCTAGTTATGGTGCCCCCCTCATGGGTTTTGTTTTGTTTTATGTTATGTTATATAGAATAAATTATCATTTCTCTGCACTTGAGTCCTCGCACCATTTTCCTTTGTGTTGAACGTGACAAAAATGGTCTTGCGTCGTTGCTGCGAAAACTCCCTTTTGCAACTCCAGTTGCTTAAAATATTGTTCAAAAACTTGTAGATCATATGTTTTATGTATGTGCAGAACATCTTGTTGCCTGAGTGACTCCAGTGGATCGCGCGCTGCAGACTTTTACGCGTGCGCATGGCTGTGAACCATGCGCGCGCATATTAACAAGGAATAATCGGTGTTCAGTTCTTTCACGAATATGCCCGTTCCATTTGCTTCATTCAACATGCCCTCATCCCTTAACATCAGAAATAGCAGTGCATCAACGTCACGCATCTGCTCCAAATAGCAGCGATGAATAGTCATTGAAGCGATCAAACAAAACAAAACAAAAAACACTTTACAATGATTTAACAGCTTACAAATTGAAATATAATCCTTCTTATCAAACCCATGCTTGTAGGAGAAAACAAACGGCTTTGTATAGAGCTGTTTTGTTTTTTATTATTTTACAGCAGCTCTCCAAGTTGTAAGACGGGCAGAGGTGTTTCAATAGACGTTCAGACGCCCAGATGTCATATTAATTATTACACCCGGGAATGACTGGAACCTTCCCTGAGCCTAGAGTATCATGAAAGAAAAAAGGGGCTTACAAAACGCTAATTGGACTCTGCAAATGCACTGACAGAGCATGGTGGATATGTTTCAGAGAGTCCCAGCCAGAGTGAATAGAACCCACGCTTCTTTTCTAAACGCCCTTGCTGCGCTAAAAAAGGAGAAGGGGGAAAGGAGAGAGGGAGAGAAAAGAAAGTTGGAGGGGGCTGGGTGCTTGAATGCTGGCCTAATCTTGAATGCCTCAGCCAACTAAGAGAAATTACACAATTTATTGCCCCCCTCCCTCTTCACTCCACATGCATCGCGCGCACAGGCAAAGTCATTCAGGCAAAGTTGGTTGAAAGTAATGTGCCATTATCATGCTCTATGAAAGAGGCGAAATTAATCGAGATATATAATGCAAGCAAATAGAGTGAATAAGTTGTCAGGAGGTTTTCTTAATGCGCGCCCACAAAATAACCCATCCGTTCCGCCTTTTCCAGCTGTGATGATTTCTTATAACGACTGGCCAAATTCACCTTGCCGATTCCCTATATAGAGCAATATCATTTGGCTGTAAGACAAGTGGGTCTTATTCACAACATCAGTTACAAATTGTTTGCTATATTTGCTTAAGATCTGATTTATTTGATAAGATGATGATCGACATTTTAGAAAGCTTATAAGCAGGATCCACGTCATTAAATAGTCAACTGGGGCAAGTTCTTACAAACACGAATCACACACCCAAAAAGTATGTTGGAAGTATGTTGTTGATTTCAAACACCTGAAACCATCTGTGTGTGTGTGTGTGTGTGTGTGTGTGTGTGTGTGTGTGTGTGTGTGTGTGTGTGTGTGTGTGTAAATATCAGGCCTAGTTGCCAAATATGTTTAAAATGTTATACATTGTTGTCATTGATGCCAGTAGCCTATGTCCAAAACAATAGTTTGAGCATGTTTCTCTCCTTATGTATTGTTTCTAACTTATTTATATTTTTTCCTGATAAGCATGGCATGTTTAATTATATTATGCCATTATTATAAAAACATTTTTTTTAAAATAATAATTTCATGATTTTTCAATCTATATTTAGTAGCTGTAAATGAAGTCCATCGTCTCCACAAACATACTTGAAATCTTTCTCTTTTTTCTTCTTTTTTAAAAAAAGTTTTCCCTCCCGTGTTTTCAAATGAATAATCCCAAATTTAATGACTCGTTTCCCAAAGCGCCATTAAGAAAAATCGAGATGCGCCCTTGTGAAATTTAAGGTCACGGGATGCCTTTATTGCAGCTAGATGTTGAGTGTGTGCGTGTGTTTGTTCTTCGAGAAACACTTGTCATAACCGAAAAACACCTCTAGTCATTCTTTACGAGAAGTTGTTTACTCAGTGGCAGAAGCGGCACGCGCCTGGCGTACGCAACGCAAGCGCATCTCAGGGGGCGTGGTCAGGGGAACGCGCGGCCGGCCGTCGGCGTATTGAAAAGGCCGCGCTGTTTCCATCTCCTAACTCAGAACAGGTCGAGAGTCCGGAGCACCCCTGCCCATTGAAACCACACGTGAACGACACGAGCAAGACGCACGGCCACTGGGCAGTCCAAAGAAAACTTTTGGGCTTTCCATCGCTCTTTTTTCCCCCATCCGCGAAATGGACATCACAGCCAAGATGGAAATAAGCGTAAACCAGCAGCAGTTCATGCCACCTGCCTGCTTTTTTGCCTCTCAGAGCATCCAACTCAGTCCGACTGACAGCCAGTGCAGCAACAAGTCCGCATCGAAGCAGGCAAAGAGGCAGCGCTCATCCTCCCCAGAGCTGCTCCGGTGCAAAAGGAGGCTCAACTTCGCCGGCTTCGGGTACAGCTTGCCTCAGCAGCAGCCGCACGCGGTGGCCAGGCGAAACGAGAGAGAACGCAACAGGGTAAAGCTGGTGAACAACGGCTTTGCTACTCTCCGCGAACACGTTCCCAACGGAGCGGCGAACAAGAAGATGAGCAAAGTGGAGACGCTGCGCTCGGCTGTGGAGTACATTCGCGCGCTCCAGCAGCTCCTGGATGAGCATGACGCGGTGAGCGCGGCGTTCCAGTCGGGCGTCCTGTCACCCACCATCTCCCAGAACTACGCGAATGACATGAACTCTATGGCCGGTTCGCCCGTGTCCTCTTACTCCTCAGATGAGGGCTCCTACGACCCTCTGAGTCCAGAAGAACAAGAGCTCCTTGACTTCACCAACTGGTTTTGAACGTTCGTGAAAGGTTCGTATGAATCAAAACATCCTTATTGCAGCTCTTGATGTACTTGTACTATTTTTGTTGTTGTTGATGCAAGATATTCACCATAACATATTCTCCTTTTAGGAATCACATAAAATCGCAGCACTCGCTTGGGAGGAACTCGGATGCCCTCCAAGAACACAGAGCACTGCGTTTGCGCTGCAGTCCGGTTCGGATAGACTCGAATCCACACCCAGAGGTGGCCCATGCAAACCGGCAAACCACGGGTCCCGAGTGTCACAGAGCCAAAGGACTAAAAGGGAAGAAGGGGAGACCTGTCCTTCCAGCGCATTCGCCCAAGAAATCTATTTTAAAATGACTTTCCACAACACTGTGGCATATATACAAAAAAACAAAACAACAATAAGCAAACGTTGTTCTTTACCTATGCTAATGTAATCAAAGAAGGTTTGCCTTGATAAACCCCCTCACAATTCTAATATGCTTCCAACTTGGCGAATTTATTATATGATGAAGTTCTATTTGTATAAAATGTTGTTTCTTGAAATATATTAAGCTATTTTTGTATGTAAGAGATTTATAGATGTTTTTGTACACATTCATTTTAATATGTATATATTTTTGACCTATAGCCTGCCATAAATTGCTCGTTACCTCTCGCTTATTCAGACTTATAGTCTCAAATGCATCGCAGCTGGCAGTTCCCTTTACGGTTGTGGAGGTTTTAGATGAGTTTAATACTCAAGAGTTTCAATTTCAACACCAACGTGTCTTATTTAACAGGAATAATAATTGCAATTGTAATATGACTCGAAGTGATCAAAGGTTATGCAGCTATTGTCCAAACGGAGGTGTTTTGTGTCTCCACACTGTTCCACTTTGCCTTTACAATGCTGGGGTTTGCATCTTTCAGAAAATAAGAATATGCCTTATCTCCATATTTTCTACAGTTTAGTCTCATAATAAAAGTTTCTAAAAGAAATATGTTTTCTTGAGTTTGCTTGTTTGTTGCAACATATTGCCTCGTTGATTGCTGACAGCAATTTTATAAGAGCAAAAAACCAAGTGTCAAGTAGAATTTCGTTGAACACTTTCTTTTTAATGCAACAAAAGTGATAAGCCTGCTAACCCTCGGCAGTCTGCCTGTTGTCAGGCAGGAGGAGACGTGACCAGCATACTGGACCGTTTCAAAGACTGCTCATGATGAATGCCAATTTGGAGAAGACAGCACTTTTGCAAAATAAACATATTGTTTGCTCACCCTACTCACTTTTGTGGGCAAGAATGGCAGAGAGAGCAAGAGGAGCAAGTAATCACACGAGAGTATAAAAACGTGTGGCTATTTGCTTTTATTGTTAATAATTATATAAAAACAAAACGAGGGAATACGATTGTTGAAATACCGATATAACTCTATGTATAAGACATTTGTGCACAAGGCAAGATGGTATATAAATAGCGTTATGTAGTTTTCTCTACATTTTTATTTTTGTTTTCTACGAGCATATCAGCCTTTTATTTTTTCTCTTCCCCCCTTTCTTTTACAATCTGCGCAGTTGCACCAACTAGGGCATTTTTAACTTTACGCCCCGCAAAAATATCAAAATAACTTTTCATTCGAGAAACTGTGTTTAAGTCAGTATTGCGTTTTACTGAAAACCCTGAAAATACGAGCGTGAGACCCCAAATACAAACGAATTTAGTAAAACACTTTTGTTAAGATTACACATAAATAACTCACAGTCGTGAATTTTAAATAACAGTCGTGGAGTTTGACAGGTAAAGTGTGTGCGCGCGGGGCGGGCGCGTGCCTGCTGTAATGAATTGAAAGGCTCTGTTCGCGTGTGTGGCGCTCGAGTGGAGTCGGCTGAAGGCGCGTGTGCCTTTCTGACAACAGCTCGCGACACGCACTCAACAACTGCCCCTTTAAAAACGCACGGCGTCTGGAAGCGAGTGCTGTATACAAGAGGCAGGTGTTGAAGAAGAAAAAAAAAATGTCCCAGACGAAAGTAGCGAGAGCATTGTTTAGGGTAAGAAGTACCCCAGCTTATCAGTCAAAGTTTTACGCGTATCTTAGATTCAAGTTGGTAGGCTACAGTGTATTGTTCAGCGAACAGTGTTTTCATTTTGAGTTAGCTCAACCAGACAGGTTAGTGGGCTGAAAGTATTAACTCTCATTGTAATTCTTTTTACATTTTGGCGAATTGCTGGCTAATTTGTATAAAAATGTATCTTGACGTTTTCGTGTGTGTGTATACGTTTAGGTTTAGACCTTCAAGCGTACGTTTTCCTTTATTTCTAAAAAATATATACTTTTCTGGACGATTCACATCATACAAGTTGATAATAAACATCGTTAAATAGTTATAGGTTTTATCCTGAGATATGTCCAGAGAAGTCAACAACAGTATTTCAATTTAATTTTTAAAAAGATAAGGAACAAACCAAGTTAGTTGTCAAGGAATTCCCTTCAACTGTGGGCCAACTTCTATGACATAAACCACCATCCAAATTGGAAGGGCTGAACTGTCGACTAATCAATTTTTGCGCTTATCCGTCAGACGTTTGACCAAGCATCATATTTATTGTAACATAATGAGGAGGAGGAGAGGCAATGCAAGTCCTTAAAAAAAACAATGAATCATCAGGATCTCTGAGATGGATGGAAACACATTTTCCACATGATTTTCTGGCTTCTTGTGTCTGTGAAAGATTAGCCAAGAAAACATGATAAATGATGGCTTTCCTCCAATAAGTTTGTTCAAGGACCTTGTTTTATCAAGAGACATTGCAGAAATCATTGTTGGTTTGTAGTTTACTTAGTAGCTGGAGTACAGCAAACAAAGGATTCAAAATTTGTTTAGTTTTTCCCCCCACAACTAAAGCAATGCAGATTTCTTGCTTAAACTTTTCTGTTCACCTGTTGTGAATGCGCTTTGTGTGTAACCTGAAAATACAAGCCACCAATTCCTTTTACAAACTATTCATGCTCAATCTGAACTGTGTCCAAGGGAACGGCAGCAAGCAACGCAGGGTGTGTAGTTGTGTGCACAGCCCATTCGAGCCTGTCCGCGTGTCCATCCCTTTGTGGCAGAATGTTGCCTCCTCATTATGCCATGCCTGAATAGAATGGGAGCGGCAGCATGTAACCCACACTGATTAGTGATCCGGGCCCCTCTGATGTTCTCCCTGTTGAAATTCATGGGGACTTCTTGTTATCACTCCTCTCCAACCTCCTTTCATTCTCTTTGAAAGTGCTGCCATCCTTGCCTCTCAACTTCTTCAACAGACTTTGTAAATCTAAAGACGCAGACTGTTAGACAGCACTCACTTCCTCATGAGTGCCCAGAGAGCTTTTCACAACTGTCCAATCTCTAACAGAGGACTGCGGTCATTTCTTTGGGCTAAATGAGACCGGTCGTTCTCAGTTTTTCTCGCTACCTCGATCCTTTTCAGTTTTTCCCCCTCTCTCCTCTTTCTTATACAAATGCTCACTTTTGTTATGCCTGAATGTGACGGTGCTCTCCATGCTTGTCAAAGCTCTTCTGTCCCCTTTTTTCCTTGGGTCGTAGTTATGGCGAGTGATTATCAGTGATGATAAGATGTTTGACGACCACGTTTGCACCAACGTTCTGCTCTCTGTACACCAAATTGTGAATTACATTTCATAAAGGATGTAGCCTGCAAGAAATATGAGCTGCTCGACTGTGGCCCTGAACAGTGCAGAGCAAACAGTGTTTCAGTACCACAGACAGCACTCCTCTGTGTTCAGCATTGAGTCTTTTGCAGGAAATGAAATCCATTGCCTATTTTTCATGATTTCATGATTATTTTTTGTTATTTTGACTACATAGTAAAACAGTTTTAACCTTTTGTTGGGGAAGTTATTGACATGGAGGATAAAAGAATAATTAACAAAGCATTGTTGTAGTTTATTTTTATTGATGCAGGTTATGTGGGACACTTTCATTTTTATCTGTATTTGTTTTTGTATTTATTCTGGAACAATACAAAATTTGAAATTAATATAATATAATATAATATAATATAATATAATATAATAAAATAAAATAAAATATAATATATTAGTAATTCTTGAGCACCAATTCAGCCTATAGAATGATTTCTGAAGGACCATTTGACACTGAAGACTGAAGTAATGATGCTGAAAATTCACATGACTAAATCACATACTTTTTTTACTTTTTATAATTTATTAAAATATTTTTAATTCCAATAATATTTCACAGTTTTTACCGTATTTTCATGAGCCTCTTTCAAAAATGTAGTATAAATTAAATGAATATGTATACATGTGTATTTTATACTTATCTATATATGTGTTCATTTTGAATGTTTGCACTGGAGTAAGCAGTTCTTGTTGATACCGTCACAGGTTGTTGGAGTCATCAAAGGGGTTGGCGATTACCGAGTTGTGGATGAGGATAAAGAGAGGCAGGTGAGCTAGGAAGTCGAGAAGGTCGAGGGAGCGCAGATTGCGAAGTTCCCGTCTTACCGACGCCTCGTGCTCCGGCCTGATGCCCCCTGCCTTGAGCTCCACTAGGAGTTGCTCTGCCTCAATACGGCCCTCTGGCGGCACAGCGCCTCCTGTCTGGGCCTCCAGCAAGAACAGAAACAATTGCTGTAGAACAAGTGTGCACATTCAGGTCAGTACAACAGCATCAATGTATTTAATGTCAAATCTTATAACACTTTATTACATTATGAATTACTTTATTTCAATAGGAATATTCTGAATATATTTTAATTAATTAGTTTTTATAGTGCTTCACAGTTGCAGATGTACTTACACTCCTGGGGGAAAAGGGCCAGCCCAAAATGGTTAAAGACTAAGCTTTTAATCGTCTTAGCCACTTATTATTGGTCAGGAAATTAGACAAATTTAAGCAAATGCACTAATTAAAAAGCCATTTGTGTCTTAGAATAGCATCAAATTTTTAGCGTGAATAGCATCAAAAAAAGATTGAAGATTTTGGCAGAATATGGAAATATGAGACAAGTGATGAATCACAGTGAAACACAAGTTGCATGGTGATGCTTCAGAGCACTGCAATAATAAATGCCTCTCTGCCACAGTGAAGCATGGAGGAAGAGGTGTCATTGTGTGCGGAGCCTTTTTAGCTGCGGGTATTGGTGAGCTACTTCACTTTGAAAAGTAATTTAATACTTTGGAGTGCAGGAGAATATTGTAGAATGGTTTGCTTCCCACAAATGAAACATTGTTATTTAAAGAGGATTGATCGGATGTTGTTTTTCAACAAGACAATGCCTGATCAAATTGCAAAGACAACCAAGAAGTGGCTTGAGAACAAGTCCATCAGGCTCATGTTTTGGCATGGTCAGAGTCTTACATTTAAACAAACAAACAGGGGAATTGTTTCAACTTTTAACTACTCTTGAACTGTTTGAAACCATTAACATTGAGTGGAACAACACTAACTCTTCTTCCTGTAAAAAGCTGTCTACAAGTTTACCCACATGGTTTAAACCCTTAAAGAAAACGTACCTTTTTTCCCCTAGAGTTTCTAGTTTCTAGAGTATTACTTAGAGTATTTGTGCAATTCTTGCCTATTTTCTGACCAGGGATTTGTGATTAAAATTAATAAGACCATTAAAGACCACTTAATATTTTGCCATTTTTGGCGTTGATTTTTAATTTTAATTTGGTGTTAATTTTTTGTCCAGGAGTGTAGTACTACCAAAATGGAGGGGAAAAAAAGTTAACTTTTTTTTTTTTATTAAAGGGGTATTTCAGCACTGGAAAGATGAATCTGTATTTAAACTGGGTCATTAATGTAGTAGAAACGTGAAATTATTTTAGAATTTGGTGCCTTCTAGACTGAGAAAATAAAGAAAATGTATTTTTGTCTCATGGGGATGAAAGACTACAATTCCCAGAATGCTTCGCTGCCCTGTGAGGCCACTCCCAAAGCCACCGCTACTGAATTACAGTGACTGAGTTAGTGAACAGACACTACAATTAAATCCTGAACGGGTCTGTTCAATATAACGATCGAGTTGCCACGTGTGTCTCACAGCACTAACTCAGATTAGGAGTCAGATTACATTTAACGTCATAAATGAGCTGATGAGCTCTCGTGATGAGAGCTGAGGTAATCGCGACCACACTCGCGGCATACATTCACAGCGTGTGTTCAGTCTGGCGCGTTTTCAGTTCGTGCCTTTGGAAGCTTAACTTTCATAGAAATTAATTTGAGAAGTTAAAATGCTTACATTGCTTAGCATCCGTTTAAATTAATGCCTGCACCTGCGAGCTGTGCAGTGAGTGTTATCTCCATCCCCCATGTGCGGGTTGAAAACATGTGAAAATAGCTCCCTCTGCTAGCTGTAGTCTTTAACCTCTGGCCAAACATTCCAAAGATGATGCAAATATCATCAATTTGCGTCACGGGAGGAATATTTCCAGAAATAAAATGCATAAATCTCTTGTCTCAGGGGAATATGAGGGGGGGAAGCACAATCATTTGATTATACTCCACGGTTTCTACTGATACAAAGCCATATGCTTATCGCTGAAGTAACCCTTTAAGTCTGATTGCAAGACATTTTACTGACCTGTAACTTGTGGTACATCGCAGTGTGAGTCTATACATATAACCCTCCATTCATGTGTACAAATACTTTGTGAGTGAATACATTAATTTGGCACCAGTCATAACCTATTGCACACTTCTGGATAGTCAGGGCACTGATGTCGCTATAACCTGTGTGTTTTGTGTGTGCGCGTGAAAGCGTATGCTGGGTTCACACGTGTGCCAGGGGGGGCTCAAGTTACAGCGGCCTTTTCCTACTCTTCTGTAAGCGCACCTGTTTGCACAGTTAAATGCATCCGAGGTAATGACTAAAAGTGAGTGTATGTGTGTGTGTCCTGTAATCCCCTGGCAAAGAGCCCACTCCTCTCTGCTCTCCCTCGATAACAATTCAAGCACAGCTCACTCTGTAATTAGCCTCCCCTCTCCACCTAACCCCTAGACCAGGCAAGGGCTCAGTTTCCCCAGCCTCCGCCATCAACTTTTATGTCCCCACGCTTTTCAGCAGCCGGCCCTCTCTGTTCAATGGGTCCGGTCGGGTCTTGCTACTGAATGGCCACCTTATACCTCTGCTTTATCCGAGATGAGCAGTATGTCTCTGCCTGATTACAGAGCACGCTGCACTGGATGTACACTGCCGGCCACTTTAATGAAATTACAGCCTGTAATCCATGAATACGAGGGAGGGGGAAGGCTGAAGGAAAAATGAGAGAAAACCCCATTTTTCTTTTTTTACTCTGGCTCTCAATGAACATGTAAGGTGCTTGACGGAAACAGCTAGTTTTACTAAGCCCGCGTTTGAGTTGGCCTATGTTTTATGGTCTCCATTTCACTGTAATTAGTTCCTATCGAGAGAGGGAGAGCGAGAAACAGGGACAGAATTGCAAATGAACAAGAACAGTTTGCTAGGTAGCAAGTATGACTGATAAATATCATTATTATTGATAGACAAAACAAACCTTGGCTTTATAAAGCTTTATCTCCAGAGATCTGAAATCCATCTTGCTGATAAGGGAGCGCATGAAATCACTGTGAATCAAAAGAGAAGTCTCTGAGATTGGTAATATTTATATTTGAGCACATTTTATATTAAAAGATTATCAGAGGATGGTGGGGTTATGCAAGGATATGGTAAATGCTGGTGTATTTTGGCGGGTACTTTTTTTGGGGGGGGTCAATGATGCTAAAGTGTTCTGAGCCCATTGTGGTTGCTCATTATGGCCTGTCCCCTAAAACAATGATCTCGGACACAAGGCCAACCCGCCACTATAACGGATAAATAAAACCCTGCCCCAGTGTGAGGACGGGTGTTTAGGGGACACGCTCTGGAGCAATGTGCCCAATACACATCTACACAAATATGCACTTGCACGCGCATGCACTGGGATAATTGCTCAGAGGCAGGGGCTATTCAGTCGAGACAGAACTCCACTGTCCAGCGTGTGGCACAGCGATGGTCATCCCTGTGCTAACGAGCCCCTCCGTTCAGGGAGGAGAATAGCCGCTGGTACGCCACCCTCAGACAAACCGCTATTGGCCCGTTCATCCAGGCTTGCAGTGAGGCAGGGGGTTTGATGGGAATGAGGGGAGACAGGCCAGCTAATGATAATTAATTGCACTTGGTTTGCAGAAAAGGAGCCCAAACTGCAGCGTGGATAATAGCTGGGGCAAAAGAGAGCGTACCAGAGACAGAGAGGAGGATAATAGCAGCTCTAACCCATTTCTATTGTTGCGCTCCATCACCGCGGACCTCGTGCTTATGTAATTGCCAAAGTTTTGGCGGTTCTGGCAGGGGGGTTTGCAAGATATGGTTGGATTTTGGAGGGGGGCAGACGGGTGACCCACTTAGAGTTTGGGTGGAGTTGTTTTGACAAGCAGGTTTTGGCGGTAAGTGTGTTTATGTTTTGGACTGGGTCAGAGAGTGCAAAACCGAGAGAGGCAGGATGCTAAAGGAGGTCGTTTCAGGTTTCCCTCCGTTTTTTCATTCTGTATTGGTCCAGTGAATCACGCCGTGACTCGCAAAGTTGAATCAGCCCAATTAAGCCATAGATTTACTGTTCTCGTCACTGGAACTGAACCTGTGGACGCTCAGGCCACACGCAGCCCACCCAGGATGCTTCCAATTCACAAAAACACACACAGGTGGATGAAAACAGTGTTTTGAGGGAATGCCGCTGATTTCAGCCTCTGTATGGAAATGCAGTGGTTAAATCCCACGACCAACTCAAAGAGAAAGTGCCAAAGCACAGACAGATGGTGAGAGCTAAAGGTGACAGGAGAGATTTTGGACATGCACGCAAGAAAACAAGCCGGACTGGATTTTGTCGCTCTATGAGGGTTATTGCCACTGTAACGAGTGAACATGGGTGTATATCAGCTAGTGAATGGGGTCAAATCCATATCAGGGTTCAGAAGAGGTTGATGGAAAAGGTTAAAGCACATAAATGTCCCTATTGTGTCCATTCCAAAGAAACACCCTTGTTCCTTTTCATTTGTTGCATTTGTCCACTAGAGTAGGGGAAAGGCATCGCTCACATGCTCAAAGAGCAATGCCGTAAATCAGCGAAGAGGCGTGACCCCAAATCCCCTCGCACACATAACCCAGGAAACCCAGAATGGGCCCCTGGGTTGAGTGGAAGCTCTTAAAGATCCTAAAAAAAGTGAGCAGGAATGAAAGAGCCTGTGTGTGGGAATCTCTGGCATATGGACTGTAATGTAGCATCACAGCCAAATGCCCCCAAACCCTCTTCACAGTAATGGACTTCAACACGACACACGACCGCCCAGGCTGTCATGGGTCACCCTTGAATCGTACGCAAGGAAGATAAGTGCTGGTGTGCAGAGACATTGTGTTGTATTGTAAAATTGAACAAACGGAACAAACACAACAGACGGAACAAACGGAACAAACACAACCGTTAGGTGGAACAAACGGACACACAACATTCCTCCATGTGCTCCTACACACACAAACACTCATGAACTACCCATCCTTATTTATGAAAGGTCAGTGACTCCTCTTCTAATGCTATTGTGTGTGTTGAATGCTTGGCTGTCTACTCACTCTAATGTGGCTATTTTCTGGGCCAGACTGGCCACTACAGCAAACAGGCGCAGATCCGTAAGGCCTTCTGTCACTCTGAAATCAACCAGCTCCAGAATCTGAGAACAGATCATACACTTATTTAAAAACATATAGATATATTATTAAATGTAGACAATATCACTTTTAAACACAAACACAATACAACTTTCTATTTTTAATAATATATATAAAATAATTATAACAATAGATATAATAATCAAAATAAATATGATTATTTATAAATTATATAAATAAATTATATTATTTTATAGATAAATTTTGTTAAGTGTAGATAAGGGCCCTGCAAGATAAGTAATTCTACTGTGAAAACTATGTCCAGCACAGATTTTCAGGGTGTTTGCGTTGTGTCTTGATTTGCATGATTCCTAGTTAACTGGGTCCTAAATCAACACAGACAGTACATGCAAATAAACTGCGCTATCAGCAGTCACAAATCATTTTAAATGAATTGCCTCCAGACATTGAGATTAAAAAAGGGAGACGGGCAGATCGTATATATTTTTCTGTAAAAGCAGCATTCACCCTGTACACATATATTTCCTCTTCTTCAGTCAGAAGTTCTGGGGGAATGATCTCTTTCAGTGCCAGCAGCACTTGGAGACAGCTCAGATAACCATCTCCATCACTATCAGCCTGCAGGCAAAGTATACAGTAGAAGACAGTTAAGTGATTACAGTTACACTCATTACCTATATGGAAATGAGCAAACAGTTATTTTGATGAGGAAATTGTGGGGTTCTCCTTTACTCACAGCCTCAAAAGCCTTTTTGTACACTGTCAGCTTCTCCTGACTGAGGATGCAGTACTTTGCCAGAAAATCGACTGTAAAAAAAGCACACAAAAGTATTAAAATGTGGGTTACAATTGATAAATAATCTGTATACATTAACAGTAATAAACACAATAGTCAGGTACCCTAAAATATGATAGGCTACATTTACAGCATTTATACATTCTGATTATATATATATATATATATATATATATATATATATATATATATGTATAGAGAGAGAGAGAGAGAGAGAGAGAGAGAGAGAGAGAGAGAGAGAGAGAGAGAGAGAGAGATTAAAAAGAGTTTTATAAAGATTATAATTTAAATTTGTCAGAAACACTATTACAAACATCTATGGATGCACACTAGTTTGGGGTCGTTAAGATTTTTGAATATTTTTTTTAATTTTCTTATACGCACCAAAGCTGCATTTATTTGACCAAAACACAGTCAAACAGTCAAAATGACAAGTGTGTTGTCTTTAATATATTTTAAAATGTATTCCTGTGACAGAAAAGCTGTATTTTTAGTATTACACCACTCTTCAGTGTCACATGATCCTTCAGATTCATTAATATGCTGATTAGATGCTCAAGAAACTTTTTGTATTATTGTCAATGTTCAAAATAGTTGTTCTGCTTTATTTATTTTTTGTAACACTGCAAATGTTTTTACTGTCACTTTTGATTAATTTAATGCAGCCTTGCTGAATAAAAGTAATAAATAAAAAAATGATGTAGCCTGTTTGTAGCTTGAAGAACAAATCCAAAAAAGAAGCTAAAGCCATGTATATTACTATTTACCATCAATTGAGTCCAAACCACATAATGAAGAATTAAGTACAGCGACAGTCAGAAAATCAACCATTTGGCCACTGAGGACAGACAGATGGGAATGACTAAGATGAGTTAGGAAAAGAGGATCAGAACAGGAAAGTTTAAAAGAAAAAGAAGGAATAGGGACGAAAGGAAGCTGTGGAGAGCTGATTTAAGCTGCTGCCACTCCAATACATGAAACAAACCAGAATGATAGACAGAATCCACTGAATAATGGATCTATTCATCAGCGAGGCAGAAGAATAGGGAGGAAAGACTTGATATCAGTGTGGATTTAAAGCACTGGGCCCAATGAGCTGCGGCCTGCTCACAGGGGGCCGATTCAATCTGCCATTTATCAGCTTACCCCTAATCAAACCCGGGCCTTGCATGGCCTCTTCCATTCACATGCAAAGTGTTACATTCGCATGTAGTCAACTTGACTTGTTAAAGCCTGATTGATCAAAACCTCGCGGTCCAGAGACGCACATCTGTTTGCAAATAACTGTGGCTAGCGAGAGCTCTGGTGTCAACCACGGTCCCTCAGCAGCCCTTGGATTTAGCGTCAAATCTGAAACAGTGATCTGTTCGGATCATTGAACTGATCTGTATTCACTGACTCTTTCTTTATCTGCACTCTTCTGTCTCAGATGCTCCCAAGACACTGCTGTCCTGGTCCTGCTGCCACTGGTCTGATCTGTCTGGCCCACACATGTGTGTTGGTCTGTATTTTCATTATGTGAGACGTGCATCCAGGACACTTTGAGAAATGTGTTCTCCGTCCGTGACTGGTAAAATATGTCTGGCCCATGAAAAAAGCATGCTTGATGCAGCCAGAGTTGTGTCATGGGGAGTGGTGCACATGATCACCACATACAAGCAGTATAGAAGAAGCAGGTTCGAATATGGCATGTCCAATCCCTGTTTCCCTGTTTGTGTTTATGTAATATATGTGTGTGCACTTCATATAATTATTATATAAATACACACATATGGATACATTTAAGAAAAATATGTTTTATATATATTATATATAAAAATGTATATATATATATATATATATATATATATATATATATATATATGCAAATATGTATTAAATATAAACATATATTTTGTAATATTTTTGTAATAAACGTATTATATATGCATAATAATTATACACAAGGACACACATATATTACGTAAACACAAACTTTTATTTTGGATGCGATTAGTCATGATTACCCAGCACTCATTTATTTATTTATTTATTTATTTATTTATGTATATTCATCCAGTTCACATTTTTGTTAAGTGTAAACTTTCTTTATTTTGTGTGTTTTTACCATTTTTCTTTAAGCTTATTTATTTATTAATTTACAAATTCACATTTTAAATCTTTATTTATTTATGTATTTATTTATGCTTATTTTTCGATCCATCCATCAATATATATATATTAGATTTATGTTTAAAACAAAAAAAATATTTTCCAATGAGACAAGGGAAAAAAACTTTATATTCTTTATAAATACATTTTAAAGTCTGAATGTATGAATTTTTTTATTTATTTAGAATATATTTAGTGGATTATCTAAAATATTATCTAAGGATTTTGGATAATTGTTATTGCAAAAAACAAAACAAAAACACAGATTAAGAAAAATGTTTGATGAAGTCACATACAATCTGGTTTACAATAAAAATCACGCTTTGTGGTAAATTTGTAGGCATGTTAGTTATCCTTTTTCTCACTTAGTAAAATATTAAGCGTGCATATATATCTATTTACACCTGCACCACTTTCTGACTCTCTGCAGTTGCACAAATTCCTTATTTTACCTCCTCCCAAGGCCTTTGAACTTCACTATAGTTCTCTGTTAAACTCCACTAGATGCCTATTGGACCCCACCAGAGTGCTGCATCCCACCTCAGGCCACCGGTCCACTCAAGGATTTGTGGCTCATGGTGTGTGTGTATGTGTGTGTTTTTTGGGGGGTGGTGGGGGTGGTGGTGATGGTGGTGGTGGTGGGGGGGGGGGGGGGGGGGGTCTATGCCGTGGAATCAAGGGAACAAAAGGTGCAGTGGAGTGAGAGATTGAGGGAGGAAGCACAGGCAAACGTGCGGGAAGGGGGATGGAGGGGGCACAAAGCTCCTGGGCTAACGCCTCCCGCCTGATAGCCTTATCTGATTCTGCTTCAGCGGCTGATGGCTTTTTTTCCACCGTGGGCTTTGCTGCACACAGGTTGGGCCCTTTGGTGTGAAGCCTAGCAGAAAATGTTAATCAAGAGAAGAAGTCTTAAAAAAAGAGGTGGAGAGAGAGAGACAGAATGTAAGATTGCAGGAACAGAACTTCTCTCGTAATCTGTAATGGGAGTGACGGCAATTCAGTAGCAAATGGAAGCCAGAAAAAAAGGGAAGTGTGACAGGGGTGACAAGAGCCGGGCGACGTGCACCCGGTCAACCACATTTGCACGTTTGTGCTTTGTTGCTCTCTTTTTTTTGACAGTCACTCCTCTATGAGGGCTGCCGGCCTCAAGCCAGTATCATTCTACGCAAAAGGCTGAAGACGCCATAGAAAACTGCAGTCACATCCCATTTAACACTCACTCTTCAAGACAGAACTTCACAGCTGTTTCACTGCAATGCACTGATTGCACGTCCTTTCACCTCAATGAATAATGGATGTTCATTTTTGCTATAAATACAGTTATTTCTTACTGTGTTAGAATGTATAGGCTCAATGCTCGAACTTTTCTCTTTTGCTACATTCTTACAAACATGCACTCCCGCTCAAAAATAACACTATACACAGAGACTCATTGTGCTTTATGGGGGCTGTTTTGTACCCATGTTTGTTTGTGTTCCATATTTAATCCTGTAGCTTTGTTTATGTTCATCATCATTCAGAAAGAATCCCTTATATAGTTTACTAACAAGGTCAAATGAGTCTGCAGACTATGACCTCTTTTCTCAGATTGGGGTTGCTCTACATATAGTAAATTTCGAATAATGACAGTAGTTATCAAAAGTGTATGTGCTGAGCGGTCATAACGGTCAAACCACAAAAAGCTTTAACTGTTTCAACTATTGGCACTTCTCAGGCTTTTTGGATTTTTAGAAGAAAAACAATTCTTAAAGCACATTTCACACTCACTAATTTGTTTTCTAACAATGACCATAAGTGGACATACATGCAGAATTCTTTCATGAACATTTCCAGTGTAATTTCCTCTTTATATTGTGTATATATTGTTTAATAATACCATTCTGGTGAAATTTGTATTTTTTATTTTTCAAATGGCAGGCTCTTTTGCCTTACTTAGACTAATTTAATAGTGTTTTCTGCATCTTAAATGCATACTTAAAATAATTAAATAATATTTTTCACACGTAACTTTACATATTTAGGGTGTGATTGAAAATGAGTAGTATTCTGTAGTGATATTTGCCTTTATTTTTAGTTTTTTTTGTCAGGTCTCGCATTTCATCTCAAGCTTTCTGCTGTCACTGTTGATAAAACTTTATTAGAGCCACATTTTTTGTACATGATGAAAATTTTAGCGAAACTACATCGAATAAAATATTTTAATAGAAAATGTACATTATTTCCTGTAAAGGATCAATAAAGTATCAATCAATCAAATCAAATCAAATTGCGACTTTTTAGCTCATAATTGTGAGATTTAAACTTGCGATTGCAAATTATAAAGTCGGAATTGCAAGATATAAAGTCGGGTAAGACTTTATTTTACAGTGTCCTTGTTACATATGTTACATGTACTTACCATAGTAATAACAGTAAATGATGCATAATTACACACAACTAACCCTCAACCAAACCCTAAACTTATAGTAAATACATGGAATTACTAAATATTACTCAGTGCTTAAATATATAATTACACTAAAACAACTAAAACAATGACACCTTAAAATAAAGTGTAACCTAAAGTCACAATTATGAGTTATAAAGTCAGAATTGTGTGATATAAAGTCGCAGTTGCGTGTTTCACGCAATTCTGACTTTATAACTCGTAAGTGTGACTTTTATTTGAATAAATACTCAAAGGTTGATGACTAATTAATGTAATATTTAGAAAGTAATAATATGATGGATGTAATAATAATAATATTAATAATAATATTTTATGATGGAGCTTCATAATCTAATGTATATGTCTGGAACAAGGCTACAACAAAGTATAAATCAAAGTATAATATAAAAAGAACAGTCTCTATAGCATAAAACTGCCTGTAGTTGGATTTTTTTACAAAAACATAAAATAAAAAAACTTTTGTGTCTGATCTTAAAGAGTGTGAGGTCACTTGAGACTCACTTTAAAAGTATGAATTTGATTTGATTGGTTAAAAATATACAGATAAAATGGTATTCACTATATTTAAAAGAAATACACCACATATCAATCTATCAAGCAAACCATTTCATAAAAATACATTTGTTAGGTTTTAGTTTTCAAATGATATATGTGTATACACCAATCAGGCTTAACATTATGACAAGTGAATAATACTGATTATCTCTTCATCACAGCACCTGTTAGTGGATGGGATATATTAGGCAGTGAACATTTTGTCCTCAAAGTAGATGTGTAGAAGCAGGAAAAATGAGCGTCTTCAAAACAGTGGTGAACTGGCGACAGGGTCATTGATGTGGGGAGTGAAGGCTGTCCCATGTTGTCTGATCAAACAGATGAGCTACTGTAGCTCAGACTTCTCAAGAAGTTAATGCTGGTTCTGATAGAAAGGTGTCAGAATACACAGTGTATCGCAATTTGTTGTGCATGGGGCTGCACAGACCATTCAGATGACCCCTTTCCACTGCCGAAAGCATCAAATATAATATGTGTATATATGCATGTTTGTGTGTGTGTACATGTTTTTCTGATAACTTCAACCTAAATGCACACTGACTCATGGGGACTTGTGTAACCGTGGGGACCTAAATTGAGGTTAACATGAGGAAACGAGCTAATAAATCATACAGAATGAGTTTTTTTTTTTTTTTTTTTATGTAAAAATGTTTTCTGTAGTGGGTAGGTTTAAGGATAGGATTATTGTAAGGGGAGAGAATATACAGTTCGCACAGTATACAAACCATTATGGAGAGTCTATATGGAGAGTCCCCACAAAGATAGTGAACCAAATAAATTACATTTTACGAGTAGCTTACGTGTAAAAAATACTTTTTTTGACCACTATAGCTGGCGTTTATACCACATCCTACACCACACACACTTTGTATGCACTCTGTATGCCACGTGCGGGCCGCTGTGGTGCTGACCCAACTGACAAATAACTTGCGCTGACTGTCCAACTCTCTGCTGTGCTCCTTGATTTTTTAAAAATTGGCACTGCACTTTGGTCCCTTTGAACAAGTGCAGGGAGCAAATTTTGGCAGACCTCTCGATGCAAGCTTTGTTGTTGGCCGCCGGACACGTGGCTCCGCCCCTTCATTGCCCATTAAAAGGAGGGGGAAAAAACAAACAAAGACACACGCAGGCACCACACTCCTCCTGCTGGCTGCATGCCATGTACTCTCAAACACACATACACACAGACCACAATCCCTCACAAACCACTACACCCTGATCTGCACTGATAAATCCACAAAGGGCAAATCATCTGTTATAACTTATCTACAGCGATAACCCCACAATGGCCAAATCATCTGCTATTATTGCCACAGCTCTCCTTGACATTGTCCCTTTATTAAGGCCATTGTGGAAAAGCCCACTCTGTTTGGACGTGGCATAATAGAGTCTTTGACAGATTCACTTCTCTCCCTCTCGCTGTGAGCTTTGAAAACAGCGAGTATATTCCATGCTTCATGCGTGTCAATAGCAGGACTGTTTGTTTGCCTAGTCACTCTGAGCTAATAGTAAACACACACAGCTATTCCATCCTTTAGCACTGCGCAAATAGCACTTACATAAAGGCACTGTACCCCTACACACACACATATACATGCACACTTTCTGGTCTTTCAGGATGCTGAACTTTTGAAGAAGCCATTCATCAGTGAGAAAACAACAAATGAGCCACATAATCACCCTCCTACATGGTCTGAACGCTAACCACTAGCAGACTAGCAAACAAGTAGGGTGGGGCAGTTTCAGGTCCGCCAGGTGTTCCCCGTCAATG
Organism: Pseudorasbora parva; assembly: GCF_024679245.1. Classification (NCBI taxonomy): domain Eukaryota; kingdom Metazoa; phylum Chordata; class Actinopteri; order Cypriniformes; family Gobionidae; genus Pseudorasbora; species Pseudorasbora parva. Next base: position 28,920,253 of record NC_090191.1, on the reverse strand, counting down.
CTAACATTTATCAGAGATCTCCATTTTCTCCAAGTGACCAGAAGAAACATAGACCATGCTGGCATTGTCCTGTTACTGAAAATATTAGCACTTCAGAAACTCAGCGTGAACAGTAGGTCATCCAGGTGAGTGTGTATATTATATTATAGCAGATTTCCAGGTATTTCATGTGGAAAATGTGCACTGTGCAATACCTGGAAATCTGCTATATCTGGCTAGCATACTAAATCAAAAATCTTATTCTTGACACATAATTTATCGGAAGTTTAAATGTGTGATTATATCAGCAAAATTGTGTGTGCAAAATTTTTTCACTGTCTATTGTCAGTAGCATAAAGAAATAGAAAGCACAATTCACACACAAGTCAATTTATAACACCTAACACCTTATTGCTGGTCTTTGCAGAGAATTCCCATTAAAAAGTGGAAACTTTATTGCCTTCTCACAAAACTCCCTATTGCATGGATTCCCATGGAATTACTGGATTTTACCAGATTTTTTATTGTAAAATAAGGGAACAAATTATTACAACGTAACCACAATTGGACTAAAACAAGTTGCAATTGGCACAACGTGGCCACTATTTCAAAAAGATTGATAAAATATGGCCACAAATTAATAAATTAAGGAAACTAATTCTTAATCCAAGGCCACAATATCGATTGTATTTTCTTCATGTCACATCATGTGAAACAGCCATGTACTATTTTAAAGGTGTCATGACCTGGCTTTTAAAAAAAATGTATACTCTTGTCTGAGGTCAGCTTATGACGTTTATATGGTTTTTACATTCAAAAACATCATAACTAATAATTAATAGGCTATTTTCTACACTGGTTTTGAGGCACTCTCATGAACGCTGGGTTTTGATGGGCCTGATGACGGGCGTACGTTTTGGTAGCCCGTCTAGAAAACACATAGCCCCGGGACTACTATTACATATAAAAAAAGATGTTTTACTTAGTTTTTACACATAAGTGTGCTGCACCATTCCTGTAGGATCCAATATAGAAGCACAGCATTGTGTTTTAATCTCAATATGTCTGCAAATCCACCAGATTTGTTTACAAACCTGAGATATGTTTACAAATGTTTCACGCGTACGTTATACGCGTACATGTGTTCCCTACGTGAGCTGGAACTTCATTAAAAATAAAAGAAGTATCACACATTCCAAGTAAATTATGATCCCAAGAAAGCTTATGCAGCAACTGTGTTCTTCCACAACCAGGAAAAGCTCAATATCTTGCTATATTCTTCGGCATGTTTAATGCTGTTAGCTAGCGCGATCCGAACAGCTCCATGAGTTCGACTCCCGGCCTCGAACAAAACCAACTGCAAAAGTACTGATCATTTTTGGACTAAACCAGCTGCCGTTGTCAGTTGCGCTGACATTATCTGCATGACATTATTACCTGATAGATCGTTGGCAATATTTTCGGAAGGTGAGCATGTCAGAGTTAAGAATAATTAATGCATGCCTCCGCTTGAAGTGACACACGCTCACTGTTTGCAGTGCATTAGAACAATGTTTTGAAGTCGCATTCGCGCTTGATTATAGAAATGTACTTTGTGCATACTTTGGTAAATACACACAATGTAGTACATTATGGCCAGGGACAAAACCAGCCTGTGGAGTTGTTTCTCCATAGTTGTGTAGTTTGTTGGCTTTTCCTCTTCTGTTGGAATTTTCCCACACGTAAATTCTGACCAATCGAAATGCAGTTTAGGAAATACGCCATGGCCAATGAGTGATGCGGAGGTTGTCACCACCCACGTGCCTGAGTTTTGGTTAGTTTCAACTGGTTCGGACCAAAGCAATCAGTGTGGTGTAAAAAGGAACCAAGGTTCGGACCAAATGAACCGAACTAGAGATTTAAAAGCACCTTATATTACCATGACCTTTTATACAGTACTTCAAAAGCACAAGGGAAAGTTGATTTCTCAATTCATCACCCCTTTAAACATGAGGTCAGATGAAAACAGTGTAGCACACTATTATTGAATTTACTTTTTTTTATAGTAAGCTACATATTCAGTACTGTCCAGCATGAAGTATGTTAGGTTTCCATTCTGAATGCAGCCATGAACACTCAGAAACCACTGTTTTATATGCAGCCAAACACTGAATACCTATTGCAGGTAGGGGCCACAGAAAGGGAAAGCACAAATACAGAGAGGAAAGAAGGGAGAAACTGAAAGAAAAGGGAAGCCCAGACCTATTTTGGGACACTTGTCATTTGTGCATTGATTTTCTGGTCAGTATAGAGAGAGTGGGTACAAATTATGTCCAATTAGGGCTTTTGAGTCCCCTAATGAGGAGCCACACTCACACGTGTCTGAGAGGCCTCACACATATTCATACACAGAATTTATGGTGAATGCCGTCTCGTTCCGAGGGAATCCTATAGGAATAATCATTACAGGAGAACGGGGGAACTTAAAACAGGGAGAAATGCAAGTCATTCCGAAACGGATTCAAATTTCCAGCACACTGGGGCATTAAACAATGCATACAACGCTTTTTCTCTTTACTTTCTCCCTTTCAAACTCCTCTCACTTTCATCCACATACACACAAAGAGCAACACTCATCTCTGATGTGAGCGACAGCTGCGTGCTTCCTCCTCTTGTGCTTGATTAGGAGCTGAAGGGACCTGTCCAATCAGGCCTATTCACACAATGCCCCTGCATTCACACAAGCCCTGTGACCTCCCATGACCCTGCTGGGGCTCCGCCCCTTCACCTTGACCTTCAGTACACACCCTCTCTCTCCTCAGCACTCCAAACCGCATATACAATCATGAAAAGGGCCGGCAAATTGGGACCATTGGCGAAGATCGGCAGAACGGCACTCGAAAGCACAGCTAATTAAAAAATCAAGTGCAAAGCTCCGAGCTCAAAACTAAACAAGAGATGGTGGGACGATTGGAGTGTGTACACAGTGTCAAATTACAGCGCTGGGGTTCTCTGTTTGAATGGTGTGAGCGTTTTTGTTGTCCTTGAAATGAAAATGGTGGCCTACTGAAAGGACCTTATCAATCAACAGTTTAAAAATTGCCAGTTCACACTGGCAGATTGGTAAATAAGCGACTGGAAATGATGTTGTAATACATTTACCTTATTAGTCTACAAATTCAGATTGGTTTTCATATGGATTTGTACTCACAGTTCTCAAACTTGGAACAAGGGCTCTGGTGAGTGGGATCTGTCACATCTTTCCCATCCTGCAGTTTGGAGTAAATCTCTAGGGCTTTATTCTTCCTCTCCTTTGTCTTCTTGATCTCCTTCTTCCTCTTCCTCTTCTCTCGGAGTCTGTCGGACCGGTTCATGTGCTTTTCAGCCTGGTTACTGCTTTCTGGGCATTGCAGGACCAGTATGGTTCCCTCGCTTGCTGGGATTCCTTTAATTTAGCAGACATTAAAACATATAACATGCATATTAGATTAGTTATGCACAGTTGACTTGTAATTAGTGACTTGATACAAATTAATAATTTAAATCAATTTAAAAATAAATAAATTGTTCACAAAATGCATTTTTGGATTTGCTATAATATAATTAAATGATATAATAATATAATATGATACTTTCAAATATTTTAGCAAATTTTAAAAATACAAATATATGAAGAATTGAGTGAGAATCTCACTGTTAAAAATAATAGCTGCAAAAAGAAAAAAGAGCAGAATGCCAATTAATGGAAAGTAATGGAAAATGAATCAAAGTTTAATTTCTTTTATATTTCCTTAGGATTTATTTATAACTATTTACAGATCCCCCAAGCCCTCTCTTTCCGCCCCCTGGGGGTCCCGGAACCCATTTTTAAAAAAAAAAAACTGCTTTATGGCCCAGGAAAGATGGGGGACCACCCATAAAAACTGTGCTGACCTTTAATATTCTGTTTTCCCCTAAACGCTACTTCTATAATTAATTTTGTGCATTTATACAACAGTGATATAATCTGTTTAACTGTTTAACTCATAATTATGTAAGACCACAAACAAATCTTTCTTTTCTGTTTTTTTTTTTTTTTTTTACCTATACTTGGCTTTTTCTGTGAATTGGAGACCAATGAGTTGTCTGTGGCAGAATTCTCAAATGTTCCCCTTAACTCTTCCATTCAAAATGTACTTATTCTGTTTCCTTCGTCCTTTACACTTCATAATCGCATTTTCTGTCCTTCCTCAAAGACACCATTTAAAAGCAAAATGCTCTCGAGAGACCTGGAGGTCTGTTAATTTACCAGCGGTCCCAAATTAGCAGCTTTCATTAGAACTCATTGAGAAGTCCTCACAAAGCACTTCCTGCGTTTAGAGACACAAAGAGTGAGATCGATTAGCACTGAACCTGTGGGGGTTTCTGGATAGTATGTTCTTCAGCATTTAAACACTGGACTTGTGATGTGGCTTTGTGCAAAAGTGTGTGAGAGAGAACAGGAAAATCAGTTCTCATTCTCATTAACACTTCTGCACATTAATTCCAGGGATCAGTTTGTTAAATATTGTCACACAATTGCACATCTTGTTCTGGCTTTCTGCTTTTTATCATTTCAACCTCCAATCTGTTTCTACATCTGCAGTTACAGGATGGGCTAGTAGATGTACAGTAGTACATTTCTTTAAGAGAGTGGTTCTCAACTGGCTGGTTAAGATCCAGAAATGGGCTGCAGGTCGGTTCAGTGTCTAATCATAAAGTTGTGCAAAGTTAGCTCATTTTCCACAAATATTTGCTTTGTGTGTCATCTAAAATGTTGCTACACCTTTAAAAATAAAGGTGCCCGGAAGAACCAAAAATTGGTTTTCATAGTGATGCAGTAGAATAACTATTTTTTTCTAACCATTTTATAGTCTAAAGAACCTTTTTAAGAACCTTTTGTGCAATGGAAAGTTTCTTTGGATATTAAAGGTTCTTCATAGAACCATACACTCTGCCAAAGAATCATTTAAGAACCTTTATTTTTAAGAGTGTATGTTGTTTACATCATTACATTACAACAATATTAGTTATCAAATAATTTGAATAATATTCCAGTATTTTTGTATATAAATTAATTAGATTTTTTATCTATACATTAGCTATTTTTTATTTACTTTTGTACCATAAACAGATATTTCTGGTTGGATATTTAAAAATAACACTTACTAAAGATAAAATCAGAAGATGGTATACAATGATTATTTATCAGGATTTAATACATAGTTACACTGTTCAGATATTGTTGATAAGAGCAGGTGTCTCTGCTTCTATCTCAATTATGATCATATAGGTTAATGCTGCTATGGATCTCTCAACTTGACAGATGCCAATACATCACATGCTCAGCCTTTAATGGTGTGAAAACACCAGCCATATTTTATGGTTTTGCAAAACGAGCAAATGAGACGTGAAAATGGACAGTTAAGCACAGTTAAGCACTTGCTCAGCTCTAAAAATGGGGCGTAATGGATCTGTGATTAGCTCTGTGCAACGTGAGAATACTGACAACAATGCACCTTTGCATAAATCCTGCAAGGGCAAACGGGTTTACATAGTTTATGATTCATAGTTTATGATCCACAGACTGTTGGTCCTTGTAATCTAAGCAAGCAGACTGCTGCAGCCCAAACTTGATGTTGGAAATTTTCTGTTCAAGCCATTGAAGATTTGTTGAAGAAGAAGAATCAGATCAGAGAATGGCAGGTTCTACTTCCTACTAGGAAAGCAATAATCATTTTATTGATTATTGCTCTAAAATAACAGTGAAACCACATTTGAATTGTTAAATAAATATATTAGTGACTTTTCTGTCCAATTTTGGTTCTGACTGCTTGGAATGATTTGCTAAATCAATACATTTCGAGTCAACATACGATTCAAAATTAGTACTGTATGTTTCTAAAAGCTAGGTGTATTTTTTGGATTAAACATCTCCAGACCCTGACCGTTGTGTGAAATCAAGTTTCACAGGGTAATTTGCGAAACCCAACTAATTCCATTCAGTGCGGCCTATCTCTCCCTTTAAAACCTCCTTTTCTTACACCGCCTAATCCTCCTATGCCGAACAGTGATTACTGAATGGTCAAAGCTGGAAACAAGGCACTGACCTGCTTAGAAACCATCTTAAACCCACACACGCCAAGTTACCATACCAACTGGCCGGCCTGAAAGAGACAGATAGCTGGATTTGGCTGAGAGTGGCAGAGTCAAATCCTACATGTAGCCCTCCCCTGGTGCTCACAAGGCCATTGAAGACAAAACACAAGCCTCCCCTGGTCCGCCTTGGTTAACACGCACCCTGCCCACCCTCCCATGTGGAAATCCGAGCATCCAGCGCACCAGAAAGAAGCAAGAAGGTCGATCGTGTATCTCTTTCTTTGTGTGTTTGAGAAAGGGATGAGCGTCAACAACACAATCGGACGGCAAGAGGCTTTCAGCAGTGCCACCCAGAGCCATTCTCCTCCATCTTTCGGCAGAATAAAGAGAGGGGTGGAGGAAAAAGGGAAAATCCCTCCTTGATTATTATTCATGGTACTGATTGTCTTTTCTGGATCTTCAGTTTCCCAACACGTCATTCCATTCTAGCAGCGCTGACAAGTGCCAATCAAAGAGTCGGTATCCGGGACTCAGCGCTGTCCAAACGATTGAGGATTTTGGCAAACAATGGCTTCCGAGCCCTCGGTGACAGTGAGAGAGAGACAATGGTGGCAAAGTGACTGTGTCAGTGTGTGGTCCTGTTTTAGGGTGAAACGATCCTGCTCCGAACACGGCTAATCTCTCCTTCCCCATCTCTTTCATTCACGCCCTTAATCTGTTTGCCAGTGCCTGGTGTCTTCCAGAACAATCCGCCTGGGTCAGTCTGGCTTAGGCCCTTGTTTTTGTCCGGGATGATGGCACATTCATGTCCCTCTGTGACATCTTCAGTTTCAGCTGAATGCTAAAGACTATAATAAACACTTTCAGGGGTCACCCGAGTGACCAGGAGAAAAGCAATAGTAGCCATTCCATCACAAAAAGGGATTAGGACACCTATGAATACATTATGAGTCAGGAGGACAAAGGAGTGGTCAGAGAGCTGAAACTGGTGGGAATCGGGACTGTGTCATGTGTCATTTGGAACAGCGACCGAAACACCTTTATTAGTGGGTGAAAGTCATGATTCGAAAATGAATCGTTTCTTCACGCTGATGAATAATTAATGGTGTCTTTAACCATGACACATTGTATTATTCTTATAAGAAAAAAAGCTAAACAAATTTAAATCGGACACAAACCCACAAATAAACAGATTGTCATTAGTGATGGCCTTAAGGCTGACATTAAATAATAGTCTTTATATATATGTTTTAATTTTTAATTTTTATTTTATGAAACAGTTAATTGAACCATTAGACAAAATCTAAAAAAAATTTTTATATATGATAATTATATAAACTAAAGTATATATTTACATACCATATTTAATATATCAGGTTTTTATGCTTCATATAGTGTGATACAGAAGAATGGAGGCCCAAACTTGAGCAGAAATATGCTGTTTAATGCAGTTTCTGATAAATATATATTTGATACACATTTTAACATGATGTATGGATAATCAAGTAAACCTAAGATGCTTCATTCCAGTAATTGTTAATTTTGAAATGTTACTAACAATATACTAACAAAAGTATTATTATGTTTACTTCATATAAACCAGTAAAGATTTTTAAAGCAAAGACTTATGTACTACAACCCGAAGAAGGACATTTTTAGAAATGTACTAAAAGTCCTTTACTTGCTACACTCTAAAAAATGCTGGGTTAAAAACAACCCAAGTTGGGTTGAAAATGCACCGACCCAACAATTGGGTTGTTTTAACCCAATGGTTGAGTTGTTCTTACCCAGCAATTGGGTTGTCTTAAGCAACATTTAACCCAACCACTGGGTTAAAACAACTCAACCACTGGGTTAAAACAACTCAACCATTGGGTTAAAACAACTCAATTGTTGGGTCGGTGCAGTTTCAACCCAACTTGGGTTGTTTTTAACCCAGCATTTTTTAGAGTGTAATACAAAGTATAAACTATCAATCAGACAACAGAAGGCATGTCATAGATTGTGTACAACAGATGTTTCAGCAAAAACTTTCAGCTTAGCTAAATGCTTATAATTTAGAGGCAACATTTATTCCCCCTCATGCATTTCCAAACCTGTATGACTTTCTTTCCTCAATGAAACACAAGATAGATATTTTGAACTTTATATGTGTCCATATACCTAACGTAGTTGGGGTCCGAAACAACTTTGAACCCCACTGACCTTTATTACATAAACAGAGAAAGTAATACAAGTTTGGAATTAGAATGAGGGTGAGTAAAATATAAAATTAATCTTTTTTTTTTTTTTTTTTTTTTGTTCGGGGGAGAGATATCCTTTAAGCATTAGTGGTTTTGATGGTGAGTAGTGTGCTTTCTTCCTTAATTTCTCCAACTTTCATCTATAAAATCATCTATAAGAGATTTTTGCTTATTTTTGCTTATCACAAGAATCCCAATCAGTGATAATCCTCATAGTTTCGCAGCGGGAAGCTTTAATCTCATGTCCACTGTTTTAGACACATTGAGACCTCTTCAATACATACTGCCCCTGGGATGACCTCACACTGACCCCACACTGACCCTCTCCCCAGGAGTGACCATGTCTTTGGACTTTGAGGAGGGTCGTTGTGCTCAGACACTCCCACCGTCTCCTAGGTTACATGAGTAACATCTCTTTTGAGGTGAATTACTTTTATTTGCCTGTCTTGGCCAAAAATGAACCCAACGTCCCTAATTTATATTGTTCTGGTAGGTCTTGAATGACTAACCCAGTCTTTAGGTGTTGGGACTAAATAAAAAAGGGGAATTTTAGTCAATACCCCATTGGTGTTATAGCAAAAAACTACTCACCTGTCAGCAAAGCACTGGGAGATGGTGACAAATAGAGTGAGACATCTTCATCTTGCAACTCACAACCTTGTGAAAAAGAAAGGGAAAGAGCAATAACTTAGAACTTTGAATATAGTGTATGGACTACACAACAGTCATATGGACTACACTTTTATGTTTTTTTGTGTGTTTGTTTTTTGCTTGACCCCTGGTCACCATCTATTTTCATTGTATGGAAAAGTGCAGCATTAACATTCTGCTACATTTCTTCTTTTGTGTTCCACAGAAATAAAAGTCATATGGGCTTGGAATGACATTAGGATGAGTAAAAGCAATGTTTTAACTGAACCCTTTAAAGAACCTCAAAAGACTAAAGAAATCATTGTAAATGTCCTTGAGCTTTACAACAGGATTTGTTTTGGGAGCAGTATTGTGCATTATATGCCAGTCTGAGCCATTAATGGAGGTGGGCGATTGATTGAGTAACAAGGAACATTACTTCCGCAACACAATGACAGATGTTGGTCATTAATGTTATTCTTCAAAGCTATGACAGACGGCTCAACTTCACCGCAGTGCCATAGCTGAATTGGCTTGAGTAATCACTGAGATATTTCCATTCGGGTTGGGATGAGAGTAGACTACATTATAGAAGCAGACTCTTAATTTTCTTTCTAGGCCCTTATTTCATTTATGTACATAAAATGGCCACACAGGGAAGACAGGCCTGGCATCAGGCAGCTGCTTCTCAGAGGGATTATATGGCTTAACTGTACCAGAGGAACAGGGATACCAAACACTGGCCTGGCAGCGATGAGAGCTCTATGGAGTGGCACCTTAGGCCAGTTGCATAAACATAGAGTAAGCACTATTTTAAGACGGTGTCTTAAGGTCTTACCAACTAAAAGTTACTTTTACTTTTGTCTTAAAAGTTAATAAAAGTTATAACCTGTCTTAAAGAGGGAAAAAAAATTATGACTTATTTGTAAGCACATGCAGGTATTGATGCCTCATGTGGACATTATGAACGCTGTGTTATACCACTCATATACTGGAAATTAGAGTTTACCGGTCCGTGTCTGAAAGCTGTTAAATATAATCACATCAAGAATGTGTATTTGGCATATTTATTTATGGTTTATTTTTTTGGTTAATGTTAAAGATATATTCTGGGTAGAGTATTTAGTTGGTAGCGTACATTAATTCTTCTGTTATAAGCTGTGCGTGATGTAAAGTTGTAACTTTACACAGAAAATCACATACACATTGTTCAGGTTTTGTGGCAATACGTTTGAGACAGTGAGCATTTTACTGTTTCTTGATTGGCCCTATTTACTTCTGAGGTGAGTGCCCCACTGTAGTTTATTTGTTTTTTAGGAAAAAAGGGACAAGTCAAATGTATATGTTTTTTGTGGTAATCAATATTATGCTAGCCTGACAAGCCAGACCCACATCAAGATGTTGGATCTGGGAACACACCATTGGCAGGGCTCAATCTGAAGGGCTGTATAAACGGTTGTCTTTAACGTTCTCTATACGCAATTGCGGTGAAGGGGAGCTAATTGACAAATTAAACTTCGTTTTCAAGTAGCATGCGGAACCATCACAACTCTGCTGTCTTTATGTTAAGCCCGCCCACTGACTCTATACACAATGTGATTGACCAGAGTTTGGTTGTTCCAGCTCACAATCCAAAGGAGAGTCGCAAGACTACACTGGCTGCAAATTATATTTGCTGCAGTTAGGATGCGTATAGATTTCTATAGGCTAACACAAATACCACAACTGCTGCAAACTGTAGCCTGACAAGCCAGACCCACATCAAGATGTTTTGTCTGGAAACACACCACTGACAAGGCTCGATCCGAGGGGCTGGATAAACGGTTGTCTTTCAAACTCCCTATGCACGCGATAGGATAGCGCTACAACCAACCAGAGCAACGAAGGTGAAGCGGAGCTAGTTGACAGATTAAACTTTCGTCGTATCCGGTCGGCAAAACTCCGAACACATCTTCCCTTTTTAAGAATGACTTGAGTGCCGTTCTTTGTTCTTTTCTCAGAGAAAAGCTTAACTCCAAGTCTTCCAGAGTTGCGGTCAAAGCTGATTCGCCGTTCGCCAGCTTCTGTGTTTACTAGTAGCACGCAAGCGCAACTCTGCCGTCATTATGTTAAGCCCCGCCCACGGCCTCTATACACGATGTGATTGGCTCGACCAGAGTTTGGTTTTTACAGCTCAGACGTGTATTGAGAATTGCTAGACGACACTCGTGGCAGATTAGATTTGCTGCCACTAGGGTGCATCCAGATTTCTAGGCTAGCAAACTGAGCTTAATGTACTGAACCTTAAATATTCAATTAAAGCAAACCATACAACTGATTCTGTGTCAGATGGTATTTCTCGACTATAATCAAATCCTTTATAATAGCAGTTATGTGTATGGTGGTGAGTGGTGGTACACCTTGGTCATCACAGGTTGGTTTCTTTCTGTTCTTAGAGCTGCTCTCAGACACTCTTGAGCTGACAGAACAAGAGGATGATGTCCTTGATCCACTCTCCACACTGATGAGCTAAAAGCACCAAAGTTAACACACAAACATGTCAACACAAGCAGGGCAGAAGTGTATAATCACCAAATGTGAACGTGTGTGTTTGCAGCCATGGCCATGCTAAGTGTGGGCCCTGCTGTGCTGCAAAGAAGCAATGGCCTCCCTTGTGCCAACAGTAATCAGTCCTGGGGAAATTCTATTGTACCAGAACTTAATTGACAGCAGCTTACAACACATTCATGTTTTGGCCACCATACCCCTCCCCTCGCCTTCCTTCCTCCTTCCTTCATAAAAGAAAGATTAATGCCTCCATCCCTTTGCACCTGCATTCAGTGTTTTGTGTCCTCTTACCCCTCGCTGACACTGTTTACGTCTTAAGCCTTGCCCTCTGGCCCCTGTGGCACATCCATGCCCTAAAATTCAGCCCCCTTATCAGCGTGGCAAGTCAGAGGAGCCCAACTTCCTTGCGGCTGCACCTTTTTCTGGTCCGTATTGACTGATTAGCCCCACACCTGCCGCCCAGCAGCAAGTAGAAATCCCCCAGTCGCCTCCATACAGAAACGACAGCCATAAAGTCGCTCGCAGATTCCTCTATGTGTGTGTTGAAATGGTTTTATGAGCGAGGTACTCACCCCGGGGCACTTTCTGTGTCCCTTGAAAGTTGCCAAAGAATCTTGGCCGCTGTTTCTGCCACTTAATGGTTTGTGGTTGTCCTGGACTGCAAATAGACACACGCACACTTGAAAACAAGGGCCGTATATATACAAGTGCAAAAGAAATACATGAAGAGGGACGACAGTGAGTGATTAATGCTTTGTATTTGACAAGACTGAAGGTCCATAATCCCTCTGCAAATACTGATAGAAATGGTGCCTCACAAACCTGCAGCAGCACCTGTCTAGTCGGAGCATGCCAGGTGCAGACACACCTAGCGAGGAGCCTGGCCTCCACGCGCTGCCGTGTGCATGTTTGTGCCAGAATTTAGAAACACATTAACACTATTTCAAAACACATCCCATCAAGATTGCACCCAGATCTGATCTGGCGCACGTGGGCTTCCTTTGTAGTGCCTTTATCTGTGGATTGCGTCTGAACAATGCACAATAGCCACATTGCAGGATCCTGATAGGGGGGCTGTTGCGGCCAGACGTGTGGATGAACTGAGGTTTTGGGTTAATGATAAACTTGACTTGTTTTTTATCTTGATTAATATGACCTTTTCATAACTCCATAAAGCGATTTTTGGAGAGGCAACAAACCGCTACATCTTTATGGCTTCAGTTAAGAACTTGTAGCCGCGCGCCCTGGAACAGATGAGAGGCATGCCGGCTTTGGTTCAAAGGTAACGGCAACGGGGTCACAGACACACACATATATACACAAATACTAAAAACATTACTCTCAAGGACGGCCAACACTCGGCACACCCGTAACGTTATTCCCCGACGCCCTCTCCTTTACACAGCGCAGTTGCCAAATTTCCCCAACTCAAATCAACCGTTTCTTTTGGGATTTTTTTCCCCCTCCTAACTGTTATTTTTCAGAGTTATTTAAAGGCAATCAAGGTGCTGTTGCTCGTGAATGTAAACATCGCAATCTGATGTGAGCTGACGGGGAAAGATAGCAGGGCCCAATACGTCTGCCTTTTTACGCGCAAATACGCGCATAGACAGGCAAGCTTATATGTGCACACACCCACACACAAACGGACACACACATCTACCGCTCTGCTGGACAGGTGCTTGGCAGCTTGCTATATGATATGTAATGTACCTGTGGACTGATAATATTGGGGAATGCCCGAGCTCCAGACTCTAAGGCCAGGTTCATACTCCTCCCCGTCCGGAGTGCAACACCATTCAGGGCTCGGGATGGAACCAGGGCTTTCAGATCCTGTTCGGTTCAATAGCAAAAGCTGCACGCGGGACAAAGATCCCAGATCACCCGAATCACATCCCATAGTCAGTGCCGCAAGTCCAGGGCTCAGATCTGTGAAATAAATAGACAAAAACAGGCATATCAGCCTTAGCTAATTTAATGTGCAGGTGAAATAAAAGCCCTTTCGTTTACTTGTTTTGAATGAATATTAAATTTAAGATAATTCATAATTAATGGGAGATAAATTAAGTCAGTAATACATTGGAAGAATGATCTAAATTGAGGATAATTGTGATTTGTGCTGTAGGCTCTGGTTGAACAAAATATCAAAAAAAATTCAAATACATTATATTTAATAATACATAAATATATTTATTATTCAAATGCATGTATCCAAAATGAGCATAAGTTTATGAAGATCAAATTTTTAACATATTTCCTTGTGGGCTGTTCCATGTGACTGCTTTTTGAGGAAACTTGTTGAATGTAAATACTCAACAGTAATTTTATACCATTCCTTTTTTGGGATGCCCAGGGATTTTTTTATCAAGTTAAATTGAATTTACTGTAGTACCAATAATAATAAAAAAAAGTATAATATAATATAACATAATATAATATAATATAATATAATATAATATAATATAATATAATATAATATAATATAATATAATATAATATAATATAATATAATATAATATAATATAATATAATATAATATATTTAACAGGGCTTTAAGATTTGAACAACTTAAATGTCTTCCATATTAATAAAAAAAAATAAACATGTGAACTGTGCCCATGTCTGAAATCTATGTAGTAGACTTGTGTTACTTTTTTTTTCTTTCTTTTTCTTCTTCTTCTTTTATTAAAAAAAAAAGAAAATAAAAGAGGGCTAAGGATCACACTTTCATCATGTCCCATAAGGGTCCTGTGTTTGCAATCACACCCTGTGGAAATGGGATCACTATCGCTATGAGCCACATGCAAATCTCCAACCCACACTACTGAGGTGTGGCAATTCAGAGAATTCACTCTACTCTCATTCTGAACCCTGAATTTCAGCACCTAACTCATTATTTTTTTATATGCACATTGCTTACAATTTACGTTAGCCAGTGCCTTTCGGAATAATGACTCAATTTGTAAACACAGACAAAACACGGAGAGACATAAAAACGTGATGAAAAGATACTGATTAGGGATAATGTGTAACAATCACCTCATTTTCCATGCCATGTCCACAGATCGAAAAATGACTTTTCTGATGGCCCTCTAAATTATGTCTAATTTTAGTATCAGATATATATATTCCTCATTATATATACAGTGAGGAAAATAAGTATTTGAACACCCTGCTATTTTGCAAGTTCTCCCACTTAGAAATCATGGAGAGGTCAGAAATTGTCATCGTTGGTGCATGTCTACTGTGAGAGACATAATCTAAAAATAATAATAATCCAGAAATCACAATGTATGCTTTTTTAACTATTTATTTGTATTATACAGCTGCAAATAAGTATTTGAACACCTGAGAAAATTAATGTTAATATTTGGTACAGAGGTCAAACGTTTCCTGTAGTTTTTCATCAGGTTTGCACACACTGCAGGAGGGATTTTGGCCCACTCCTCCACACAGATCTTCTCTAGATCAGTCAGGTTTCTGGCCTGTTGCTGAGAAACACTGAGTTTGAGCTCCCTCCAAAGATTCTCTATTGGGTTTAGGTCTAGGCCACGCCAGACCCTTGATATGCTTCTTACAGAGCCACTCCTTGGTTATCCTGGCTGTGTGCTTCGGATCATTGTCATGTTGGAAGACCCAGCCTTGACCCATCTTCAATGCTCTAACTGAGGGAAGGAGGTTGTTCTTCTTCCAAACACGATTATTGGAATTATGACCAAAAAGTTATATTTTGGTCTCTTCTGACCACATGACTTTCACATGACTTTCTCCCTACTTATTTGCAGCTGTATCATACAAATAAATAGTTAAAAAATCATATATTGTGATTTCTGGATTTTTTTTATAGATTATGTTTCTCACAGTGGACATGCACCTACGATGACAATTTCAGATCCCTCCGTGATTTGTGGGAGAACTTCCATATATATATATATATATATACATATAGATTTGTCTGATATGAGGTAAAAAAAATATAAAAATACTGTTCGATTTCTCGCAGAAACCGATCGTTCCGTGTCTTAAGACATCAATGTGTCCCCACGAGCCACAAGGTTTAATATGGATTTGTATGTCTATGTGTTTTTTACTCTCATAGTGGCTCTCATAGAAAAACACCCTATTGACATGCATTATATGAGCAACGGTTGGAGTTAAAAATCTTCATTTGTGTTCTACTGAAGAAACAAACACACCTACATCTTGGGTCTCCTGGGCGTAAGCAGATAAACATCACATTTTTATTTTTGGGTGAACTATCCCTTTAATTCATATCCTTGTCCAAAAGGAAAAAAAACTGAGATATTAGAGACATCTCATTTGAGATTTTTTATTACTATTGGTCAGCCTGTGTGTGGCTGGTAAAGTTTGTTCCCTAATGCATATAACCCCTCCTCATTACTGAAGAAAAGACTCACTAACACTTTAAGATATCAAAGCCTAGATTTTAAACCTGGTCTAACACTGCCACCCAGGTAGAAACGGTCTATATGCTGTCTTTATGAAATCAACAAGATGTCCAATTTGCTGCGAATCACCCAAAACATACATAATACATTTCTAAAGAGAGAAAAAAAAGCCTTCTGACATTTAGTCCATATGGATTTGGATATAATGACATGCATTACAGTGGCTGGTGTCTACGCAGCTGAACATTGTGCATTATAAACACATGTTAGTCATCCAGAGGGAGCTAGAAAGGTGAGAGGGTCAGGTCAGGAGTCAGGTCACAGAGACCCGGAAACGCTTAACACCTTGTCGAAAGTCAGGAGGAAATCCTGAGGGAAAAATTCACTTAGGTAATGTTTCTGCCCCCCTCTTTCTCTCTCTGACCACAGTGTACACACACACGGGTCTCCATGTGCTATGGGGACTTTCCAAAGACATTTCCACAGAAAAAAAACATTCTCCATTTTCAAAAAACTTGGGGACTGTTTTCCCCATGGGGACCAAATACATGTCCACAAGGTCAAAATTACTGGTATTATTATCCTTGTGGAGACACTTAGTCCCCATAAAGTAGAGAATACCAGGTACCACACACACACACACACACACACACACACACACACACACACACACACACACACACACACACACACACACACACACACACACACACACACACACACACACACACACACACACACAAATCCTCAGGGCAGAGTGAACACAGTATCCATTTGAAGGATTAGGTTTCTGACAACAACAAACAGACTTGAAATAATGTCTGTGGGGCAACGTAATGAGACAATTCTGTCAGTACACTGTTAAACAAAGTTTACACAGCAGCAATTGATTTTAATCTCTTGGACCATACAATATTTGCATTTTTCCTGGACTTATTTACCAGTGGCCATTTCTGTTGAAACAGATAGTTAATATGGCATGTCGAACCAGTATACAATCTTTAAAACAAACATGCTTATCTGTGCCATCACCCTTGTTCACAATAGTATAGACAATAAACAGATTATTTGGAACTATTTTTTTTTTATATGGAACAAGTTGTGTGTTTCTTTAACACACAACTTCTGTGTGTTAAAGAAAAGTCAATGGATGAAATTTGTTGTTATGGAGAGCCTATTTTAATGGCAAGCATCAATATTATTTATTTTAATATTATAGCTCATATTTAGGATTGGGGATTTAAACAACCAAAAAAGTTCTAGTGTGTGTGTGTGTGTGTGTGTGTGTGTGTGTGTGTGTGTGTGTGTGTGTGTGTGTGTGTGTGTGTGTGTGTGTGTGTGTGTGTGTGTGTGTGTGTGTGTATACCATTCAACATTAGAATCCGTAAGTTTAAAATAAATTAATTATATACTTTAGCAAAACAAAGCAAAAGACACTTATAATGTTACAAAATATTATTTCAAATAAATGCTATTATTTTTCACTTTCTATTATTCAAAGAAACATTTAAGAAATACTGTATACCAGTGTCACATATTAGATTGACTTCTAAATGATCGTGTAACACTGAAGTCTAGAGTAATAGCACCTAAAAATGTAGCTTTGCCAAAACATTAATAAATTGGATAGGAAAAAAATACAGACTTAATACAAAGTAAATCTTGCAGGCCATATTTAATCACTTCTATTTGCATAGTACAATGGCATTATAACAATTGATTGGGTGCATGATTTTGACAATATTACCGGTGGTAAGTGAGGAACAGTCAGTTTGACTCCCGGCTGGGTGGTCTGGGGACACACAGGAACTTGAGCGAGGGGCCAGATCATCCAGCTCAGCAAAGATATCAGACTGGGACCTGTTGGACTGGGAGTCAGGGGTCCCTTCCATTATACACTGACCTGTAACGACGCAAACACATGATGTGTAAATACAAACATAATATATTGTGCAAACATCTCTAAATGCACTCTTTTCAAGAATTTGCATTTTAGCACAATGGATGTTATAGTATAATTATACATTCGCTTATTCCCTCAGTTGTCATACACGCTTGCGGTTTTATTATTGCCCCGGGCTGAATGAACATTGTCAGCAAGGACTTCCAAGAGTGAAACAACAACCAGCATCACACCCTCCCCTGCAGCACTGTCTTAATATCTGGGATGACTTTGGCCCATAGATTCTGTAGTAAACTTCATAACACTTACAGTCGTTTCACACCCTGAAATGACAACGAGTGGCTTGTTATAACTGCATAAGTCTTATAAGTCGCTTGTGTACCTGACTTTAGGTTGTTTCCTGTTCTATTATCATCTCAGACTCTAATAGACACACACACACATGCATATGTGTGTTTGTGTGTGTGTTTGTATATATACATACACATACACACATATATGTGTGTATAGACATACTAGGCCTTTCAAACAAGGCCTCCATATTTAGCTGAACACAGACACACACACAAACACACAAAGGCCTCGGCTTACCACTCACACACACAATAGAGGGACTTGACTCAACACTTCAAAGCATATTGGTGCTGTCAAGCTTGCTGTCATCTTCAGCCAAGTGCTTCTTGAGATGGTCTGTGTGTATGTAAGGGAGTGCGCATTGATTTTGTGTACACCAGCCTATAGGATGAAGGCAGCATCACAAATCTTGGGGTAAAATACCACTGAAAGGTGACTTCCGAATGCTTTATTCATAATGTGTGCAAAAATGCCCCATTGTGAATTTGTTTGTTTTTATTCTGTTATCTATCGATTACATACAATATTTAATACTATTCAACGAAAGACCAGTTAGTGGCTTAGCTTTCAAATATATTTATTTACTGTCTAAAGAAGGAATGTAGTTCAGTGTGTGGCTAATATGTATAGAAGCTCGCTTTCCACCTCATAATAAAACAATAAAAATAGTTTAGAATAAACATTATGCCTCTTTGTAATAGAATGTCACACTTGCGAGAAGTGTTAGCTATACCCAAAAGTATGGTGGTGTTAAGTGTTTTAATTTAATAATAAAACAATGCATTTATTTATATAAATGTCTTTAAATGTCAGTGGTAAATTTTTATAAATTTAAAGCATCCTTGCTGAACAAAAGTTTTGTATTTTAGCTTTGACCTTGTTACACTCCACATGACCCTAAGCCTTCGCGTGACACTCCCTGCAACCCAACCGGAAATTAAATGCACTTTTTCCAGCCTTAAAGCCATCACTACTGACAATCTGCTTATTTGTGGGTTTGTGTCCAATTTAAATTTGTTTAGCTTTTTTTCTTGGGACATTTGTCAGAAGGAAATTTCTGTGTTTTAAAAATGTATATTTGTCTGATCATACATTTAAATTTGAGTTGAGTCAGAATGTTTAGTTGCAGGGACTCTTTAGTTAGTGGTATCAAATTCATATGTGCCATATGTGTCTCAACTTTTTTTTTTCTCTTGCTGGCCAAATGTTATGGGGAGTGTCAGGGCCAGGACGTGTGTGTGTGTGTGTGTGTGTGTGTGTGTGTGTGTGTGTGTGTGTGTGTGTGTGTGTGTGTGTGTGTGTGTGTGTGTGTGGTAGGGGGGTCTTAGTGAAGCCTGGGGGTCCCGCTCATTGTCAAGGACAGTTACACTTTTGAGATGGAAAGAGGTCGCTGTAGGGTTGGCCACTGACTGCTGGACAATAGCATGGGGGGATGACAGAAAGCCGGGCAGTTTTACAAAAATACTAGACTACCCTAGACCAGCCTATAGTGATGTATACACACAACCCCACACACACACACTCACACAAGTTAGGAAAAGGTCACTGACATATCAGTGATATATTTATCTGTCTGGCAACATGAGTTAGTAAACAAGGCAATGATAGTCACTTTATCATTTCTCTGACAAAAAGAGAGAGAAAAACGAAGAAATCTCTCTGCAAATTCTGAATTGTTTGCTCCCTTTCATGAACTCTCAGTTTGAGTCAGATGTCAGTGGCCCTGGCTCTTTTTCCTGACTGGACGGTAAATTAGTGCACGGAGGGCATCTAAGAGATAGGCATTGAAGCTGAGGCTCACTCACTGTTCACCCGTCAGAGAGGCGGCGGTCAGCCTGGATTTATGACTGCCGCTCCACACGTCTGCCTTTCAGGGAGCATAGAGAATAGAGAGAGAAAAGAGGAAGAAAGAAGGGAACGCGGGAGGCTGAAGCTAAGAGGGAAGAACACGTCGCAGCCGGCATCATCGCCACCCCCCTCATCCCCCACAACGTCCCCCATTGTAAAGGCCTTGGCTGCTTTGAACTGGGGGAATCAAACGGTACCAGCCTGATTCCCTATCAAAAGAACCCCCTCGCTTTCCCTCTGCTTTCAGTAAAGAAGAGAAGAGAAAAGCTCCTTGCCATATTTATGACTTAGTCCCTCTGTAGAGAAAGCTGAAGCTCATGGTCGTGATGTAGGACTTTGATTTTCTTTTGTTGTCTTTCATGTTTGAGGTGCGGTGAATGTTCAGTTCTGTTTGGCCCAACTGACCCTCAGCGTGTGTGGATGAATACACAAGACTCAGTCTAATAAAGCATACAGTGTCTGTAGGTGTGTGTGTGTGTATGAGATCAGATTTTGCCATTCTTTCAGGAACATAATCTGTGAAAATATCCCCAGAAGAATAGCAAACCTGGAGTCATGTTCATTTATAGACTAATCTTCATTCATATCTAAAAGAGGCAACATGCATTGTAATGGAAATGCAAAATAATCCTAATCAGTATTTTGTCTTGTTTTCCAGTAAAAATCGCTAAACATCAAACATTTAATTGAGAAGCAAAATATTAAGTATAACACATGATTTATTTCTAATTATTTATTGTATTCCCGCTGGCATTTTTTAAATGATTGATTTGTGTAATTTGTAATGTAATTTGTGTTTTTATTCTTAAAATAACCCTTTTCTGAAGTGCTTCTTGTTATTATTAAATCATTATGTTTAGAACTTATGTTTAGAACAATATCCCCTGGTTCATAGGCAAGGCTTACACCTAGTCTCAGACAAAAATGCATTTTTTTAGCAGTTTTAACTGAAAGGAACTTGCATTGAAATATCTTTAAAAATGTCAGTGCCATTGTTTTGTCTCAAGATGCATAGCAGGCATGTTTATAAAAGCTACATAAATCTCCTAATTAAACTGAGGCCTAATCCTGGTTTAATCTAAACCCTGTCTGTGAAACTGATGTTTGGCCTATGTTTATCTCCGATTAAAACTCACCTTGCGGTTCATCTTCCTGTGGCATGATGGGAGGAAGCACAGGCCAAAGGTTCCATTCTGACCGACTATCTGCTGTTGAGCAATCAGGTTTTTGTGACTGGATGCTCAGGCTTGATGCAAAGCATCCTTGCAGGGTTTCATCTGTGGACCATTGGGCGGCTGAGGTTTGTCGTGATTGAGGGGTGTTAGAGATATAAGTCGGAGTATCTGGCAAACAAGTGGAAGGTGTTTCTTGTTTGCAAGATGTTAGAGATCTGGAGAGACGTGCTTGAACGACTTCCATTCGTGAGTTGGTCTGGCTGCGACTTCCTGCAGAGCTGAAGTGAAGCTCGGGGAGAGAAGTAGAGCAGCCCTTTTGATGATCATTATTCTGGGTGAGGTCATAAACATGATTGTCTTTGTCATCTGTACTGTTATCAGCATAATGGTCAACACTGAAGTTCACTGTTAATGTAAAGAGAGTGCAGAGATAAGTCACTATTTACACTTTCATTTAAAGGGTTAGTTCACCCAAAAATGAAATTTCTTTCATTAATGACTCACCTCAATGTCGTTCCACACCCGTAAGACCTCTGTTCATCCTCGGAACACAGTTTAAGATATTTTAGATTTAGTCCGAGGGCTTTCTGTCCTTTGAATGTAAGTGCATGCCCACTTGCTGTCCACGTCCAGAAGGTAATGAAAACATCATCAAAGTAGTCCATATGTGACATCAGTTGGTTAGTTAGACTCTTTTGAAGCGTCGACAATACATTTTAGTCCAAAAATAAAAAAAAATAAGATTTTATTCAGCATTGTCTTCTCTTCCGCGTTTGTTTTCAAACCTCAAATAAAGATTCAAACGGTTGTGAATCAGCAGAATGATTTGTGATTCGTATCGCCAATGTCACGTGATTTCAGCAGTTTGCCAGTTTGACACGCGATCCGAATCATGATTCACGACCGTTTGATTCTTTATTTGAGGAACACGGAAGAGAAGACAATGCTGAATAAAGTCGTATTTTTTGTTATTTTTGGACCAAAATGCATTGTCGACGCTTCAAAAGAGTCTAACTAACCAACTGATGTCACATATGGACTACTTTGATGATGTTTTCATTACCTTCTGGACGTGGACAGCAAGTGGGCATACACTTACATTCAAAGGACAGAAAGCCCTCGGACTAAATCTAAAATATCTTAAACTTAGTTCAGAGGATGAACGGAGGTCTTACGGGTGTGGAACGACATTGGGGTGAGTCTTTAATGAAAGAAATTTCATTTTTGGGTGAACTAACCCTTTAATTTTGAAGATAATCAAGTGGACAAACTCAGTATTAGGAGAACCATGTACCTGACAGGGCATCTGAGAAGCTACTGTTCAGGTCTGTGCTACGGCTGAACTGGCTGGATGAAGGGCGGCTGAAATCTGAAAGAGAATTTGGGGTCACAGAAGATGTTGGGGTACCTGGAGTGATTGGGGTACTTGGGGTGCCTGGAGTGATTGGAGGACTTGGGGTTCTTTGGGTGCCTAGAGTGGTTGGGGTGGTTGGTATGCTTGGGGTTTTCGGGGTGGATATTGTCATTGTTTCTTCTTCAGCCATTTCATGGTGCCCTTGATTCAGATCTTGTGAAGCAGAGCAGGCATCTTCTTCCTCATCTGTCAGCTGGAAGTGTGTATTGGGAGTTTGGGATCTCTGAGGGTCATCAACAAACTTGAGAGTCAGAGAAGGACTTGCTGGGGATGCTGGAGAGGTAGAGGATCCAGGTACATGGGGCAGAAACACATTAAATGTATTCCTACTGGAATTCCCCATGTTTTGGTGCCTCCTTACATCTGGGGAAAGAAGAGGTTGACATGAATGTGAATATGAGGCCAACCCATCTCCTTTTACTCCTGTAGGGCCACCTTCCTGCAGAGTTTAGCTTCAATCTGCACCAACACACCTGCCTTGAAGTTTCAAAATAATAGACTTTGATTAACTGGTTGGAGGGATGGGCCTAAACTCTGCAGGCTGCTGATTGGGACAGGATTGAACATCCCTGGCCAAAGGGGAGATCACATCTGGGTCAATGTTAGGGTTGCACTGGAGAATGAGGTTTGGGGAATCTTAACTAAAAAATGCAAATGAGAAAGGGCATTACTAATGCACAAGAGCAGAAATCCTTTACTAAGCAAACCATACCACAGCACAGAGCACCCAGACTGCAGCTGTCTCATGTAGAGATGAACAAGACACACTCACACACTCAAACACACACACACACACACACACACACACACACACACACACACACACACACACACACACACACACACACACACACACACACACACACACACACACACACACACACACAGACACACACACACACACAGGCTTAATGACAGGCATTGTTTGGGGCACACACAAAAAGAGGTCCTGAATAATTAACATTGGGGTCCTGCATGAGGGTCAGTCGGCAAGCGTATTCATCATCATTTACAGCTAAAAAGGAGAGGAGAGAGGCAAAGGCCACCCAGCCCAATAGCCGACGCTGCCCTACTCCACTGAGCCTCAGAGCAAACAGTCTTTTGCCTGTTGCGGGCCCCTGGTTCCTAACAAGGGCCCCTGACACCCCCCTTCCCCTCAAAAAACTCTGCCCCTCTGCAGGAGCAGCTGTCCAGTTCCCAGCTCAGAATGCAGAGTGACTCTAAGATATGATAATTACCACTTGCAACCACTATATGAAGGAACTCATTCTCATAATTGGGATTAGAAACCCCATATAGCTAATTATGGATGCAATGACAGCAAAGCAAACAAACGAGCCAAGCCCCACTCTTTCTTTGATGGCCCTTGATGCTGATGCATGCTGGGAGAGATTTTCACAGACTGCTCTGTTGTATGATGTGCAGTATTCCCTTCTAGGATTTCTCTTGCTGATGGAACCACAATGAAAAAAAAATATGTTTTGGTGAAGATGTCTTGTTATGACAAGGCTCATGGCTAAAATTCACAGAGTTTGGGACTAAATATTTTTGGGTGGGCCCCATATCCAGTTGGCTTATTGACTAGGTTGTGCTGCAGAGGACGTTAGTGTCTGTCTAATTGTCTGTCTGTCTGTTTATCTGTCTGAATGTCTGTCTATCTATCTATTACCATTTAAACCTTCGAAATTATTTTTTTTTTTTTTTCAACAGTTTATGCAAGGTATGTTATGATAAATGCTAAAACATTTTTCTAGATAAAATTTAAATATAGCATTTTTTCAATTTCAATCCAAATGTAGGATTTTATTCTAAATTGAATTCTGAATGAAACTATGAAGGCCGGCCACACAACCCTACCAGGTTGAAAGCATCATGCTGTAGAGATTTGTGTCGTTTTTGGGCCATGGAATTAATGGAACAACGTCCAACCGTATCTGGCTCTCGTCCCTTAACGTGTGTTGTCCCCCAGGCCAGTATGGTGTGAGTCCCCCAGCAGGGGCCTGTGTTGAAGCAGACCAGAGGCCCCTACACAATACGCTCTTGTTCCACTCAGTCTGTGTCACTGAGGAGTCAGAGGACAGAACAGCGAGAGAAAAGGATTGAGTGAGGGGAAAGAGAAAAAGTGAGCGAGAGGCTGGAAAGCACATAGCTGCACTGCTGTTCTTACAATACCATTGCCTAGTCCATCTGTCACAGTCACACACACACACACACAATGTATGTGTGTGAACGACATGTGTCATATCGCACTGTTGCGGCCTCGCCCCCCCCTACTCTCTCCTTGGGGAGCTAAAGGCAGGTCGGGGTTGATTGTTCGAGTCTCTGAGCACCATATGGCTGTATAATTAGTTTTGGCCTGTGATGTAGAGTAATGCTCCCATCTCTGTTGACTCCCGAGCTCGCTCTGAAAGACATGGTCCTGATGCACGCTAATGACCAATCCTCCCCAAATACCTTCACACCACAGCAGAGGCCTAACAGAAGTATCAAGCCACCAGGAGGGCGGCGCCATAGTAAACACAAATATGAGCATAATGGATACATTACATTTATTTAGATTCATGCTTTATATTTCAGACCATTTTGTTTAATTTGAGCAAGGCATCAAAGCAGTGTTTTGATAAGGAAGATTGTTTCAATAGTGAATGACAATGCCGTTATTCAATATGAATAGATTATATGAATAAATAAGGGATTAACTGACCCAATATTAAAATTATAATACTGATAAGCCAATAATTAGTTTCATGTTATGGCCAAAAACAGATAAATAACCAATATTACATTTCTATACAATTGTGTCTAAATTTTTAAAAAATATCAACAAAACAAAAACTAAAATAGTTTTAAATGCTACTAGTGGATTTAGACATCACAATATAATATTGTTAAATCTGTGTTCATTTTGAGATCTGCTAAAGAAATTAGTGTTTTGTTGATGATGATGATGTCAAAGTGTTACATGATAGATGATGATGATGGCAAAATAATCTAAATGTGAAATCAGTATGCACAATTAAACATTCAGTATCAACCGATAATAGTAATTAAAAAACACAAATAACAGCATGATAACTGATAGTGAATTCAGGTTGATTTGGACACTTTTTCCTAGTCATCTCGATGGCAAAACGTGTCCAATCAGCCTGAAATCACCCTATATCATTTATATCAATATCCTTCTTTTTTATTTTAATTGTAGCCAGGGTATGTAGCAAGTGATGGCAGATAACCGGGATGAGAAAATGTCAGAAAAAGAGTCTTTAGCAGTACCAACCTGGCCATGTTTGAGGTTGTGGAGCAACCTGCTGTTGTTGTCTTTGCCCCAGGCGATTAGGCCCTGATCTGGAGTGTATGTTTAGGAAATGTGGAGTTCTAAAACGGACAGGACAGGCCTCCATATGAGCATGAAAGCGAGAACACAAGGGTGGAGGGACATTCTCACGCTTGATAACCTGAAAAGATAAGAGGCATATTAATTGTATTAATTACCAAAATAACATTGGGAATGTTAGTGCATTGGTTCTGGCTTGCTTTGAATAAGTACCTCTCTGTAGTGCCCCCTAGTGTTGACTCATTGAAACAGCTAACTTATTCAATATTGAATTTCACTGTGACAGACAAATTTGTCATTCTTTCTGCAGGGCTAGCATCGTCTTTCCTCATGGTTAAGTTAATAATTTTGAAAAAACAAGAAAGAAAGAAGCTACAGTTGGTTGATATTTAGAAGGGTTAACTAACTTGCCCTTTGACCAGCTAGCAAACATAGCTGTATCCTCGAGCTAATTCACTTTTTCTTTTCTATCTTTTTTCTTTTCACATAACAAACACATGTCATTTCAAAAACATGTAAATTCTTACAGGAATTTGAGTAGTCTCTTGCTAATTTTTTGGCATTTCTCTGTGTGTTGTGTGTGTGTGCCTGTACATTTTCTCTTTGCTTTGTGAAGCCAGATGGGTGTCACACTGCTTAAAACCTGTCAGAGAGCAAGTCTTAACCTGTCCAGTGCCACAGGGCAATGTTAATAAGCACAAATACACACACGTCTTGATGTCTCTATCCCTTTTGTATTGACTGACAGTAAATTGCTGAGTAAACATGGCTATGTCTGAGCTGACAATGTTATCAAAGGGGACATGTGCTCCCTGTTCCCTGCGTTATTGGAGCTCAACGCAGTGACCCAAAACCATTTTACACTCTCTCTCTGACACTAATGAAGCCTCTCTTCTGATACAAACAGATCTTTCTCACCTTTAATCTCCCTTCAATCATTCTTTCATTCATTTGATCTCTCTTTCTGTCTTCCTGTCCCAACACATCTGTTTTAAATACCTAAAAAGGACCTGTATGCCCATTACCTTTTTTAAAAAAATGTTGTAGTGAAGCATGCTATCTTTATGTTAAGGATCACTTAAAGCCCATAATTGACTACGCAAACTATTTTATACTATATTGTATACACTATTTTGTGAGTTGTTGTTTTAATACATTTTTGGAGATTTTGTGATTAAATATCAATATGACTATAATAATAATATATTTATATTACTAACCCAATTCCAAAAAAGTTGGGACACTGCACAAATTGCGAATAAAAACAGAATGATGTGGAAGTGTCAAATTTCAATATTTGATTTAGAATACAAAATAGATGACACATCAAATGTTTAAACTGAGAAAATGTATAATTTAAAGGGGGAAATAAGTTGATTTTAAATTTCATGGCATCAACACATCTGAAAGAAGATGTGTTTACCACTGTGTGGCATCCACTCTTCTTTTTATAACAGTCTGCAAACGTCTGGGGACTGAGGAGACAAGTTGCTCAAAGTTGGTCAATTTTGGAATAGGAATGTTGTCCCATTCTTGTCTAATACAGGTTTCTAGTTGCTCAACTGTCTTCTTTGTCGCATCTTCCTCTTTATGATGCGCCAAATGTTTTCTATGGGTGAAAGATCTGGACTGCAGGCTGGCCATTTCAGTACCCGGATCCTTCTTCTATGCAGCCATGATGTTGTAATTGTCATGTTAAAAAATATACGGTCTTCCCTGAAATAGACGACGTCTGGATGGAAGCAAATGTTGTTCTAGAACTTGGATATACTTTTCAGCATTGATAGTGCCTTTCCAGATGTGTAAGCTGCCCATGCCACACACACTCATGCAACCTCAACCCCAAACTGAGCTCTGATAACAACTTGGGTTGTCCTTGTCCTCTTTAGTCCGGATGACATGGCATCCCAGCTTTCCAAAAAGAACTTCAAATTTTGATTCGTCTGACCACAGAACAGTTTTCCACTTTGCCACAGTCCATTTTAAATGAGCATTGGTCCAGAGAAAATGCCTGCGCTTCTGGATCATGTTTGGCTTCTTTTTTGACCTATAGAGTTTTAGTGGCAACGGCGAATGGTGGAATGGTGGATTGTGTTCACCGACAATGTTTTCTGGGAGTATTCCTGAGCCCATGTTGTGATTTCCATTACAGTAGCATTCCTGTATGTGATGCAGTGCCTTCTAAGGGCCCAAAGATCACGGGCATCCAGTGTGGTTTTCCAGCCTTGACCCTTACACACAGAAATTGTTCCAGATTCTCTGAATCTTTGGATGATATTATGCAATGTACAGTCCCTGACAAAAGTCTTGTCGCTTGTGTACAAATTGACCTAAAGTGCCGCTGAAATATATTTCTAATCAAGATCAATATCAATATATTTCTAATTTCTTTTTTACAAGAAATGGCTCATTTTAATCCCACCAGCTTTTGTGATAATGTTTCAGTGAAAAACTAAACTTTCAAAAAGTATTCTAATATTCACAGCTTGGTAAAGCCCATTGACTCAATTTTTGCAAAGACATAAGTGTTGTCACCTTGTCATATGAGCTTCACCTGTGACTAATAATGGATCAATTAGGTCTCAAGTGTGTATAAAAAGAACCCCAGTACACTTGACCTTCACATCAACTGCAACTAGACCTCTGCAAACATGCCTAAGATTCACCCTGAGACTAAAGTTTTGATTATCAAGAGGCTGAAGACCAGATCCACTGCTGATGTGGCAGACACCTTCAATGTGTCTCACCGTCAAGTACAGAGGATAAAAAAAAGATTTGAAGAGACTGGAGACGTTTTTGACAACCCCAGGTCAGGCAGACCCCGCAAGACAACTGCTCGAGAGGACCGTTTGTTGGCTCGAAAATCCAAGGCCAGCCCATTTTCCACTGCAACAGAGCTCCACGAGACCTGGTCACTTGAAGTCCCTGTGTCAACCAACAGTTTGTCGGATTCTGTCTCGAAATGGCCTCCATGGTCGAATCAGTGCCCGGAAGCCAGCACTAAACAAAAGACAATTGAAAAACCGTGTGGCATTTGCCAAGGCCCACAGCCTGCTAAAAGGATGGACGTTGGAAAAATGGCAGAAGGTGGATTTTTCAGATGATTCTTCTGTTGAATTACACCACAGTCGCCGCAAATATTGCAGGAGACCTACTGGTGCCCGAATGGATCCGAGATTCACCCAGAAAACAGTGAAGTTTGGTGGCGGAAAATTCATGGTCTGGGGTTACATCCAGTATTGGGGTGTGCGAGAGATCTGCAGGGTGGAAGGCAACATCAATAGTCTAAAATACCAAGAAATCTTAGCTACCTCTTATATTCCCAACCATAAAAGCGGCCAAATTCTGCCGCATGACGGTGCTCCATCGCATACTTCCATCTCCACATCAAAGTTCCTCAAGGCGAAGAAGATCAAGATGCTCCAGGATTGGCCAGCCCAGTCACCAGACATGAACATCATTGAGCATATGTTGGATAGGATGAAAGAGGATGCATGGAAGACGAAACCAAAGAATATTGATGAACTCTGGGAGGCATGCAAGACTGCTTCCTTAGCTATTCCTGATGACTTCATCAATAAATTGTATGAATCCTTGCCAAACCGCATGGATGCAGTCCTTCAAGCTCATGGAAGTCATACAAGATATTAAATTTGAATCTCACAGCACCACAACTTAATTTGCTGACATATTTTTGTATTTGCAGTAAATTTGTTCAATTTCTGTATAGGCGACAAAACTTTTGTCTTGCCAAAATTTGACCTTTCTGTCTTGATTAAATGATAAATATTTTTTCTCTGAAAATTATTTATTTCAGTGCATTAAACATCATTTGGGAGGGTTTTAGCTTTTCATATGAGCCATTTCTAACACCAAATAATTAATTAAAAGTCAGGTTAATATCAGGTATTTCTAGAAAATAGATAAGCGACAAGACTTTTGTCAGGGACTGTAGATGATGATAACTTCAAACTCTTTGCAATTTTTCTCTGAGAAACTACTTTCTGATATTACTCCACTATTTTTCGCCGCAGCATTGGGGGAATTGGTGATCCTCTGCCCATCATGACTTCTGAGAGACACTGCCACTCTGAGAGGTTCTTTTTACACCGATTCATGTTGACAATTGACCAAATAAGTTGCAAATAGGTCCTCCAGCTGTTCCTTATATGAACATTTAACTTTTCCGGCCTCTTATTGCTACCTGTTCCAACTTTTTTGGAATGTGTAGCTCTCATGAAATCCAAAATGAGCCAATATTTGGCATGACATTTCAAAATGTCTCACTTTCAACTTTCTCATATAAGTTTATGAGATTTGTAAATTAATGCATTCCTTTTTTATTCACAATGTAATGTAATGGAATCATGTTTGTATTATTACTAAATAAAATATTAAGCAACATAAGAAATACTATTTCACTGTAAAATAAATAAGACTGTAATAATAATAATAATAATAATAATAATAATAATAATAGTTATAATTAATACATATATGCATTTATTTTATTATTATTATTATTATTAATTATTATTATTAATTATTATTATTATAATTATAATTATTTTAATTTAATAATTTAATTATTATTATTATTATTATTATTATTATTATTATTATTATTATTATTATTATTATTAAGACATATTACTACTCAAAAGTGAAACATGCAGCAAATGCTATTTATATAATATTTGATAATCACACTTTGATAATCACACTAAGTTTAATATTATCATGGAACCCATACTTACAATTATTTTCCCAAACGTGCATGTAACTCATCTCACACTGTTTATGTTTGGTCTCGAACTGTTTGTTGAAATGTTTGTGGATTTGACATAGCATGTGATAAACTTTCATTAAAGTTTCATTAAAGTCATATCTAGTGAACTTTTGGGATTTTTTTATTTGACACTCTAATATCATGTAGGTGAGGTTTACAGTCAAACATTAAAAAATTAGGCCTTATTAGAATTGCACACAACCCTCAACATCCCCAAAACAAACTGTCAGGTTAGTGTGCGTCAGCTCCGACGACAACATTCATGAAGCGAAGCATTTACTTGCGGAAGTTGTTTGGAATCCTCTGAGAGTGGCATTGTATATTAAACGCTGAGTGTCTTTGACCTTGTAATGGTGTTTGTAGCCCCCGTGTCAGGCCTGAGGGTCCTCTGCCCCAGTGTGTGGGCTCTTCAGAGGCCTACAGGAAATGACATGACCCCCTGGCGTCAGGGAGCCCGCACTACGGCACACACATGCACAACCGCCTGTACTAATGTCATTAACCTTGTGTGTTCATGGCGGACAGCCTTCTGACGGAGATGGGCAAGCACACGCTCGTGAATGTAGGGAGTCTGTAAACCAGAGTCCCAGATGGCCCGCGCCGAAAAGAGGCCTGCATACACTCCTCAGCCCCTTCACAAACACACGTACACATACACACGCACACTTAATAGCACTGCCTCTGTGTGAACCCTCCGCCGGGGGGAGGCAAGGCGATCGGGGGCCAAACAGAAGTGTGTCTCTGTGCCTCTGTCTGCAGGGGAACAGAGGATTCCTCTCAAAAAGGCCTGACGTCTAAGAAAGCCAGGCTTAGCACTAACAAGGTTAAACCCTGCTGAAAAAGAGTGACTTTTTCAATCAACCAGATTTGTGTTTCTGCCTGCGCCGTAATTAGCTTTGCTCTGGGACGGGGGGATGAGGAAGAGAGGAGCGGAGGAGAGGAGGGAAAGAGATGACAGTGGGAAGCATTGTGGAGTCTCTAGGATTGGGAGGACCAAATCTGATTAGCCGCTCGTGTCAGAAGCCAGGCTCAGATGCAGCTTAGCATTCTGAGCAACTTTCTACTTTCTGTCCCGGCAGACAATGAGGCTACTTTTTCAATCTCCTCCATTTCTTTTCACCCCTTCACCTTCCCTTTTAAACTTTTTGCCCTGTCCAAAACTTGTTTTCCCCAATCCCGCAGGAAACAGAGCGAGCAACCATAAATGTTCATAAAAAATATAGGCCCAAGTCGTAGTTCATTTTGTACCTTTGATAGTACAGTAATAATAATTTACATGACTAAATTTAGTGAGTCCAATCAAGTCTCAACTCTTATCTCAGAGGAAAATAACTGGATTTATTATTCAAATATCAAATGGTCATGCTGATCACTTGATGTCAATTGCATTTTAGTAATTATTGAAAGCTACTTTTCAAAGGTTTGTGGTCAATACGATTTTAAAGATTATTTAGCAAGGAGGCATAAAATGGATCAAAAGTGACAGTAAATACATTTATAGTGTTGCAAAAGATTTATATATTTACAAAAAATGCTGTTCTTTTTAACTTGCTATTCATCAAAGAATCTTGCGTTTTTTATGGTTCCCACAAACATTTATAGTAAGGAATGTTTCTTGAGTAGCAAATCAACATATTTCTGAAGGATCATGTGACACTGAAGACTGGAGTAATTATGCTAATAATTCAGCTTTGCCATCATAGGAATACATATTAAAATAGAAAACAGTAGTTGTCCTGTACTTTTAACAAATTATTACAGACTTTGCGAGCATAAGAGACACATTTTGTTAAAGTCTTATCAATCCCAAACGTTTAGTTTATATTAGGTCAGAATTTGAGCACTAGTCCCTGCACACTACACATAATATTATTCTATTTTATACTAAAATAAAAAAATTAAAAATCCCTTTTCTTAATGAGGCCATCAATTTAGACATGCACCAATTCAAATTCCTGTCAATAAATCTGTAAAATAACAGAAAAAGTACTGGCAGCTTATTACCCGGATAATTTTACGGACATTTCTTTTAGCCCTAAACACAACGCATTGAAATTCAAAATTCAAAATACAGGTAAAACACCTGTATAAGTGAAATATGGAAAATCCCATTAAATGAATGCAGATAAGCCAATACTCAATGTCATACTTTGCCTGATATTATAACATTTTATAATATTTTGTCTAAATAAATCAGAAACTAATCAAATGTTTATTTGCTACAAAGCATTATTTTTGCTTAGTAAGCTTAAATAGTAACTCCAAACAATGTTTCACTGATCCAGAGTCAGAATTCAGCCACTTATTGAGTGCTAACACAGACACGCCTTTGTCTCCCTATCGGATGCCTGTATAGTTTGAATGCCGCTTGCCTTCCTGTGACCACCCTCTTTTTTTATGCACACAAAAATGGAAGTAGAGCTGCTCTCGCTGTTAAGAAAGGGCGGCATACCAAACAGAATGCGCCTCAAACCAAACCAAACCATAAAACACAGTGTAAACAGAAGTGTTTGTCTGCGGAGCGAGGCGGGCCCAAGAGTGTGTTTGCCCACCTGTGCATGTGTCATCATTTGGGCGTACAGTATTCAGGGCCCTGACGGCACTCGTGATGTCGTCTCAGTGGCGACGATGTCCATGGAGACCGTGAGGTATGAAGCCAATGGCTGGGTTAATCGTCTCTTGTTCTCAATAGATGTTTGGAATGGGATGGCCCCGTAAAGTTCAGAGGGTTTAAATACGGTGATGAGCCCAGTGTTTTATTGCATACCGAGGTGATCCAGAGGGCAGAAAATGTGTGTGTGCCAGTGTGGGTGTGCGTTTTTGTGTTCAGCAAAGCATAAGTGTTTATTCATACTTGTGAGCCTTGGCTGATTGTGCGTGCTGGTACGATTTAAAGATGTAAATTAGTCAGTAAGGGGCTGGAGGATCTTTGTCCCTTTTTTGTCTTGTTTGTTTAACCAGAGGCCAAGACAGGAAGCCAGCCCACACAACTCGCTGTCCCCATGGTAACCTCTCTGTTGCCTGTGGCACATTCACAGTCTCTGGCCTCTTGAAGACGGAGACAGTGAGGTGGATGGGCACAGGACACCAGTGCATATGTGTTTCCAAGCGATAGTGTTTGTTTATAAGAGTCAGATTTGAATTTGTCTTGTCTTATTAGATAATGTCAATGTACGGCATGCTAAATCAATTGGAATTGTGCTGTGATGAAGTGTAATTACTTGTGTCAGTCTCGTGTCTGCATAAATGAAGCGTAACGGCTGTTCTTACACAAATACTCACCGTATGATGATGTCCTCTGTTCCACAGGATGGCTTGCCTCACAAAGCAGAAGTAATATGATGGTGCCTGGAGGACAGAACACAGGTGTAGATATTTGATATTGACAGTAATAATCATGTTTGCTAAGACAAACATGTCTATTATTATTGCTTATACACTGTAAAAAGTAATACGTTGACTTTACTTAGAAAAGCTGTGGAAACTGATTACCTTAGAATTTTCAAGCAAATTAGGTTTTGTAAGCAGAGCTCAACATCATTCTATATGTGAGGTGAGGATGTGTACTCCCAGAATGCATTGCAGCATGAATAAATTAATCACAGGGCAACTCCGTTTTATTATTTTTGGCTTTATTTTAGCATTTTATTTGCTGTCTTTTGTCAGTATAACCCCAATAATGACTGGAAATGAACTTGTAATGGTCTTATTAAGTGTAAAATTTTTTGTCACAACCATTGTTGTGTTTTGCATGCAGAAAGTCTGTGTGTGACTCAAGCAGGGTCGATTGTTGGATATTGTCACAATTATAGAGGCTATATCAACACAATTAAAAGTGTGTCATAAGTGTTAGTAATAAAATGTTAAAAGATCATTAATTGGCATTACATTTTTATACATAGTATAAAATGTGTATATGTGTACATGTGTATATGTGTATATATATATATATTCATTACTTCCCTTCCTTTGAAGTCAGATAACTGTGATTTCGTGTTGCATTGCTGCATTAATAGGAAGCTATTTATAGTAATATCACTTAAGTTCCAAGTGCCCAACCAAAAGGAACACTGATCACCATAATGGTGAGAAATTTTAGGAAATCAACATAAATTTATGAAGTCAGCTTATGTGACGCTTTCCCAAATTATTTAGTTGTATTTTCAATTACATTTAAGATGTCTGGAAAATGAGTGAATGCAACTAAGAAGAACGATGACTGCAGAAGTGGAGGAAATGAGTGAAAAGTCTATTAAGAATTGCCCCGCCTCAACCTTTTGCCCGCCCACCTGTTTTTTTGTTTTTTTTTGTTTTTTCCTTTGGCGAAATGGTACTCAAACCAGTCAAGTAATGTTTACTTGGGTTTTCTAAGTAACAAAGGCATAGCATGCAAATAGTTCAGATTACTAAATTGTTTTAAGTAAGTTCAACAAATTATTGGACATTAAGTAAAGTTTACTAAAAAATCTTAGTAAGAACAGCTGTTGGATTTTACAGTGTACTTTGTGTTACGGTGTTGGTCTGAATGTCTCGGCATAACTCATCCTGCATCATTTGTGCTAAAAATCATAAATCAAGCCTGTGGCTTTTACTTTCAGGTGTCAGGTATTTTCAAATATTTTGATGGCAAGGACCCCCAAATATGATGTATGTAAGACTCTTTTCTTAAAAAATTAAGTAAGCATGAAGACAACCACACACACACACGTCTGGTTCACTATCTTTGTGGGGACTCTCCATAGACATAATGGTTTTTATACTGTACAAACTGTATTTTCTATACCCTTACACTAACTTGACCCCTAAACCTACCCATCACATTTTCAAAAAAAACGTATTCTGGATGATTTATACGCTTGTTTTCTCATGAGGTCTTCAATGTAGGTCCCAAAGGTGACATGAGTCCCCAAGAGTCGGTGTGCATTCAGGT
Organism: Pseudorasbora parva; assembly: GCF_024679245.1. Classification (NCBI taxonomy): domain Eukaryota; kingdom Metazoa; phylum Chordata; class Actinopteri; order Cypriniformes; family Gobionidae; genus Pseudorasbora; species Pseudorasbora parva. The sequence goes on along the minus strand of NC_090191.1, from coordinate 28,884,602 downwards.
TAAAGTCCTCACCGGGACAAACATGAAAAGACACACACTCACACCCGTAGTGTTTCCATGTTTTATGGGGACTTTCCATAGGCGTAATGGATTTCATACTGTACAAAGCGTATTTTCTATCCCCCTGCACTGCCCCTGCCCCTAAACTTACCCATTACAGGAAACATTCAGCATTTTTACTTTCTCAAAAAAACTCCTTCTGTGTGATTTATAAGATGTTTTCCTCATGGGGACCTAAAAATGTCCCCACAAGGACAAGGATTTCGGATATTGCCATCTTTGTGGGGACATTTTGTCCCCATAACGTAGGGATTACCAGGCCGCACACACACACACACACACACACACACACACACACACACACACACACACACACACACACACACACACATGTTGGTCTATGTGGTTTACAGGGACTCTCCATAGGCGTAATAGGTTTTATACTGTACAAACCGTATTTTCTATCCCCTTACACTGCCCCTGCCCCTAAACCTACCCATCACAGGAAACATTCTGCATTTTTACTTTCTCAAAAAAACATCATTTAGTGTGTTTTTAAGGCCGTTTGAATTATGAGGACATTTGATATGTCCTCATAAACCACATTTATAGTGTAATACCAGTGTAATACCCATGTAGTTATACAAATTTGTGTCCTCATAAACCACATAAACAGGCTCACACACACACACACACACACACACACACACACACACACACACACACACACACACACACACACACACACACACACACACACACACACACACACACACACACACACACAAAGATTTGAAAAGTTTGGGGTCTGTAAGATTTTTTTATGTTTCTTATATTCATCAAGGTTGCATTTATTTAATTGAAAATGCAGTAAAACTGTAATCTTATTACCATTTAAAATAACTGTTTTCTATTTTAATATATTGTAAAATGTATTATACAAATTAAACAAATGTATTTATGTTGTTAAAAAATTATAATTATAGTTAAACATAATAAATGAATATCCTAATTTGACAGCTTAACTTTCTCAGACCCAAAAAATACATACTGTAAATATTTTTCCCTCAAATTTTACACAGACCTTCTAACACCCCTTTGCAGTCCCATGTGGCGGTTTGAAAACCTATTTTGATCAGACTTTTGATTTCCACCTGTCTGACAATCAAATTAAATAAAAATGCATTAGCTTTTTTGGGCCAGCAAGCAATAACCACCAACTCTAATCACCTTGTTTAGCAACACCCTGACAACCAACACCCTAGCATTGTGACAATTTGGCAAGCATTTAAAAAACAGATGAAGATGTTGGGATATTTGTTGAAATGATCTTCAATGTGTCTTACTTAATCTTCTCAGAGTTTGTGCAGAAACACTGGCTAAATAGGAACATGCGCGCACACACACACACACACACACACACACACACACACACACACACACACACACACACACACACACACACAGTGATTCATAGACCTCCTTCTCAGAATGTCAATTGAACCTCTGTCTCTGCCTGAGAGCTGTGATGCATCTCAATGGTGAATACCCACCACTGCACCAGCCTTTCTGAGGAGTTCATCAAGCTCTCATCAGCTATCTTAGCCTTTAGCTGCGATACAACTAGCCTGTGGGGGTCTCAACTCCATCGCTCAGCTCTCTTTTTCTTTTCACTCCCTCTTGGACACTCTCATCTATCTGACCTGTGGCCCAGGGCTCCAGCAGAGACTCATCCATCACCATCCCTCTGTCTATCCCTGTCCCTGTTCACTGAGGTCACGTATCTCGCTCCTCTAAGGTCATCAGTCTCACTGTGGCAGATGCCAGAGCTTCTGAGTCAGCTCCAGCCTGGCAGCCTGATGGTTTTCCCTCTCTTTCACAGTGGTCGCACACTGAGGCAAGGAATTGTGCAATCTGAAGCCATCAGCCCACCTGTGGGTGGGACCAAAGGAAGAATATTGAACGCCTGCTTGAACCTGTCCATTGAGGAGCATTAGGAAAATCACTATTGACAGGTTGCGGCATTGTTCTCTAAAAGTATCAGGATGGGACCATTTTAAAAGTTTTGTTTTAGGTTCTTTATTATATGAAACAGCCACATTCAAAGCCATGGTAAAATGCTGATGAATTTGCATTCTAATAAAGCTTTAGGACACTATTAGTAGAGAGGCAAATATTTATCCAACAACAATTTGATTAATTCATGCATCTTCCTCTTTTGATAGTGATGCAGCGTGAAAAATAAAATTACTTTATGATTACTAATTATTCTCAAAAATAGGTTGTTACAATGTAACAAAATGAAATAAAAGTATAATAATAAAAATTATAATTACTGATCCAATAAAAAGTAATAATATGACTGTAAACTAACACAAACAAATATTAAGTAGACTGTTAAATAGATTTAGAACAATAGATTTGAATGTCATGACAGAAAATATACTAAACCAATAATTAAAATATAAATAAAGTTTAATAAAGAATAAAGAAAAAAATAAAGATCTTTATTTTATGCAGAGAATTATATCATAGAATTGAATTAGTTAATTAATGTGATCATGTAATGAGGAATGAAGAAATAATAAAGTCAAGGCGAAAACACATGTATATTTTTCAGTGATCACATAAAATATAATAATTCAACACGTTCTCACTTCCAACTTGTCACATATTGACGCCTGGTCAGGACACCTCGCCGCCACGTTTTAACGCACAGGGTATCCCTTTAGCATCATTTTCTGGCACGTGGGCTACTTCATTGCTTTCAGTTGTTATGCATCAGATCAAGATAATTCTTTGCATTTGTAAAAGTAGGCATTTTATAAATGTGTGTGGCTACTTTTATATTTTGGAGCAACTAACCCCACTCCAAGGATAAAGGGGGGATAAAATGCATTCCAGGGACTTTTCTGCATTTTTGGCGGGGTTCCCCTGCTAAAATTTGCATTCACGGTGTTAAATATCACATTATTATGGTTGCTACAACCAGTAGACATGAAAAACAGCCAGTGGCAACAGTCTTAAAGTAGCCCAATTCCGTGGGAAAATCACGAGACACACCAATGCAATTTAACTATCAAAAATGATGTAATGTTGCAATTGGCCACAAGGCATACAAGAACTAATGCAATTTCATTATTGAAGCTGATGTAACTCTTCTTCAGGCAGCATTTTTTTTTATTGTGTGCATAAAATGTGCAGCGCATGGAGACTGTAATCGCTTTTGGGTCTTTTCTTCACACAGATCAATCGGTACAACCTCAGAACACTTAGAATATTTGAACTTTTTGAATAAATTGTGCCTGTAGTCGTAACTGCCTGTTATATATGCTTTATATCATATAATACACACATGGGTAGGTTTAGGGGCGGGGTTGGATTACATGTTCAAACATCTAAATAGTGTAAACTATTTTTTTTTTATGTAAATAAAATTATGGTGGTGATTAAGTTGAAAATCACACTCCATTCATGTCATAATGGCAAAATTATAATACAATATATAATTTCATTATGACATTCCCATGCCCAACGCATCTCTGTGTATGATGCCAAAGAAGGCAAAGGAGTACCCTGCACGTTGAAAAATAACTCTGAAGGGGTACCCTGTGTGATAAAAAGTGACGCCGAGAGGTCCTGACCAAGTGCCAATATATTGAGAGTGAGAATGTGTTAAATGAATAGCAATTGGTGAAAAACTTTGAACTTTGTTCAAATGGATATGCATTATTATAAACAACGAAGAAATATGTGATTTTTTTCCCCTATTGTGTTGTTCCAAGAGTACACATGAAGACTTCAGATGCAAAAGCCTCTAATTCCATCTAATGTTTTTCTTTAAAATTAGCATTTTTGTCAGGTACCTATGTATAGGTTTCTACCTAAGAACCAGTACTTCTGAATGGACTGAGGCTGGGATTTAGTGGGTTTGAAGTGAAAGTATTTGTATATGTGCAGAGAGCATTTACTTAGTATCATTAGAGTTGGAAATGACGGTTTTACCTGCCTCTGAACATCACTGCAAACAGTATTTAATGTCCCCAAATAAAAATCCCTGCAATGTTTGCCCTTTTTATTATGCTCTTCTCTTTATTTGACTGCTGGATGATGCACAATGACCAAATCCTGCAGCCTCTTAGAGCACAATAACCTGCCTTCTTCCTAATTACTCATTGAAACTGAATTTGACATATTTGGATCCATATGGGTGATCCACAGTTAGAAGAGCACAGAGATTAGGGAGACACAGATGACAGTAGAAACCAGTAGGAAATAGTGCTTGTGCTGTTGTGAATGAAAACAGTAATATTCAGTCTTCGCAGATTGGCAAAGGGACGGACAACACCAGCAGATCTAATGAGACTCATTAAAAGTCACAACACCACAGACTGCATTTAAACATCAGGAGGGCAGCTTGGGTGAACAGTGGCCTTGATTAGATGTCATATTCATTTCGTAATCCAACACCCTGCCTTAGAGGTCACAGGGTGACGGTCTTATTTCAATCAGAGCTCTCGAGCAAAAATAAGCAGGTCTGTACCGAGGCTAGTCAGCCCACACCATTCTGATCTCCTCTCTGAACTTCTCATCATTGAGCTCTGTAATGAAATTGGACAGGCGTGATTGGTGTTTTCTGTATCCCATCGTCCAATTCACCAGATGAGATTAGGCCAATTCCAGGCAGATGGGCTTTCCATTGCCTCAGTGTCTCAGGGGCGCAGCAGAGCCCCTGTCCTTTGGGAGGCTGTTTACCATTGCATCACACAGACTGAGGCCAGACAGGAAATGCTCCTCCACTAGTCCAGGGACACAGGAAATGTGAAGCTTGTCAAAAACAAGTAGGTGGAAGAAGGAAGATCAAATTACTTGATGCACTAATAAGCAAAGTGGTCCTTTCTTCTCCTTCCTAGGCTTGTGGGCCATCTGTCCATTTCTTAAGGAAACTTCTTGCATATTTTCCAATTATTACAAACTGTCTTACATAAGATTTAATCAATGTTTATGGATGACCATTGAAGCGATGAGTCAGAGACCAGATGATCACTCTGTTTTGGTCATATTTCATGGGCCGATAAACACACATGCACACTTTTATCCTATTAACAAATCTCAATTGTCCTTCTCAGCACTGAAAAAAGTGTGTTAGATTTACATTATTTAATTGTGTACATTGGTCCCACATGAATGAATTGTGTTAAACAAACATAACATTTGTTCATGTAACTTCAACATCATGGAATTAATACATTTTTAGTAACTATATTAAGTCGTTTCAAATTGAATTTTATATGACTTCCTGTCATGATTCAGACATTCAATTTCATATACTTTATTGTTACACAACTGAATTATAATACTGCACTAGCTAGCTGACAAAATTTTAGGTAGCAATAGCACACATTAGCATATTAAATGCTAAGCATTAATAGCTCCTTCAACAAAGTCATTATGACAATAGTTGTATTAGGTATGACTCAACTCAACTTGTCTTAGTTAAGGGAATAATATAGTTTAATATGAAAAAGTAGTGGAGTATCCCTTTAAGGAGTACTGCTACCCTGACTAGAGAAAACAGAGAAAATGTGCTTTTTATTTTTACCTAATATAAAATGTCAACACCCATAATATACTTGGCATGTTGCTGTCCAAAGGCACTCCAAGTCTGTTTTGGATACATTTAACCAGAGTCAAATACTGCCATGCTTTTGTAGGAAATACTGCTTAGCAAACTTTTAGTCATAGTGGTGTTGAATTGTTCCTAAGTGCAAGAAGTCAAAGAATAAACATTTAGCGGGAGTGAGGAAACGTTTTAGGGAACGAAAGCCCTGGAGCTGTCAAAAGTCAAAATACACGATTCCTCAGATATGCTGACAAATAAACAGGAATTTCTCTGTCCAGATAACATGGATAAAGAGTAAACATTGTTGATTTCCATCTATCAACATTGTAACAAAGCAGGCTGAAAATCTATTTTATCAATTTACACCATTTAAGGGTACTTTAATAGTGCCTTTTTAAAAGGTACTTCCCTGGTGGCAAGCTGTTGTACCTCTAAAGGTAGCATTTTTACACTTTAAAAAAATTCTGAGAGTGCAGGGCTGTAACCACAATCTTACAGTTAACCAATGTGTGGTAAACATGTGCTTACATTAATTTACTTTCAGAAATGTTTTTACCTTTAGGGGTATAACATCTCATCACTTAAACAGTAAACCTAAAAGGGACACTTTTATACCTTATTTACTCCTACACTGTAAAAAAAGAAAGAAAAAAAAAGTCACAGCCTGAAAATTTTAAGTACAATCGACTTGGATGTTTAAGTTCTTTCAACTTAGATTATGTTAAACTGACTTTAAAAACATTGTTACATATTGTATAACTTATAAAAAAGTTGAACATTTCTTAACTTATTTTGATGAGTTAAAACAATGTAAAAACATATGTTGTCATAACTTATTGAACATATACTTTTTTTTACAGTGTATAAGGTTCATAGTTATACCTGGCTTAAGGGTACACTGATATGAACCTTTTAGGGGTAAAATGTCTCTTTGAGGGTGCTGCACAGTGATAAGTTGTACCCCTGAATAGCTTTTTTTATTTTTTTATTGTTGTTGTCTGAGATATGAACTGTGAGTTGAGATGAAGGACCACCGAGAAAAAGGTTGAACTTTTAAGAATCGTTATTGGGAACATTTGTATTTTACCCAGCCCTATTTTTGCATAGATATTTCTATTGATTCTTCAACGATCCTTGGGACGGTTCACCCAAAAATAATATCTGCCATCTTTTAGTCACAGAAGTTTAAGACTTTTGGTAATTTTCTAAATCAGATGAAGACATTTTTAATTACACCTGAGAGAATTGTTTCTCACGTTCATTATGTAAATCGACTGTGTCTCTTCAGAAGACTTTAAACCGCTCGATTCATGTATTTAAGACAACATCACCCTAAACAATGAAATGGCAACAACATATTCCCGATTGATGACTAATAGTCATCCACCATAGAAAGGCGAACTATTCAGTCACAATTGAGTTGATATAAGCAGATCACTGTCTAAGCTTATAGAGCAATCTCTGACAAACCACATTACACAGACGTCCGCAACAAGAGAATTACCAAGCTAATACACAACAAACACACACCCTAACATCATCCATACACAATCTTACAACACAGAACATCAATCAAATCACAAAGGCACCACGAACACATGAGGAAATCCTTTTTCCCCCAATACAATGAGGTCTTCAAACTGCAACCCTATTAATATTCTACAAAAGGAGCAGGCCTTGATCCCCAGCATGGAGGAGACCAGTGTAAAACACATACACAAAACCAATGGCCCACTGGCGCTCGCCGGGTCAGCTATGATGAGCCATGAATGTAACCGTCCAACCAATCTGGCTTAATAGTGTCCATCCTCGCCACCTTTGCAGATCCAATGGTGTGTGTACGTGTTGACTCGGGGGGTCAGAAGGGCTCCACAGATCCTGTGACCCCGAAAGGAGACCGGAGAATCAGAAGCGGACCCCCACAGTCAGGACAGAGCCTTCTTTATGCCCTAATCTGCTAGCATCAGAGATCAATATGGTTAGTGGTACTGCTACAATAGCAGTAGCAGGAGTTAGCACCTTGCCCAATTTCTGAGGCTCTCTGGGGGGGCTTAAAGCTGAGGTTTGCTGTGCCCACCACTGACCTCTAGCACAGCCACACCCCAGCAGCTAACCTGCTTAACATTCATTATGAAAACCTGGGCAGATGCTCCGATTTCAGGCCTGCTGTCGTCTTCTCTCTTGTCCCTGCTTCCTCATCCTCTCAATAGGGAGTCGAGTTGAAGTGCTTTTTCATTTCTAAAGCAAAGATCAGAGATCCACTGACAGGCCGAGCTTAATGTTATCCATGCTAAAGGATTTTGAAGAACCCTGGTGTGATGGAGACTCACCGTATTTCTCCAACGCTGGGGTCTGGAGCTGAGATGCCATGCCTTGCTGTTGACACGTCTCCCAGGGTGACCGATACGGGGTTGAGAGCCTCCGACAGATTGGGGTTTCCAGCTGTAAATAGGCTGTTTAGGTCCTTCCACAGTTGTCAACATGATAGGTTTTCTTGAATGAAACGTTTCTATACTCAATCTCCAAGTTATTGGGATTTATTTGGACAGAATGACCCGTCTCATGCTTCTGTTGTCCTGCTGCTATTTTGGTCTTGCTCTCTGAGATGAAACATTCAAGAGCATGTTGCTTCTGTTAATGATTATAGTAAACCAGTCAGGTGAGTGATCTTTTTCGGAAATTAAGAATTGTACACCCATAAGTCCAAAACAGTGGACAGCAGCAACAGACAAAGGGTTTTTTAGAGTGTGGAAAGAAAAGGCAAAATCAGGTTCTGTCCTGCTTCATGCATAAATCTGCCATTTTGCTTAATTACATTACTGAGGATTTGCAGAGTCGTTTTAAGGAAACCATACACACTATCAGACCAACAAATCAAAGCTCATTAGTGGGAATGTGTGCAAGTGTGTGTTTCCCCTCGTGTATGTCAGTGGGACTGCTGTCTATCTGACATTTTGATCATATCTCATTAGTGTGAGAGGATTGTGAGGATTGAAGTTGTCTTATGCTCATTCACTCTTCAGAGCCGAAAAAAATCGGGAGAAATATTAACCAAATGTGAACTTGTTGCCCTGGTGATGACTTACTAGTAATGTCAACAGTATGCAAACATACAAACTTTTCTGTTTTTGGTTGGGTACAAGAAAGAGAAAATTATCAGGAAAAGCATTAGAATGAGAGTCAACGACATAAATTATGTCCATGATGAATAAAAGGAAAAGTATTTTTTTTAAAAAAAATCTAGATTAAAGCCAATTTATTGACTCCAAGTAAAAACCAAGTAAAAAATAATACATATTCATGGCACCCTAATTATTTATTACCAGAGGTGGACAAAGTACATACCTCTATTACTTGAGTAAAAGTAAAAGTACTACTGGCCAAATATTACTCCGTTACAAGTGAAAGTTGTAAAAACAGATTTTTACTCAAGTAAAAGTACAGAAGTATTTGTTTTCAAAAGTACTTAAGTATCAAAGTAAATTTCCTTTTTAATGCCAATGCATTATTTTATTATTGTTGTATAAATGCACACTGTCATCATGGTTTAAGTCATTCAGTGATGCTCCATCTGACGTACTAGCATACGACTAACTTAAACTAATTTAAATACTTGTATATAAGTTACAAAGCTCTTTACAAAGCTGCTGTCACTTTCATAATTACTTAATAACTTACACCCGGCACTGTACCCATGTTACCCTTAATTTACAGTTTTATTTTGTAAAAACTATGGAAACACCAAAGACACTTTAATATATTATGTGTTTTATAACATAACTTTCAACACACTCAAATGTAATCAAATGTAATCTAATATGATAGCACAGCGCTGCCCTACTCCACATACACATGACCAGAAGAAGCGCGGTCGTCTGGGGCATAATAAATGATTCACAAAATCAAGGCATCATCGAGCTACGCCTTTGTTTTGCATAAGCAACCTTTTGCAGCTAAAAAAATACATATTGTGGCTGTTTTTTTATTGTGGTTTTTTTTCATTTACAAATATGAATTTCCAATTCATAAATATAATTACCATAAATTAAATTATGCTTCATAAAATATTTTTTTGTATTATAATGTTTTTGTTTTTTGCTTTGTCGGTTATTGGATAGCATGATTGATTTGGAGGACTTTTTTGTACATTTCATTATCATGGTATCACTATCACTATCAGGACAGTTGTATCACCATGACATTTTCATTTCTTAAAATATTTTCAAGATTGTTGCAAACCATTCAGGGTAAGCCAGATGGAAACAAAGCCAGTTGCTAAGACACTGACAGAAAAATGCTTTGTCAGATAAATGTATAGAGAGAAAAGCAGAGTCTAATGGCTCAGAGTAATATAGTTGTTGCCCTTCGTTTGTAGAGACATAACCTAATGAACCTAAGCATGAAATAGGAAAAAGATTCAGTGAATGTGTTATCAAGCTTTAAACCTTAATTTGCCAATCCTGGAATGTGCATGAAAGACTTTGAAATATGCATCTTACACCCTTAAAAATAAAGGTGCCAGGATGATGAAAAATGTTGTGTCACAGTGATGCCATAGAAGAACCATTTTTGGTTTCCCAAAGAACCGTTTTGTGAAAGGTTCTTTAAATAGCCCATTTTTTCTAACCATTTTATAGTCTAAAGAATCTTTTTGGACTACAAAGAACCTTTTGTGCAATGGAAAGGTTCTTTGGATATTAAATATTCTTCATGGAACCATACACCCTGGCAAAGAACCATTTAAGAACCTTTATTTTTAAGAGTTTAGAATCATATGAAAGCCTAAGTAAATGTCTTTAGTGAATAAGATCTAGCTATTCTGCACGGTATTGTTAGCTTAAAAGCTGTGGGACAAAAGCTGTTGGTTCTGGACTTATCCCATCTCAGCAGGACACTGAACCCCCTGTGCGACTAACTCACTCTCCTAAACTTCATCTCAGCCTGAATGCCCACACTGGGCCCTTATACACCCATTCCATCAATCTGTCAAACCAGAACAGACACATGAACTACAATAAGGCCTCCCTGCCTTGGGAAAAAATAGTTGTGCTCTATGAGTCCAAAAATATATGAATACTGGACCCGGGTCTAATAACATCAAGTTTGCTCGTTTGTGCATTGTACCAAACCAAACTGATATTAGACAGGATTCTCCCGGGGCAGCATAACAGTAATGGCCGAGCTAATATTTAATTACTACAATACTTTGTTGTTATTGTTGCTAGAATTTAAGTCAAAGGTGGAAATAAATGTGCAGAAACAATACTGGCTGCCAACTTTCAAAATCCATTTTATCCTTCAGCTGATCTAGAAATGTTCAATTAAAGGTCAGGACTGTTAACCAAAAGCATCTTCACCCAAAATCTACCATACGGTTATTCCACATCTGTATCCCTTTCTTTCTTCTGCAGAACACAAAAGAACATAGTTGGTAAAAAAAATGTTTGTAATTAACTGTTGTGACTATTGTATGTACAAAAACAAACATCAATTTCTTATGGTGTACCCCAGGGTTCCATACTGGGACCTCTTTTATTTGCTTTATATATGCTACCACTTGGTCATATTTTTTAAAAACCCAAGTTAGCTTACCACTGTTATGCCGACAACACCCAGGTTTATCTTCCTATTAAAAATAACTGCTCTGTGTCTACTCTGTTTGACTGTCTGTGGGACATAAATGTTGGATGGACATGAATTTCTTACAGCTAAATAATGACAAAACTGAAATCATTATTTTTGCCCCATCAGATCTGACCTCTGACATACTCAGTCAGCTTAGTTCTCTCTCTTCTAATGTTCATGACTGTGTCAAGAATCTTGGTGTCGTCTTCGGTTCCAGCCTGAGTTTTGATAAGCAGATTAGCGCTGTGGTAAAAAGCAGCTTCTTTCAGCCACGATCTATTGCTAAAATTAAGACGATGCTATCGAAGACAGACCTTGAAACTTTCATTCATGCTTTTATTCCCTACTACTGTTGGACTACTGTATTCGTGTTACCTTGGTCTGCCTAATTCAACTGTCAATTGTCTTCAAATGGTTCAGAACGCAGCAGCTAGACTACTGACTGGCAACAAAAAGTGTCAGCAAATTACTCCTGTGCTAGCCTCTCTCCACTGTTTGCCCAGGGTATTCTCACAAAAATGCGTATAAATAGTACGAGTGTGCAATGTCGTGGAATGTATACGCCAAAACTCATTTTGGCGTGTCTATGGCATGCTGTTTTTCGCGTGCATATGATATGCATTTTATGGCGTATTATACATACGAACCCCCCACCCCACCACCCTAAACCTACCCAAGCGCGTGTCATATATACGCCCCACTACCCTAAACCTACCCAAGCGCGTGTCATATATACGCCATAAAGTGCGTATCATATGCACGCGAAAAACAGCGTATCATATGCACGCCAAAATGAGTTTTGGCGTATACATTCCACGACATTGCACACTCGTACTATATACGCTATTATACGCATTTATGTGTGATCGGGTTGGTTTGCCGGATTGATTTTAAAATTTAGCTTTTTGTTTTTAAAGCTCTGCATGGGCTCCCACTGCAGTATATTAGTGATCTTCTTGTCATGCACAATGCCTCAAGATCATACGCTCTTCTAACCAACTTCTTCTTTCGATTCCCCACTCACGTTATAAAACTAAAGGTGACCAGGCTGTGGCGGCTCCTCGACTCTGGAACAGTCTCCCTTTTAATATTAGATCTCCCCCCTCTGTTGCCACTTTTAAATCATCTTTAAAAACGAATTTGTATTCTTTATGTTTTGACTGATTGTGTATATGTTTTCTCATGTTACCTCAATTGGTAATGTAATTCTGTTTTGTTTTCATTTTTCTTGTACAGCACTTTGGTTACAACCTCTGTTGTTTTAAAATGTGCTTTGTAAATCAATAAACTAAACTAAACAACAACAACAAAAAAAAAAATATTTAAAACCTCTTTAATGTTCCACAGAAGAAAAAAAAGTCATAGTGTTGAACCTATGGAGGTGAGTAAAATGTGTTTAACAAACTAGAAACAGAATTTAAAAAAACAAAAACTGGAAAACCACTGTTTTTGAGAATGTAGGCTAAATGAAGGCTGGGTCACTATTAGCATGCTTGCTACATGAAAAAAAAAACATTGTTTATAAGCATTTAGTCTGCAAAAAAGTGAAACACTGATCATATGTATGCATTAAACATTTTAAAAGAGATGTTGTCAGTGTTATTGAGTGTTTACATATATGTGAGCGCATGTATGACCGAGAGGCGCAGCTAATTGAGAGAGTGTACAGAGGCGAGAAACTGCGAACATTCAAACAATATCTGGACCCGGGCCTGTACTCACTCCTGGACAGGCTATTCACCCCATCTACAAGTAAAGAAGAAAAGAGAACTCCAAACTCTCTATAAAGCCCTTTCAATAGTGATTTGTTATTCTCCTCTTTCCCCCCGTACTCTCCTAAACAGTCAAAAGAAGAAGAAAAAAAATGTGGGATGGGGCTTTTGTGGGAGGAGGCCTGAATAAATTTGACATACTCAAGGCAGCGTACATAGTGATTGCAGCTTCCCCTAAAACTTTCTTTTCTCTCTTTCGCTCATTCGCTCCCCTTCCCTTTTTTTTCAGAAAACACTTTCCTTGCTGAATGGGCACCTATTAGTGACTCCATTATGGAGGCAGAGCACTTCAATGGCTCCTGGCTGTGAGGCTGTATGGCAAAGCCTTAGGCTCAGCGTAGCCCACCCCGAACAGCGTCCCGCGGTCCACACTCACTGTATTGATAGGTAGAGGCAGTGTGGAGTTGGTTGATGTGTGCGAATTGGGAGGGGTGGCGTGGGGGGTCTCTCATCCTCTTTTTTGTGATCTCCAGGTGCTTTGGGGGAAAGTGTGGCTTTGAATGAGGGAGAGAGAAAGTAGAAAAAAAGTTAGAGGTTGTGCATTGTGCTGAGCTTTCCACACTGGTCACTTAAAACCAGAATGCAATGTTCAACATGCATTAGCTGATCTCCATAATAATCCCTCCCAACTCCACTGTACACACTCACATACACACATACAACACTTCCCAGCCCCCAAATATAAATTTGACCTGACGTATATTATACACATTGTGCACTGCATGGAAACAAGGTAACACTTAGGTTACTAGTAGTTAATTAGTTCTGTATAATTTTTTTTGGATTCTACCAAAGAAAAGAAAAATTCGCTCAATCAAGCTATTTCACAGATAATTTAATTTACTACTATATCTTGTTAATTAGTGCTGAGGGTCAACCCAAAAACGAAATTATTCTTAAACTTTAGCTTTCATTTTTAAAAATATATATTGTTATTTTAGCTTTATTTCAATTAACTAAATCGATTTTCATTAGTTTTAGTTAACAATAATAACACTGGAAAAGCCTTAATAGCTAGCAGAGGGAATTTATGAAATATGATTCAGTTCACTTCACCAAAAAGACCTGTTCATTTATTTGTTCACACTTATTTATTTGGTAACAGTTCTCATTGAGTATTATAAGTGATTCTTCATTCACTCAACAGATTAATTCAAAAACAGAATTTAAAGTTCACATTAAAAAGACGGCAGCTAAAGATCTAGACATAATATACTATATAATATAATATAACTTAATTTGAAATGATGATTTCTCAATATTAAGTGGTCTCTAAATGGAATATTTCGATGTGTGTGTGTGTGTGTGTGTGTGTGTGTGTGTGTGTGTGTGTGTGTGTGTGTGTGTGTGTGTGTGTGTGTGTGTGTGTGTGTGTGTGTGTGTATAGATAGATAGATAGATAGATAGATAGATAGATAGATAGATAGATAGATAGATAGATAGATAGATAGATAGATAGATAGATAGATAGATAGATAGATAGATAGATTTAAATGAATGTATATTTTAATTTTGTTATAATAGTAATTTTCATTAGTTACTTTTATTAACTTTACTGAACCTCTTTAAGCTCTTTTACAGAACTCTTGCAAACCTTTCTAATAAATCAGCCAAAAAGCTCCACGTTCTCCATATATTTTTTCTCAGAAACAGATTGTGGTTTCAGTATCGCTATGGCATCTGTGTGTTCTGCATCCCATATAGGCCTACGCGTGACATGGAGAAAGCAGGCCGGCATTTCTTTAGTATGCCTGTGATGTTGTGTGTGACTATGATCATGTATTTGTTATTAGGGTAGTGTGATGGTGTGTGTGTGTGTGTTTGCTATAAAGGAATGGAGAGGGCTTCAGCTGGGTGAAAATGGAGGAGGGGGGCTGTGTGTATGTTTTGGGGAAGTTTCTATGTAAGAGTTGGGCTTGTGTGTGTTTACGTGTACGCGTGTGTGTATGTGTGTGTGTGGTTTAGGAGGGAGACTAAAGTTTAGAAAGAAAAGCTCTATGTAGAGTATGGAGTTATTGTTTAGCCGTGCTTACCTCCACGGGGAACCATCTGCTCCCTGTCAATGC
Organism: Pseudorasbora parva; assembly: GCF_024679245.1. Lineage (NCBI taxonomy): Eukaryota > Metazoa > Chordata > Actinopteri > Cypriniformes > Gobionidae > Pseudorasbora > Pseudorasbora parva. The sequence continues at coordinate 28,869,516 of NC_090191.1, read as the reverse complement.
GTCACCTGCTCGTCTGAGCCGTCGCCACGGAAACGGGGGAGGAGGATTAGGAGAGGTTAGGCCTCTGAGGGGAGGGCCCATCCGGGAATATGGAGGAGGTTGCCCCGGGAAACATCTAAAAGGAACTTGAAAAATGTCACCCTCTGCTGGATAAATTACATGCAGAGGTTATCGCCAGGCCCATACCTGCTGATGTGCACCAGGGGGCATTGCTTGTTGAAATACTGGGGTTGCACGATGTCACAGTTGCGAATCACATAATTACCAGGTGTTGATTGACATGCAGGTCTGTCTGTGATCTGTGTTTCCAAAAGGTGATATGTTGGTGAGGAAAGGCTGTAGACCACTAGACAGTACAAACAAATGTCTTTGTGCATTTTAGGAGGTGTGTCACTGTTAGCAGCCTATCATATCACAGAGCTGTAATAAACAGACCCAGCTCCTGTGCATTCAGAACAGAGTCAAAGCAAACAGTCTGAAGCCTTGCGTCGGTGAGACCACAATTCAACTGAATCAGATCGGTCCTCCTATAACAAACACACGCTAGATTCATTTCAACTGTTTGTCTGTCAATCGAATGTAGTTATTATCTTTCATTCTGTCATCATTCCACGGTCTAACTGTCTGCCGTTGTATTTTCCTGTCTCTCTTGTGTCTATGTTCTCTCTGGCTATAATATATCCACCTCTCTCTCTCTCTCTCTCTCTCTCTCTCTCTCTCTCTCTCTCTCTCTCTCTCTCTCTCTCTCTCTCTCTCTCTCTCTCTCTCTCTCTCATTATGCAATCTGCATTATACCAAACTTTCAATAATTTGATGTGTCTGCCATTCTGTCCTGTCTATTCCTGTTCTATCTACCAACCTGTCGTTTTCTCTATCATTCTATCTAACTGTCATCATATTTCATATCTATCTATCTATCTATCTATCTATCTATCTATCTATCTATCTATCTATCTATCTATCTATCTATCTATCTATCTATCTATCTATCTATCTATCTATCTATCTATCTATCTATCTATCTATCTAAACTTTACATTTTAATGTCACACATTAAATACAAAATAGGCTCTACAAATTCATTTCAACTCATCCATCAGTGTGGAAAATATCTATCTATCTATCTATCTATCTATCTATCTATCTATCTATCTATCTATCTATCTATCTATCTATCTATCTATCTATCTATCTATCTATCTATCTATCTATCTATCTATCTATCTATCTATCTAAACTTTACATTTTAATGTCACACATTAAATACAAAATAGGCTCTACAAATTCATTTCAACTCATCCATCAGTGTGGAAAATATTCACAGAGGGTTTAAAAAAAAATAAAAGAAGTATATGGGACAACATAAATCATATTGGCCCATAAGTGGATTTAAACACATGTTGTATGTTTGTTGTGTTATTTTCATGATTTATTTTAACAAAACAACTATTTATTTTTACAAATACTGTATATAGAGATCAAGCTGAATTTAACCCAGAGCATCCCTTTAACTTTCAAATCTAATCTGATTTGAAAGTTAATCAAATCTGATGATTAATCTCTGATCCTGAAGGATAATCTCTGATCCTGAAGGATAACGGTGTGAAACCACTAGGCCTACTGCCCAGTCACACATGAACACTCACCTGGAGACAATCAGGGGACTGTTTGAGTGACAGGAGAAAGTGACTGCAGTGTGCTGAGCAATCATGCCTTTGTGTTTGCTCAGGAGAGGATGGAGTGCCGTCCCTGGCCACCAAGCCACTTTCAGCAAACCGCGTCCCTTTACTGCTGGGCTCGTCAGGTAGCTGTCACACTGAGCGCACTCTAATACCCAAGGGAGTGTTTCCTCTCTCATTCTGTGGGCTGATTGTTACGCAGACTGGCCACTGAAGTGCTGCCGTTTCCTGTTAACATTCACGCCCTGAGGCTAGTAAACTCTGTATCTTATCTCATCCATGTTGTTACTTTCAAACTAGCAGACGGATCACAACTGTTCTAACTCAACATGCTTAGTTAATATTGAGTAACTTTTAGACAAATCATTTTCAGTTACTCAGCCTACTTTTGCTCTGACAATGAAAATAGTTCTAAACTAAACAAAATCAGAAAATGTTGCAAGTGTAAGACTGAAAAAACTAGTATATGCCGAAATGTCTGAATGAAGAACAAAGACTCTCTGAGAAAATAAGGAAATTAACATCTGAACTGTCCCTCACACACCACTGGAGACGCAAGTCTCACCTCACTATCAGCTAATCTACATCTTTCCCTATTGACTCCCTCTCCCCCAATTCATTCCCTCTCTCATGCTGAGATCACTGAAAATGCATCCAGAATCTCTATATTACAATGTCAATCCACACGATCGAGTATCATATGTGTTTGATATCATTTGAAATGTCTCAGTGCGACTGGTACAAATATCTCTACTCCACAGAAGTAAACTAGAACATCATAAATGTTTTAAGGGTTTAAAGATATCTTTCCTTGGTGTATGGTGGGTGTGGCTTTCAGCCATTTGGCCTCTCTTCTAATCAGGTCTATAGGACCTGATCAATGCAAATTCCTATTGTTAACTGGTGTTTCCATTTGAAAGAGTTTCAAATGGTTCTGGGTATGTATCTGGTTTTGGGTATTTAAGGAAATGTTGCAAAGAGCTCAGGGCTCGATACTGTACTCAGGTCAGCCCGTAATGCTGGACGTTTTAACCCATGCAGCATTATGTAACCTTGATAAGTCAGGTATACATCTCATTCTTTACTTTAGAGTATTTGATGTGAAGTATACCTTTGAATTGATTATGTAATTGGCGTTATACATTTACCTGATTGTTAATAAATTGTTATACTTTGATTGATTCTGACTTGCTCTGGAATTATTCAGGTTGGGTATAATTTCAACAAAGGGTTAAACGGAATAATTAAATGTGTAGTTAAACTATTAAAATTGAATGACCAAATAACCAAATGGCATTCTAACCTAAATTCTAAATTATCATTAAATGGAGTCAGATAACGAGGAATTGGAATAAAATCCCTTTTGCCCCGCTGAAAAGACCGAACGCGCAGCGACCTTCACCCGCCGATCGTTAGCCTCCATTGGGACGATTCGGGCGGCCTTACAATTTGGTGACCCGGCGACGTGATGTTGCAACTCTCTTACGAGCAACGTCTTTTCAGTGAAGTATTGGATTTTAAAAACCAACAAGAGGTTTGAGCTTCTCTTTCTTCAACTGCTGTGGTAAGTACATTTTCATTGCCTTTTAGAACTGTTGAGGGAAAGTTTATCTGCAACTCACACATATAGACACATTTATAGAACGGGTCGGTATACCCACTATAGATCGGAACCGTAGAAATCCGATATTGTGTAAGAATTAGACGTGAAACATGACTTTCCAGGGGCAGCACAGCTGTAGTGTAGATGAGGAAATTATGGGAATACTAGGCGTACAACTACAAGATCTCCTCTTTCAATTAAGCGACAAAGGATTTAACATGAAGTGGACCAATAACGAAATTATATCCTGGTATTCTGCTAAGGGCGCGCAACTAAAATCAAAATGAAAATACAAGAGAATTCCCGCTGCAATTGTTTATTTGCTTCGCCGTAACGACCTCAAAACAATGGCCGAGAATGAACGAACGATAACAAATATCAAAGAAATTGAAAGATTGCGATCGGACGAATTACAAAAGTTAAGAGCAAAAGTCGAAGCGGCAGAATACGAGCAACGAGGGTGGGCTAGACAGCGCGAAGAAATGGCAACAAAAATCGATCAGCTCCAAAGAAAACTGCAAACCGGCAATAACTACATATCTGCTCTCGAAGACTGTTGCGATAATGTAGGATTTCCAGTAGCCGCAGTTAAACAAGCAGCACTGGATGACATTTGTGATCTTGAGAATCAAAATGATGATGATGCCGCATTAACATACAAGCCACAGAGAGAAACTCGTAACCGAGCTCCTGTGTTAAGACACGATGAGCCAAAAGAACAATGCCCGGTAAAGACTCGCACAAAGTGTAATGACAAACTCCAAAAGAAGTCAAAACCTGCTGCAAAAACTGAGACTTTAAACTTCAGAGATTGTAAAAGTCTACGTAATGTGGAACCATTTCAATCATTAAGTCTAGATGCTAGATGTAAAGAAGTGGATTCTAAAAACACAGAAGCAGAAAAGTCTAAGGCAAAGATTCAAGATCTTCAAACACAGCTAAATAAATTACTAACTGAGCTGTTAGCCCTGACTGAGAAGTGTAAAAATCAAGAGGAGACCATTGCAGATCTCAAGGCTGAACTAGTAGCTAAAAAGTTCATGCCTCCCAAAACGCTTAACAGTGATGGGACTAAAAAGCATGTTCATTTCTTAGATGAGGTGACTTGCTCTAATGAATCTGAAATGTTTAGTTCAGAAAATGCATGTGCAACTCGAGGAAGTGTGCCTATTTCAGTTCTTAAGGTGATGCAGCACTGCAATAGCCCAGAGTCATGTACCAGACCGCATGATGCTCAAGCATTAGAGAGTCATGAAAATCCTCAAACTCCAGGAGAACAAAGCAGTCAAACCTATGGCAAAGAGAACAGGTTTTGCAGTTCCTGTCAGAAAATAGGCCATTCAGAGGTAACATGCTGGTCATTGGGCAGGGGTCGACCGCCACCTTATTTTCAGAAAAACAGGAAATTCCTTTCTAAGGGTAAAGATAATCGCTCATTTGAAGGTACAACTCTCAGTGAGCTAACTGCATTGTTCATGCAAGGTCTTCACCTATTAACCTCACTTGCTGGTGGGCTAGTAGCCTAATAGCAATGAGTTTAATAGTTAAAACATCCAAATTGCAGTGATCCTGCTTGTATTTTCAAATTTGTAATTGTAAATAAACGTGCGCATTGAACACACATAGTTGTTTGTGTTAATAAAAACACCTAGGCTATTTAAGTTTATTCTTTAAAAAAACAAGATTGCTTTACTGTAAGTGTATGAAACACTTAGGATAAAGGTTGTAGATGCTATGCATTCTAGACCATGTATCTTGTAAAAACAGAATAAATGTGTTTCTATGTTGAATTTGTTTGTCTCCCATGTGGAGCATAGAATTGCCATGTGGCTACAGTGTTATTTACAATTGCATTAACCATGAAAATACTATAACGTATGTTGTGTTAATAACTCAGGTGATCATGTACATCCATGACACCACAAGACTACGCTCAGGTTAGTAACACGGACTAAAACACAGTTTTTCGGTGGAGCATTAAAGCACACCAGGCTGATGTTTTAGAGCTCCGACTAACACATTGGCGTTCAGATACGTAGACTTGGACTGCGGGTTGAAAGACTAAAGACGTCTTCCGTTTAGAACAATAACAAATTGTTAGACCAATCTAAATAGGGCAACCCTAATTCCTGATTGTTGTAAAATTGCTCTAATTACGTAGACGTGGAAAACCACGGCATGATTATAGAAAGTCACTATTAGAGATAGTAAGTTGGTCACTTGATTCTGTGGTGGTGGTCATGGGCCTCTGATTAAAAGCAATTTGCATTAATTACGAGAATTCAAATCCAAGGGGACTGAATACAAATATCTTGGAATGATCAACGTGTAGCACGGGCATCCAAGATATCAGTCGTATAGCCTCTACTGAATGACCAAGACTGACGAGTTTGCGAAAGAGATTGTACTCTGACCGGTGCGAGACTCAATGTTATCGGAATCTTGATTACTGAGTATAACACAATGTATAAGAATTGAATTGAAAGAAAATAGAAACCTAAAGTTAATGATTAACATAATCATTTAAAACCTTTTCATTTTATGGAGTCAGATGAAATAAAGAGGTAATACATATAAATACATGTATTGGATTTAATATTGTTGTGTTGCATTGGTTCAATTCCCAGTGCCAAAAGGGAAGGGTTGTGCTGTTATCTTTTGCCTTTACAAGAACACAGCTAGAGCTACATGTGTGGCACTGATAATAGCAAACCAATTCACCGTCACCGAGGTGCAACACCTAAAATGCAGAAGTACCTAATTTTTTTTTTTTTTTTTTTAAAGGTCACAGAGACCTCAATTAATCAAATGTGTGTGTGACATCGTAAGCAGACAACACCAAAACAGGTGAATTAATTTCTGCCCACAGATCTGACTGTAAAGAGAGCAACTGAAAATAAAGCCATGGGAACCAACCCATTGGAATTCATGACAATATGAGCGATAAAAGCTCTGATTAATTCAGAAAAATTCTCCAGCAGAACTGGGGTCTCTAATGCTCACAGCAGACTGTGAAGGCTCGACTGTAAGAACAGTTTTAAGGTGTCACACACTTTACTAAAACAACAGCAACAATTCAGACCTGGCCGATGAAACTCTGTTTCATGTGACAGCCAGGATGAAAATTGCATCAGGCATAATAGTGCCATTCAAATAAGTCCAAACCTGACTGTGAAGCTGTTGATAATGTCAGAATTAACTGTGATTCTCTGCATTATTTTTGTCTCAGGTTTACAACTGCAATTCCTTGGAGAACGGACGCTGGAAAGGGGCTAACACCCCAAAGTGGGCAAACTCAACAATGGAATTGTCAGAGCAACTTGAAATGAGGGAGATGGGTGCGAATACACTTGATGGGGTCATTCACACTTCACAAAATGTATACATGATCTCCCAGTGTAGCACTGGAACTAAATTTTGCAACACAGATTGTTATTGATAAGACTCCACCCATCTCCCAAAAACAAACACGGAACACACACTTTCTTCACTACACCCTCATATCACCTGAAACAGATCAAATCTATCCAGGTTGTACCTACACATCATAGATGGCATAGAGTCCAAAAGTGTTACTTCACTAAAGATCTATTGTCCATCTTTTCACACCAACAGATCCAAATAGCTTCAAACACACAGGACAGTATAGTTGGTCACATGATGACAGTCTATTAAAGACACACATAGCAAACGCTATTCACTACATCCTACCAACTCATAGGACTGCTCACTCACACACACACACACACACACACACACACACACACACACACACACACACACACACACAGACACAGACACAGACACACACACACACACACACACACACACACACACACACACACACACACACACACACACTCTCCACACTCTCACACACACACTGTGACAAGGAATACACAATCCACATTATTGTATGACTAAACATATTTAGATCTGCCTTAATTGCATTGGAAGATTCCTAAACAAACACAGTGGTTATTATATATATATGTATATCTTCATAATTGTGATTGAATATTATTGATGTTATTATTATATGCATATCATCTATTTTAATATATAAACTGCACTGACTTTTTGCTGCATTTCCTTGGGTAATCCAGACCAAGAATACTTAAATTCCGCCGTCACTTTATCCCAGTGATAGTGAAGAATTAGGTGATTAAATATATTTAATCCACCCCACCAATTATGACCGTGAAAAACACTTGAGAGAAGGTGTACCAATCGCACTGCTGACATGAACCCACATTGTTTTTTCTTTTATGTTTTCTTGCATTATATGTTCTTATGCATTTCTCTACGGTTTTAAGTTCATCAGTGTTCAGTCGTTAAGTGGACATTAAGACTCTTTTCAGGTGTCAACTACGGAGAAGCCTTCCACCTATTGAAATCTACCCAGTGAACCACACCATTGGAGGTGTGAGGATTACACAAGGAGAGTCAGATTATCGGGAAGGTGCAGAAGCAGAAGCTTCCCCATGAAGAAGTGACACGTTAACTGAACATTCACCAAGGTCCGAGACTGACTCTATGAACATGCTGTGCTGAACCACAGGTAGAACACCTGAACACATTCACCCACCAGCTGAAACTCAAGCTACACAAACCTGGTGAGACGGTGTCCTGCAGGTGAACAAAGAACCTTCCAAAGGGCTCTGCAGCTGCTAAGACAATTTCGTCATCTCAAGGATTGAACCAACGTCTAACCAACGTCTAACCAACGTCTAACAGTGATCCCATAGGACCACCAGAGTTTGACCCATTGGGATCAAGAGGTGGAACTGTAAGACTGAAAAAACTAGTATATGCCGAAATGTCTGAATGAAGAACAAAGACTCTCTGAGAAAATAAGGAAATTAACATCTGAACTGTCCCTCACACACCACTGGAGACGCAAGTCTCACCTCACTATCAGCTAATCTACATCTTTCCCTATTGACTCCCTCTCCCCCAATTCATTCCCTCTCTCATGCTGAGATCACTGAAAATGCATCCAGAATCTCTATATTACAATGTCAATCCACACGATCGAGTATCATATGTGTTTGATATCATTTGAAATGTCTCAGTGCGACTGGTACAAATATCTCTACTCCACAGAAGTAAACTAGAACATCATAAATGTTTTAAGGGTTTAAAGATATCTTTCCTTGGTGTATGGTGGGTGTGGCTTTCAGCCATTTGGCCTCTCTTCTAATCAGGTCTATAGGACCTGATCAATGCAAATTCCTATTGTTAACTGGTGTTTCCATTTGAAAGAGTTTCAAATGGTTCTGGGTATGTATCTGGTTTTGGGTATTTAAGGAAATGTTGCAAAGAGCTCAGGGCTCGATACTGTACTCAGGTCAGCCCGTAATGCTGGACGTTTTAACCCATGCAGCATTATGTAACCTTGATAAGTCAGGTATACATCTCATTCTTTACTTTAGAGTATTTGATGTGAAGTATACCTTTGAATTGATTATGTAATTGGCGTTATACATTTACCTGATTGTTAATAAATTGTTATACTTTGATTGATTCTGACTTGCTCTGGAATTATTCAGGTTGGGTATAATTTCAACAAAGGGTTAAACGGAATAATTAAATGTGTAGTTAAACTATTAAAATTGAATGACCAAATAACCAAATGGCATTCTAACCTAAATTCTAAATTATCATTAAATGGAGTCAGATAACGAGGAATTGGAATAAAATCCCTTTTGCCCCGCTGAAAAGACCGAACGCGCAGCGACCTTCACCCGCCGATCGTTAGCCTCCATTGGGACGATTCGGGCGGCCTTACACAAGTCTCAGAATGATATGCACTATTCCTTAAAGGGGGGATGTCATGTCAATCTCGAGAACCTTAAGTATTATTGCATCCTATTATATCTACAAAAAGTATTTAGTTTTATTATATTTATAAAAGAAAGATAGGCTGTAATGAGTCTTTCCGGAAAAAAACAAGCAGCTGGAGGCGTATCATGTGGGCGGAGCTAAAGAATGACTAGCGCGCACAACTATTCCGTTGAGAGTGTCTGAAAGCTCTGACATCCTTAAACGTGGAGAAAAAAAAAACGTTATCCTAATTAAGCCATTGAGATCAATCAGATTTTGCCATACATATGATCCAGAATCCGATCTAGAGGCTGAAATTGAACAGGAGAAGCAACAACGACTACAGCAGGACGTCTCAATGGTATACGTTACTGTCACTTATGTAATAATGTAAAACGCGAGTTTTACAACATTTGTGTGTTTACTCGTGGTTTATGAAGACATACTTTTTTCGTTTTACTCACCACCTGCTTCCAACATACGGCTGTGAAATTTAATCCCTGGAACCGCTCCATCGTTCAGCATTAGACAAGCTACAAATCCTGAGTTGAACTGTGAGTTACCTTGTTCATAAACCATCGTTGGCGAAATTCAGTGAACAAACAAAAACACTTGCACAACTCCGTTGCTGCTCAGGCAAAACAAACTTCATCCCCTGTCCCATTGACTGAGTTCTTTGGGAATCTGTACAGGGTTGTCTTGCCCTGACAACCAAAATCACACTTCTTTTAGCCTAGAAATCTAGACGCACTCAAGCGGCAGCAAATCTAATCTGCCCGCGAGTGTCGTCTAGCAACTCTCAATACCCTTCTGAGCTGTAAAAACCAAACTCTGGTCAGGCCAATCACATCCTGTATTAGTGGGCGGGGCTTAACATAATGACGGCAGAGTTGCGCTTGTGTGCTACTAGTAAACACAAAAGCTGGCGAACGGCGGTCTTTCGAATCAGCTTTGACCGTGACTCTGGAAGACTTGGAGTTAAGCTTTTCTCTTAGATAAAATAAAAAAGAACGGCGCTCAAGTCATTCTTAAGAAGGGAAGACGTGTTCGGAGTTTTTCCGACCGGATACGGCGAAAGTTTAATCTGTCAGCTAGCTCCACTTCACCTTCTTCGTTGCTCTGGTTGGTTGTAGCGCTATCCATTTGCGTGCAAAGGAAGTTTGAAAGACAACCGTTTATCCAGCCCCTCAGAATGAGTCCTGTAATTGGTGAGTTTCCAGACCAAACATCTTGATGTGGGTCTGGCTTGTCAGGCAACACTTCTTTGGTGACATTGTTGATTTGGTGAAGTCATGTGATTGCAGCGCAGCCGTTGACTTCCCTATAGCGTTTGCTCTCTCTCTCGCTCTAGTCGTGCGCCCGACCGCCCTTCCAGGAGAAGATCCCGTATGGCCCGTACAAGGACAGTCCACCTTATCTGACGTCAGATAGACCCATACTCGTAAAAAACATATGAGAAACCGGAAGAAGTATTTTTGACAAAGGAAATCAAACTTCCAACTTTAAAAAAGCATGGGAAGCATGGGAATCCAAGTCTTTAACAGTGTAAAAAGCTCAGTATACATGAAACAGCATTTCAAAGTGCTGCAAAAGGGTACGCTGTTACAGACATTTGATGAATGATGAATGAATTACTGTTTTTAAACGAATCAGTTGATCAATCAATGATTCATTTAAAAAGACTGTTGCTGAATTCTGAATACTAGCACACTGCTGTTGTTTTTTCTTATAGATTAGTATGCTTGCTTCATTGATGAATGAATCAGTATTTTTAAACAAATCATTTAGTGAATGATTAAATGGCTCACTTATAAAGACAGACACTTGTTTCTTTCCTGAATTAATCCGTTTTTAAACAAATCAGCTGACAAAATGATTCATTCCTTAATAAATCAGTTATTGAATGAATCGGTTGATTCAGTGATTCACGAAGGAGTCAATGAAAAACACTAACGCACAGACAGATAGCCTGTCTGGAATGAATACAGACAAGAAGAATGATACAAAGTAAAAGCCCTATGTGTCAGAAACAAGTTGTTTTTTCTAGTAGTGATTTAGTGAGTACTGTACTAAATAGAGCTCTGGAAAGTTTTATGGGGGGTGGGGGGGATAGTTTTAGATAAAACTGATTTTCCCCAGTTTAATAAGCTTTATCCCACAACATGTCGCTATGGGTCATGCTATTGCACCAAACCACTTGTGTCTGCAGAAAATGTGCTCGACTTTTTTTCTCTTAAAAGTTTTGTTCATCTTCATTAGCATTCCCTCTCTTCCTCTCTTCTGCATGGCCTCTGGGTGAGCGTGATCCTGGGAGAGAGGCTGTCAGGGCCACGTGTAGTGGGGGGGCACCGCGCTGGGTGTAAAATTTGATTAAGCGGTGGGCGAGCGTGTCCGAGCGTGGCTGTTGTGTGGACCAGCTCGCGCGGCTGTGGGTTCCCAGCGTGCCGTTTGGAGGTTAAGTGCCGCAGAAAAGACTCTCATTATCCCGAGTGAGAACTGCCCATGTGGCTGCCCGCTCGACCCCCCGCTCTTTCTCTCTCTCTTTCCTTCTCTCCATGTCCCTCTCTGTCACTCCCTCACTCATTCATCCTTCCTTCTCGAGCTGCATCGCTGAAAGCCTCCAAAACGTTTCATTCACTCTCCCTGACCCCTTTCGGCCCCCCTTTTCGTCCGCTGTCTCTCTCTAGTCTTTATGTGTAAGAAAAGAACTTGTACAATAGCAGAGGAAGGGCCAGAGCAGATTCTTCAGCACCCCTGTGGACTCTGAGCCGAGGGCTGTGAGACAATCCACATGTGGAGCATGTGCAAAGGAGTTGTTCCTTGTCCGTCAGTCAAAACAGAGTCCACTCAGTTCCTCTCATAGTCTTCCTCTCATTAATGTACTTAATGCATTAACTATGAATGAACAACAATTTTGACAGCATTAAATAATCATCCAAATAACAATTTAATAATCTAAACCATACTATTTATTGTTAATGTACAGTAACCAGGCATAACATTATGACCTAATATTGTGTTGGTCCCCTTTTGCTGTCACGAGCGAGGCATGGACTCCACTAGACCCCTGAATGTGTGCTGTGGTATCTGGCACCAAGATGCTAGCAGCAGATCCTTTAGGTCCTGTAAGTTATGAGGTGGGGCCTCCATGATTCAGACTTGTTTGTTCAGCACATCCCACAGATCCTCAATTGGATTGAGATCTGGGGAATTTGGAGGCCAAGTCAAAACCTCGTTGTTGTGCTCTTCAAACCATTCCGGAACCATTTTTGCTTACCAGGGAATCATTCCATGAAAGGATGTACATGGTCTGCAGTGCTTAGGTAGGTGGTACATGTCAGAGTAACATCCGCATGAATGGCCAGACCCAAGGTTTAACAGCAGAACATTGCCCGACACATCACACTGCCTCTGCCGGCTTGCCTTCTTCCCATAGTGCATCCTGGTTCCATGTGTTCTCCAGGTAATTGGCGCACACGCACCCGGCCATCTAGGTGATGTAAAAGAAAAAGTGATTCATCATACCAGGCTCTGAAGGTGCAGTTCTGATGCTTACATGCCCAATTTTGGCACTTCTTGCATTGGACATGGGGGTGAGCATGGGCATCCTGACTGGTCTGCGTCTATATGCAGCCCCATACGCAACAAACTGCGATGCACTTTGTATTCTGACACCTTTCTATCAAATTTACATTAACGTCTTGAGCAATTTGAACTACAGTAGCTTGTGTGTTTGATCAGACCAATGGTTTCACCAGTTTGATGGCCGCCCATGACCCTGTAGTCAGATCTCCACTGTTCCTTCCTTTGAACCCTTTTTTTTAGAGATATGTACCACTGCAGACTGGGAACACCCCACAAGAGCTGCCGTTTTGGAGATGCTCTGACCCAGTCATCTGGCAATCACAATTCAGCTTGTCAAACTCGCTCAAATCCTTACGCGTGCCCCTTTTTCCAGCTTCTAATAAACTTTGAGGATAAAATGTTCACTTGCAGGCTAAGTGGTCATAATGTTATGCCTGGTCGGTGTATAATTTTAATTTGCCTGTAAAATAATTTGTACACTAGTACCATTCATAAGTGTTGGCTTGATAAGGTTTTTAAATGTTTTAGAAAGAAGTAACATCAAGGCTGCATTACTTTGATCTTTTTTTTTTGTACAATTGTGAAATATTATCCCCCCCCATCTCAGGTGTATTTAAAGCCTGTAAAACTGGTTTTATCTTCCAATATACTCTGCTGTTATTGAGTGCAAAGCTCAAATACGCCGCACCAATGAAAATTCATTTCATTTTTCATGTAACGTTGCGGTTCAGATCATTAGAAGGGGGATTTTTTTCTAAAGCAATGCTTAAATGTCACAGAACACATCTGCTCAGGCCGAGGAACTTGTGAGAACAGATCCTCAGTGTTGGACGTCCATTGCCGTTCTCAATGCTGTTGTACATTCAGACGCCTCAACAATAAACGCGCAATTGTCTGTCATTAATGACATTTGATTACACTGTACTCAAAAGTATATTTAATGGAAAAATAAGTGTCGCTTTGACTGCATGTAACAGCTGGGCCTTGAGCTGAAAAAACACTGAATTGGCCAGAAAGGGATACAGGGGGATTAGTCTCTCAAAGGAAAGCATATTGCTGTATTTTTTTTTTAAATGAAAGCGCTGCCCTTTAAACCAAGTTTGAAGAAGGGAAGTTACTTATTTTCCACTTACTGGCTAAGGAAAATGTCTTAAAGGCATTTGTGTGATGCATATGGAACACATCTTGCCTGACTCATCAGTGCTCTTGAAAGCAGGTAATCCAGTCCAGAGTGCTTGTACAGGAAAGGGCAAAATCCAAGCATTACTGTAACGTTTGCTGAAACATGAAAACATTTAACAAGCAATAAATCCACATTTTAAACCTAACTCTGGTTGCCTATAATGTATAACAAATGCAATCTAATTTCCACATGGAGTTAATGATGTACATTTTAAACAGTTTATTATATTTATTTGTGTTGAGTTGACTGCATTTTTGTGTAAATGGAACTGAAAGCAGTAATGTCAAATTGTTAGGGTCAATATATGGAGCAAGACAAGCAAATTACTTATTGGTTTATAGCAGCCTCTTGTGGAGATTGTTGCCATTGCAGCTGAATACACTTTCATTAGCTAACATTTGAAATATTAAATGTTTAAACTGTCATTGTTCAAACAAGTTAAGAAAACAATGCAAATTATGGAAAATCTTTGGTTTCAGCACTCCTGAAACACTACACAGAACAAACAGTATGAAAGACGGACAGTTCAAAAAAACATTGGCATGAATAAATTACAGCTTTTCCTCAGTTGCTTTGGCTCATTTTTTGAAACCACCTTAACATCTCTAAACTGTAACTGTAACTGCAAAATGCAGTAACTCACCTAAAAAAAATTATGTTTCAAACATTTCATGCTTCAAAACCTGGCCAATGCCACTAAAATTACCATAAAAACAATGGCACTGATTTTAAGTTGTCAGTGCAAGTTCCTTTCAGTTAAAACAGCTCAGACTTGCAATTTAGATTTAAGGCTTGTTGTGAAACCGGGGGATTGTGTGTTGTATACAAAAAAAAAATTTTTGTTGACACTGACTGCTCATTATGGAATAACTTAAATGGATATGGATAAAATATGCATATTTGTGTGTAGCTATTTTTTCTTTCTTTTTTCTTTTTTTTTTTTTGCAATGCGTTACAAGTAAACAGCAAATTTACATTTGTATGAATGTCTGACCAACTTTGATCAAACATGCAGTTTGCATAAATAAATAAATAAATAAATAAATAAATAAATAAATAAATAAATAAATAAATAAATAAATAAATAAATAAATAAGGAAATTAAAATTTGGTCTGGAACAGGAAACTAATTGTTCAGAGATCTGAAGCTATTGTTGTAAGAGAGAAAAATCTCATTCAAGAACTGAGCCAAAGTGATTGAAAAAACTGGAATATTCAACCAGACTACTGACTGCACTTAAATGCAAAAGTGTGCAGCAAGGGTGTGGTTTTTTTGGTTAAAAAACAGCTATATGGAGCAAGTGAATGTTTTTAATTTGACATGTCTCATATGGTGCAAGACACTGAAAAAGTGCTATTATGATAAGAGGTATGATAAATCTTATTATACCTGATAAGAGGTCAAATCTGTGGAAATGATTAGAATTCTAACACAATTCTGCATCCACAGCAATGCATACACTGTTTTACTTGGTTGGTAAACCAATGAAATAAACTAGTACGTGTGTGAAAAGAATGTTGAAGTGTGTGCAATAGTGATTTCAGAATTTGAATGTTTACATTCTAATCCACCTGATTCCACCAAACAGTTTATTGACTTTTATTATGAAAAATAAATCCCACTTCCTGGTTTCCAATGTATAATTTGTAATGCATTTATTACATAAAACCATTGTACTACCCCCAGTAAATCAGCCTTGAAATGCATAAATAACTTCCTTTAGTTAATCAGTATTTTTGATACCACAAGAGTATTTCTTTTTCTATTGCACAAGACTCTTGTCTCGTCTGAACTCTTGTATTTCCCTTTTGCTGTCTTTAGTATTTCCATGTCCGTGATTGGTCAGTTTCCAGAATAATGGTCGTGTGGGGCAACGAGGACTTCATCTGGTGCAAACAAGCAAAAGTGAAAAGAAGCCGACTTATGATCACTCAGGGGTGAGTTAGCAGAAATGCGTTTCCATACATTCGATGTGTTATTCATAAATGTTGAACATGGCGTGCTTCTGAACATGTTTCTTTCCTGCAAAAAATTATGGCATAACGTTATGTGTATTTCATTGCTCAGATCTATTATCCAATGCAAGACTAATATATACAAGCATAATGTAAAATCTATGATTTTGTGGATGTTTCCTCCATTATTTTAGTCTTGTTTACCAGTAAAACATATGTAAAAATCCTTAAAAGAGGTTACTTTTTTTACCAAGAAAAATTGCACGACACCTCACTAAATTTGGTTTGTTTATTCTTGTGAAGAATTTTTCTTCATTCAAGATATACAAATACAAAACAAATATTTTTTATTTATATTTTCTGCTGACATATTATGCAAAAATACTGATTAACCCTTTCTTACAGTCATCATAATCTGTGCCTGTGAAGAACTGCATAAGATGGCAAATACTGGTGAGTTTCTCTCGTCTTCTGCATTATATTTGCATATATATATATATATATATATATATATATATATATATATATATATATATGTATATGTATATGTGTATGTATATGTGTATGTATGTGTATGTATACTCACTTGGTTATTTGTTCACTTGAAAAAAATGTATGTGAAATAAACATATGTGAGTGGGTGAATTAGACTGTCAGGATGTGTCTTAATATTCCCTTGAGGATTGAGGCGGGTAAACAAACTGGTGACATTCATCATTATATCTCTCTGTGAATCTCGGCTCATTAGAGAAGCAGAGGTGAGAGACACTGGGAATTCTTCAGCAGTCCCACCTGGAATCTCAAGGGAATACTGCTAAGGGCTTGTTGCATTGTGTAAAAAAAATGAGTTCATGGGCAAGTGTACACGCTCACCATTAAATGCACACAAGTGAGCGACGTGACAAATGAGACTAAAGATAGTCCTTTTCTTTGCAGATGATGCTCAAGCAGAGCTGGACTCAGTGGAGGCAGAGTTGGAGATTGTGGAACTGCAGATCTCTGAGCTGCTGGAAAAGCAGACAAAGCTGACCTCCAGGAAAAACAAACTCCTGAAGATCCTGGATGGAGCCTGCAGCTCGGCTCAGCCCTCCGGATCCAGCAAAGCTCCCAAACTCTCATTCAGCAAACAGGACCTACAGCACTATGAGGAGTCAGGTATCGCTCATTTTCAAATCATTTAATATAGTGCTTTTCACAATACATATCGTTCCAAAGCAGCTTTAAACAAAAAGTGACTGTAAAGAAAATTCTAGGATGCATTAATTTGATCAAATGCAGTTTAGCCACATAGTATTTAATGTATAAATAATGAAGTTAAACTGCCGAGGTGTAATGAGCTATCTGCATGATTTTTAGTTTTTGTTGTTCTGTCACCAGATTTCTCATGGTCTAAAGAAGTTCAGGCAAAGCTGTGCAGCGTGTTCCAGCTCTCCAAATTTCGTCCCCTGCAACAGGCAGCCATCAACCTTAGTATGTCAGGGAAAGACCTTTTCCTGGTAATGCCCACCGGAAGAGGAAAAAGCTTGTGTTACCAACTTCCAGCTCTCTGCTCTAAGGGTTTGTGCTTTCATAGACATATTTTGGTAGAAGAAGAGCATATTTTGAATGCTCTGATGTGAATTCCTGTGCATGTCTTTTAGGTTTTACGTTAGTTATCGCCCCGCTGGTGTCTCTGATGGAGGATCAGCTGATGTATCTGAAGTCCATTAATGTCTTGGCGGTAACTCTCAATGCCTCCAGTACAAAGGTACAGTATGTCAGGTGTCCTAGACAGTTTTGAGTCACGTTCAGGTGCTGATATTCATGTGCATTTGCAGGAGGACTCTAAGCGGATCCTGGCAGGGATGACAGATACAAACAACCCCTTCAAGTTGCTCTATGTGACCCCAGAGAAAATTGCAAAGAGCAAACTACTGATGTCCAAACTCGAAAAGGCCTATAACATGGGTTTGCTAGCACGCATCGCTGTGGATGAAGTTCACTGCTGCAGTCAGTGGGGGCATGACTTCAGACCAGGTGAGATTATTGTTTAACCCAGGCTGAGTAAAGCTTCTAACCAATGGTTGACTTTGTATTTAATTCCTTTTCTTAGATTACAAGCTACTAGGTATCCTAAAGCGCCAGTTCCCCAATGTCCCATTGGTTGGACTTACTGCCACCGCAACCAGCAACGTTCTTAAAGATTGCCAGAAGATATTATGTGTTCAGGAACCCATTACTCTGACAGCACCGTTCAACAGACCAAACCTTTACTATGAGGTGTGCAAATCATTCCATTATTCACGTGTTGTTGCCGCTAGAAAAGTGCAGAATAAGCAGATCAGAGAGTGATTTTTCTTTATTTTAATCTCACTTCTACAGGTTCGTTTTAAGGATAACGAAGACTGTACCGACCAAATTGCAGCATTGATAAGGGGAAGATACAAAAACCAGACAGGTAAATCAATTCATTTGCTATGAAGAGTAAACGGACAAACTTCAGTAAAAGGATAATCTTTGCAAATCATTCACTATTAATTTAAAAACTACTTAATTAAAACCAATATGTTGTTTTTTGCAGGAATCGTGTATGTGTTCTCCCAAAAGGATGCAGAAGTTGTGGCTACAGACCTGCAGAAGAGGGATATTCTTGCTCAACCATACCACGCCAACATGGAGCCTTCAGATAAGTCTCTGGTGCATCAGCGGTGGTCCTCCAAGAAGATCCAGGTTGCACCTATACAGTTGCTGTTGTTTTCTCCTGTTTTTTATTGTACTGTGCCCTCATGTTATCTTACTTTTGTTTTCTTACTTTTGTGTGCAGGTGGTCGTTGCCACTGTGGCTTTTGGAATGGGCATTGACAAGGCAGATGTGAGATTTGTTATTCACCACACCATCAGCAAATCTATCGAAAATTATTATCAGGAGAGTGGACGTGCAGGTAGGCATCATGCTGATACCTGTTTTATGTCGTCTTTTACACAAGACAAACTAAACTACTTAAAGTTGCCATGAAATGGAAAATCACTTTTTTCAGTCTATTTTCTAAATGTTTTTTTTTTTCATTGTTCTTATTGTAAATTAAAAAAATTAAAAAATCGAGCTTGTAATCTTTTATCAAAATGTCATAGCTCAATCTTGTGGTAAAAGGGTCACATACGCTAGACTTTTAGTCTGCTTGAACCTGCCCCTTTCTTACAGTTAACACTTTCCCGCCAGCGTTTAAAAAAAAGCTGCCAGCCATTGCGAGCTCATTCCGAAGATGAGTAATAGCTCCCCTAGCGTATAACAGTGAAAACTCAGAAAATGTCGTGTTTGGCCGGGAAGCGTTTTCTTACAAATAACAGAAAATTCCGCGTTCGGCAGGGAAAGAGTTAACTGCAATCTCAAATTAAGACCAATGGATGCCGATGAAGTCCATGCCTTACCTGTTTTTTTCGTTTTTGATCATTTGTTTCACTCTTGATTTATGTCACAATACAGATCGCTACTTCTGTTGCATCTTTACTTTTTTCAGTACTTTTTCTTCATTCTTTTTTTTCCAGGAAGGGATGATGGCCAGGCAGATTGTATTGTGTTCTTTGGGTTTATGGACATCTTCAGAATAAGCACAATGGTTGTGATGGAGAACACTGGGCAGCAGAAGCTACAGAACATGGTGGCTTATTGTCAAAATGTGGACAGGTGAGTCAAGATACACACATATGCAGAATACCAATGACTTGGCTCCTGTTTTTGGTTTCTGAATTTTGATTTTTCAGTTTGTGGAACACTGATCTGTGTTTTCTGTTCTTTTCAGTGTAACTCTATATACTTTATTACAGTGATTGGAAGACTTGATTATTTTACTATTTTGTTTACGGTATTTTACTATTTTGTTTCCTCCCATTTAGCAAAATTAACAAATCTTTATCAAGTTTTTAAAGTGTTCAAATCCAAATTCTTCATACACATTCACAGGCACATCTTTTAGCAGGTTCCAAATTAGGAATTAATGCAGCCAAAGATAAATGAAGACAAAAATGATTAGTACACCTCCTGAGTCTTGCATTCCTTTCTCATGTGACAGATGCAATGAACGGCCCATTACTAATGCCTTATACGTTAGTTCAACTTCACTTGCCATTAGTTATATGATACAAACGTAATACGAATATGTTATATAATAACCCCTCCAACCACTGCACATTTTGGGTGGGCCCAAAAAACTTAAGCTGACTTGTTTCAATGACTTTGTAGGCAGCGTTTGTGCACGAAGATACATTCGGACAGACTTCTGAGGCAGTGTAACAGTTTAATCTACAGCAAAATAGACCAAGCTTGGGTGAAAATTAAAGGAATATGTAATTGCTACAGTAGTAATTTCTCATGAATAATTACATCAGAAGTGCAAAACATTGGTCAAAAATGTGTAGTGGTGGGGGGGTCCCCAGGATAGTTATGTGACTGTTGATTTACTGGTTGTATGGAATTAATGGCATTTATTTTTAAGACAAGACTCTTGTGCTTGCATAGGTGTCGTCGTGCTATGATGGCCATTCATTTTGATGAAGTTTGGAATGATGAAGAGTGCAACCAAATGTGCGACGTCTGTCGGCATGGCAATGGTAAGCTTTTCTTACCTTACTAAAGGTGTGTTTAAATTTACCATTACTTGTTGAAATTCAATAATTTCAACAGGAGTCCAACCCACACTTGGGAATTTAGTTTGAGTCAAATTGACCGTTTTGGTCACAATCCTGTTTCTAGAGATCTACCTACCTGCAGAGATGAGATCCAACACCCCTTTCTGTAATTATCAAGTGCTCCTAAGTCCTGAGGATCTTAATTACCTGGTTTAGATGTGTTTGATCAGGATTGGAGCTAAACTTTGCAGGAAGGGACATTTCAAGGAGTGGGATTGGGCACCCCTGATCTACACAATAGACAACTGACCATTTTACTAGAACGTTTTGCCTAATGTGACCAAACCATGTGACCACACCTTAAAGGGTTAGTTCACCCAAAAATGAAATGTATGTCATTAATGATAGCCTAATGTTGTTCCACACCCGTAAGACCTCCGTTCATCTTCAGAACACAGTTTAAGATATTTTATATTTAGTCCGAGAGTGTATCTAAGTCTATGCACACTTTACTGTCCATGTCCTGAAAGGGAATAAAAACATCATCAAAGTAGTCCATATGTGACATCAGTTAGTTAAATCTCTTGAATCATCGAAAATACATTTTGGTCCAAAAATAACAAAAACTACGACTTTATTCAGCATTGTCTTCTCTTCCACGTCTGTTTTCAAACCTCAAATAAAGATTCAAATAGTAATTAACAGCGGACTGATTCATGATTCGGATCACGTGTCAAACGGAAATCACGTGACATTGGCGATCCAAATTATGAATCAATCCGCTGATTCATGACCGTTTGAATCTTTATTTGAGGTTTGAAAACAAACGTGGAAGAGAAGAAAATACGTGATCAATAATCACAACATGAACGAGAGTCATTAATGATATACATTTCATTTTTGGGTGAACTAACCCTTTAAGTCAATCAGGCCATTTATGCAATGTTGTAACGGTTATTTTTTCAGACTACATCACAATGGACATTACCCAACATGCTCGAGATGTTGTTGAGATAGTAGAAATGGCCAGCTCTATGGATGAAAAACTGACCCCTCTGAAAGTCTGTGAGGCTTGGATGGGGAAAGGGCCCGCTAAGCGGCGCAAAATGATAAAGGTCACATCCTTGTCACGCTTGGAGGTGGAGTCCATTATCATCCACCTTTTGTTGCATGGCTACTTCAGGTACTTGGACAGATTATGAACTATTTACTTTTCCAGTTACATATTTATTCTCTAACTCTTTTCTCTTTAATACATAAGTGAGGACTTTAGCTTCACTCCCTACACGACTCACTTCTACTTGAAGTTGGGCCGCAAGGCATCTCTCTTGAAGAACGGCAGTCACTCAATCACTATGAAGATGAAAAGGAGAGTGATGTCACCTGCTACTGTAAGACAGTCGACAAAATCCACAGACATTTTTCATATTTCATGTGCAAAGGGTCCTGTTTTTCTTCAAGCTAATTCTAGATTTAAACTTTTCCTAATAATTGTTTGATTAATAGTAATACTTTTCTGAACCTCTTTCAATGGAGACGATTGGCCAGATCCAGTACAAATATCTCTTCTAATTCTTTTGTTACATTTTGTTGCATGGTAATACAAATATTTATTGTATTTGCTCCATTTCAATTGGACCTCAGATTATATTTATTGAATGTGGCCTTTGGTCTCTTTTCTGTAGTATCTACTGATCTTTTTTGTTGATCTATTCTATTGTACCTCTTCTAGTCTTATTGTGTTTCAGGTAGATGCCATCAGAGTGTTTGAGGGGATCATCACAGTTCACTTAGTTAAAATGCTCTTTTACCCAGTTACTAACACTTTCATAAAGTGATTGCTTAGCGTATGGATTAGTAATTTCAACACCAAACTACAAATAGTTAACTTAATTAACCCTACAAATGGCAAGACTATAAAGATAAAACAGAAAATCAATTGGTTGCTATTTTTTAAGGACTTTTATTTTTGATTTCAATGTTTGTATCCTTGGCGATACATTGCCCGTTTGGGGGTATAAATTCATTTTTTAAAAATATGCTTGTTTGGCAATGCGTATTACAACATTTTAGCAAAAAAATTAAAATATGAAACTATCAATCAGAGGACAGAAGGCATGAAGTAGATTGCGTACAAGTTTTGTTCATATTGACAATTTATAGGCCCTAGAAATTTGCTTATGAAATATGATACAGTAGGCTATAATATAGTCATAAATAAACTATAAATATACTTATAGTTCAACATAAAATTATGTTGTTTCAGTTGGGTTATGAAAGAATAAATGTTCTGAATAGATGCCAAGAATAAATGCCAAAAAAAAGCCTTCTTCAATGAATTCATATCCCCAAAAGGGCTTGTATATCCAAGGGAATTCAAACATTTACAGACAGATTATAAAAAAAATTCTACACAAACGTAATAAGTCCCCTCCAAATATTAGTATTCACAGCAAACACCCATTCAACATGAAACCAAGCAATGAAACCTACACTTTCCCTGCCTCTCCCCACAGCCTATCAAATGTTTGTATCCCCTAGGATTGGTCATCCATTTTAGGGTTAAGTAGCGATGGGCTTCATGAAGCTTCAAAACCTTGGTTCGGAGCTTGTATCAAACTCCCAAATTCATGTGATTTTAGTAAACAAGGCTTTGTTACGCCATAACGGTTTCGAAACGTTTAGAAATTTGGCCCAACAATAATACAAGCATTTCCCCATCATGAGTGAAACCTCTTCAGTTGGAGGTGTCACTTCAGCCACACGATCCCTCATTGAACATGCAGTAACCCCTTTTATTTCTTGTGTTCCTACAGTTTATAGTGACCACTCATCCAAATGACTTTTAAGACCCCAACAGGTAAAAAGCTGTGTGCCGCCCCACAGGTAAAGAAAGTGTCACAAAGTGCCGGGGAGAAAAGTAGTGCCAAAGTAGAAGGAAAAAGACCGGCTGACAGTGACAACAAAAAATCAGTGGCCAAGAAAGTCAAGACTCTGTCCTAGTCCGTAAGGAGAAGAAACCAAAAGTACAGTTCACTTACTCCATATTCACAAACGCATGTAGACATTGCCTAAGAAACAGTTAAGCGTTTAATGAGGGAAACATCTACCACTTTCTTTCTGTTTTTTTCCTGCTTGTACTCATGTTACGTATACAAGTTAGTCACCTATCGTGATGTTTATTGCACTCTAGAGTTAGATCAAACCTCATTTATCATTTTTTTGCTTTGAAATATTCTTGATATCTTCCATTTATTGTGTGTCGATTTGCATGGTTTTGTAGAGGAAAATAAACATTAGAATTGAAGCTAACCATAGCCATTAACTTTACCATAGACCTGCATTCATCTTAAAGACAGATCTACTCATTATCAAAACTCTCATTTCTTCTCTTTCCTCAGGATGTTCAAGCTGTTGAAACGCAAGAGGAAGTAGAGGCAGCATTGATTGATGTGTCCAACATGGCCACTGAGAGACATAACAAAACTAAAATCCTTAAGAATCACCAAAACATAGAGAAGAGACTCGCTCAAAACCACATTGAAAGTCTTGCTTCAGAAGCAAGCGAGTATGTAAAATCAACCTCCGTATTTGAGGTTGATGTCGAGGTAAATGTGGTACAAGAACAGAATTGTGCAAGTGAAGAAGAAAAGTGTCTTAAAAATGCCCCCGAAGAGCAATTTGGATCACCGAAAAGGAGGCAAAAACTGCTAACTCAGAACTGTGCTTCTAATGCTGACCAAGTGAAAGTAGATCTGGCTAGCGCTCCTTCTGAGCTATCCATCATCTCTGCAGCTGCAGTGGAGGAACTACACCATCTGCGCAGTTACTATAGCAGACAGTTAAGAAGAATCAACTACATTTCCCAAGAGCACTTGCAAAACTCCCAGCCTGGGATGCTGACATGTATGAGGGAGCCCTTCAAAAGCCTCCGTTTCCCTTCGAGGACGACCATAGCCAAAGGTGCTAGGAATTTATGGACTCGTGTTAGTATGAGGAGAAAGCTCATACAGTGAATTATGTTTCCTTTTTTATTTTTAATGTTGAAACCATAGTTTGAAAATTTAAATATTTTTATGTTGTTGAATAAACTTATTTGGATGATTCTGACTAAAGTTGTTTGTTTAATATATTGGTATTTTATTTTTTATAATTTTTTATTTGAGGAGAGAAACTGTCAATTGTAACTGCTGGGGTGGTAATCAACATGACAAAACTCCCTCTCTAAAAGGTCACAATTTTATGCTTATATTTCACATCTTTCAAACAACCAAGCATTTATTTTATATTTTGGCAATTTAATAGAATAATTTTTACAGGTACAATTGACTGGCCAACATAATAATTCCACACATATTAAAGTCTGCATTCTTTTTTTGTTGTAATCAATATAATTTTTCAGCATTTATTTTAAATAGAAATATTTTGCAATATAACAAATATACTATTACTTTTGATCAAATTAATGCATAATTGCTATATATATATATATATATATATATATATATATATATATATATATATATATATATATATATATATATATATATATATATATATATATATATATATATAATATATGGGGGCTCTTATTACACTTACCACGGGCTCTTATTTTGAAACGACGAAACCCAAACAGATCATGTGCATTTGTTTGTAATGGATGAAAGGAGTATCTGAAATATGAGTGTTTTTACTTCTGTTTAATACATTTTAATCGTTAGACTGCAGTGTGTATAGTTGAAAGGTCATGCGCTCGGTAAGTTATGTGCAGCGCGTGAGTTTAGACTTCACAGGAACACTCTTTCCTCATGCCATCTGCCTTGGTGATGCAGATAATGACACTGTAAGTTACAAAAGTGCATGCGTGTATGTTTTAGACATGTGAGTTTATTAATTGGTATCTACCAGGTCATACGGCTTTTTTGTGTTTTTATCGCTGAAATAGTCACTAGTTTTCTGTGCATAAAGTAAGTAAACCAGATGTTTTTCTGCAGTTGAATGAGCTGGTGGTGGGAGACACTAGTGGGAAGCTGTACATCTATAAAAATGATGACTGTAAGCCGTGGATCACGCGAGCATGTGTTGGCATGGTGAGGAGCATCACCTCCACCCTACGAAAGTAACGTTAAAAGGTTGAATAGTAACTGATGCCCCGATGAATGTATTTGGATTAATTGAGCTGTTTTTATTCATAGTTAACTTGTGTTGGAGTGGGAGATGTTTGCAACAAAGGAAGGGTAAGACTATTATTTATTCTTTCTCTTCCTCTCTTAAAAAAAGATTCAGTTGATAATACGGTGGTATTCACCATGGTATTAACTTGGTGTTTACATAGTAATCCAAAATAATGATATAAATGATATTATCATGGTTCTACCATAGACTATGACAGTTTAGTCAAGATTTTGTCTTCGCAGGGAACACGAACATGCTAAACAGAAAGCAGTAGACATGCAAACAAGTACAATATTATTAATGTATAATTATTAATTATAATTTATATATAGAAAGATGTTGATCAGGCATGACATTGATATTCCTAATATTGTGTTGGTATTACTCTTTCATGGCTTCACTTTTGTAACGTGACTTTTTTCTGCTCTGACAGAACTTTGTTGTGGCAGTGGGTGCGGAGGGCTGGTTTCACCTGTTTGATATCAATGCTGCTGTGGCCAAGTCAGACTCCTCAAGTCAGCAGGATGGTTCCATTGGTGACGAACAGAAGCCCAGTTACACTCAGCACATCCCCGCCAATACCAAAGCAATGCTCATCAGTGATATCGGTGAGAAGTTTGCATGTGACATGCTCAAAGATTTCCAAACCTTTTCAAGTCATGTGAATATTGAAGTGTTTGTGCATATATCAGATGGAGACGGACGCTGCGAGCTTGTTGTTGGTTACACGGACCGGGTGGTGCGGGCCTTCAGGTGGGAGGAACCTTCTGATGCTTCAGATGTGAGCTCTGGTCAGCTGGTCTTACTGAAGAAATGGCTTCTGGAGGGTCAGGTACTGAACTAGATGCACCAAACATCATGTCAACATTAAGTCAAACAACTATTTCAGCCTTTTTTTTTATCTGCTTTTACTAGGTTGACAGTCTCTCAGTTAACCCAAGTCCAGAAGGTCTCCCAGAGCTCATGGTGTCTCAGCCTGGCTGTGGCTATGCTATTCTGATGTGCTCTTGGACACAAGAGGGCGCTGCAGGACCTGGGGATGAAAACACAGCATCTCCTAGCAAGTGAGAGAATCACAATGAGGTACTAAATAATTCCATATCCAGAACTGGTTTTGGGAGTAATTCAGATTGTGTTGTGTGTACACAGGGAGAGTGCTTCCAGAGATGTTGCCCTTCATCTTACCACCGGACGCATCCATAACAAAAACGTGTCCACTCATTTGATAGGCAGCATTTGCAGAGGTACTGAGAGTGCATGCTCATGCACATTTAGATTGCATACTGTGCATGCAGCACGTATAGCCTCCTTACTAAGTTTGCAGCTGGTAGAGTATAATATGACTCTGGTAGAGTCATAAGATTCAGTCACTAATAGTTTTGATTTTTACTCACTCTCCCAACATCTTCAGTTTAATCAGTTTAATGGCAGTGGTTGATATTTGATGTAGGATTGTGCATGCTTAGTTCCCCTATTTTCACATTAAATGTGCATTTTTTTATTTATTTAGAAAAAATAATAAGAAACTTATTTGCCAAAAATAAACACTTTTATTTTATATATATTTATATTTTTTTATAATTATGTATATTTTAATAAAATGTTAAAAATAATGTATATATATTTATATTAAAATTTATTTGTAGTTAACATGAAAATAACAACAAAAATGATTTTACATTTATTTATTTACTTCTTAAAATAATAAATAAATAAATAGTTAAACAAACATAAAAATACTATCATTATATATACAAGTTGTTGTAATAGTCCATGGCTAATCACAAATCATTCTCACAACTCACAATCTTATGATGTAACTTGTTTCTGTTTTCTGCAGGTTCTAAGGATGATTCGTCTAAAGGTGGCCTGTTTGCTCTTTGCACTCTAGACGGTGAGTGTATTAGTCTGCTACATGTCAGAGGTTGTTTGATGTAGGGAAAACATGAGCCCAACACACGCTGTGTTTTCTCTTTTCACTCTGTTTTTTGGTCACTCTGGGCTCAGGTGTGTATGATGAAGATTGGCTTCTTTCTCTAAAAGTGTTGGCTTGTTCTTTATGTCATTTTCCATGGCCACACAGCACAAAATCAAACCTGATTTTTTTTTTTTTATCAGCAAGCTGTTAACTGTATGAACAGCAGTGGATTGATGCTATTGATTGGTTAGCTGTTGTTGTTTTTTTCATTTGCTGTTGTGGTTGTTTTTCATTGAATGGTGGTCTCCCAGGAACGCTGAAGCTCATGGACAGCTCTGAGAAGCTTTTGTGGTCTGTGCAGGTTGACCACCAGCTTTTTGCCCTCCAGAAGATGGATGTCACTGTAAGTCTGGATGTACGGTGTCCCCAAAACTATTTAAGTGCAGATATACAGTGTATATATAATTGAATCGCATATAAAATATCAAACCATCTTCAAAGATATTATGCTAGAGCTTTTCTCTGTACATGTTCCACACATGCAAAACATGCACTGCATAATGTGTAATAGAGTTTGATGTGTTTTTGTACATGTGTTAAGGGTGATGGGAGAGAGGAAGTGGTGGCCTGTGCCTGGGACGGCCAGACTTACATCATCGATCATATGCGTATGGTGGTCCGATTCCAGTTTGATGAAAATGTGAACGCATTCTGTGCAGGTGAGCTTATAGTCTTAATCAGGATAAATCTAATTTTTCATCAAGAACATGTTCTGAACATATTCACCCCAAATATATAAAAAGAATATAAATCTTAAAAATAAAATATTACATTTTCATTTGAGAAAATATTTTACATTGATAAATTATTTTAATATTCAATTAAATTCAAAGCATATTTTTACCCAAATTCTCATTAATGTCATTAAAAACATCTCATTCTATTTGTACATATACAAAAAAATTGTTGTTACACTTCACAGCATGATCAAATCCTTGTTTAATCCCTCTTCACTGGCATTAAAGCTTGGAAGAGTCAATGCATTTTTTAGATTGTCAAACTCAGATTGTGTTTGTCAGAAAAAATAATGTAATATACACCTAGGATGGCTTGAGGGGGAGAAAATCATGGGATCATTTTCATTTTTTGGTGAACTATCCCTTTAAGTCTAATCCTAGACTAAAATGCATGTTTGAGCTGTTTTAACTGAAAGCAATTTAAACTGACAGATCTTAAAATATGTCAGTGTCATTGTCTAGAGATGCACACCACCAGTAATGTTTTTTTAGTTCCACTTTATAGTAAGTGGCCTTAACTACTATGTACTTACATCACAACATAAGTACAATGTACTTATTGTGCTCATATTGTATTGCAAATCACTTTTGCTGGTATTGAGGTGGGATACAGGTGAAGTTAGGGATATTTGTGGCGGTATGGGTCAGTTAAATGGTAGGGTTAGGTGTAAAGGATGGGTCAACAGTGTAATTATAAATGTTACTTATTATAAATGGCCACTTCCTTACGATACTGGATATTTTCAGCCTTACAGCCACTGTCATTTCTTTAAAATGTGGATATCAAAACAAATGCAAATTCAGAGCAAGTTGTTAAAATATTATTTTGAAATGATAATGAACAACAATTTTTGTATTTAGAAACATATTGATGTGTTCTCCAAAGTTGGCATAGATTTATAAAAGATTTACGGTAAAAATCTGGTGAAATGGCGCAAGTTGCGTTCCCAGATGACTATTATACGCTACCCAAACTCACAGCTTGTGTGTGTGTGTGTGTGTGTGTGTGTGTGTGTGTGTGATATATATACATATACACATCTTTGTATAAAATAAGATTTTACTTTTAATATTCATTTCATATGTTAGAAGAAGGACCTGCAGGTGGGAAATAGCCTCATTTCTATATAACTGTCTCTTTCACTTCTGCTTGTAACTTTCTGTTCCTTTCATCACCTTTTTTTCTTTCTCTCTTTCATGGCAGTGCACATTGGTGAAGTATTGAAACTGTTGAATTAAGAGGATTAAATGGACAGAGAGATGTGATGCACACAAAAACATCATGACTTGCATTCATGTTGACATTGAAAGGCACTGACTCATGTACAACAAAGCCTCACACAGAACGTGTAATGTTTATCAGCTCATACACCTGTGTCTTCATTTTCATCTGGTGAAAACGCACAAAACAAATGTGGAGGGAGTGTGCGCTCATTAAAATTCGGCGCCAGTCTCTGTGAGTCTGCTGTATGATGGCAATGTCGATCGAAGAGAGGTGATGCGCTTTCACGGAAGGTCTCTCTGGAGAAAAACATATTCTAATGCTAAAGAGATCAGACGCTGTGTGAAACGTTATCTGGTCTTGTCTGTACAGCACCAGTGAATTCCTGATCAGTAATTTCCATTTAAAAGTGTAAACAAAAATGCAGTGGTCTAATTGTATTTAATAAGCATTCATTGAAGCTTATCAGCTTGATCAGTGAATGTTTTTATAGTAGCAATTATAGTTAAAAGAGGCTAATATGCTGTATTGACCAATCACAATCCAGATCTACCATTTTATAAAATCGAATAAATTGAAACGTTTGCTATTATTGTCTTAATCCTTATAAGGTTAATGGTAACCAGCATTAAATTGCTAACTGTTTGTTAGATTATGCTAGATCATCTTTTTATGAATGAAGGCCAGAATCACTGATACTGATACTAATGTCTCTCCATGAAATAGTTTTTTTATTTATTTATTTACATTAAAGAGTTAGTTCACCCAAAAGTGAAAATTCTGCCATTAATTACTCACCCTCATTTCGTTCGACACCCGTAAGACCCTTCGTTCGTCTTCTGAACACAAATGAAGATATTTGTGTTGAAATCCGATGGCTCAGAAAGGCCTCCATTGACACTAATGTATTTTCCTCTCTCAAGACCCATAAAAGGCACTAAAGACGTCATTAAAAAGCCCATCTCACAACAGCGGTTCTACTATAATTTTATGAAGCGACGAGAATAGTTTTTGTGCGCAAAAACAAAACAAAAAAATGACTTAGTGATGGGCCGATTTCAAAACACAGCTTTGAACCGTTCTGAATCAGCGTATCGATTCATGATACAGATCGCGTGTCAAACTGCTGAAATCACGTGACTTTGGCGATCCGAATCATGAATCGATTCGCTGATTCATAATCCCATCACTATATAAGTCGGGGGGTTTTTTACGCACAAAAACTATTCTCGTCGCTTCATAAAATTATTGTAGAATCACTGTAATAAGATGGACTTTGTAACGACGTCTTTAGTGCCTTTTATGGGTCTTGAGAGAGAAAATAACATTGGTGTCAATGAAGGCCTTTCGATGAACTCTGTTGCTTCAATGGGAAAACAAACTGCATCCACTGTTTCCTTAATGCTGGGTTATTTGGGAAGCTTAACAAGGTTATATTTCCCTCACAACCAGAAATGCACTTCTTTAGTGACATTGATGTTGTGGTCTAAAAACAAAATGACACGCTGCTGACGGCTCTCGTAACCCGAACAAAGCTTGTGGATGGGTGCGCTCTCACTCTTTGTGGAGAAGTGCCCATACAAGGAATTCCATGAAAATATTCCATGGAGTGTATTTGGAACATAAATACTCAGTCAAATGTCCAACTGTTGTTTTTTTGGCTGTTTAGCACGAGAATCCAACTCTTTAACAGTGTAAATCTCTCTCTCTCTCTCTCTCTCTCTCTCTCTCTCTCTCTCTTTCTCTCTCTCTCTCCCCCCCCCCCATCCTTGTAAAAACAAAACAACATAATTTTTTGGGGGAAACAAAATTATAAATGTATTATATATATATATATATATTAATTTTAAATTACATTTTTTTGGTACATTTAGTAATATCGTTAGTATCGTGTTCTTATTTCCTCCATTAGGTCAGTATGCGTGTAAGGACGGGAGGAACAGCCCCTGCCTGGTCTACGTGAGCTTTAACCATAAGATCTATGTGTACTGGAGGGTGGAGCTGGAGAGGATGGAGCCCACCAACCTGCTGAGTGTGCTGGAAGAGAGACCCGAGTATCCAGACCTGCTTCACAGACTGGGAGTGGGTGAGTGGACGTCTGTGTGTGTGATTGTTCACCATCTGGAGGAGCAGGGGGGAAAAAATAGGACGCATAGGCTAGATCAAGTTTCTGAATGCATTTGTAACTGTGCAGTCTTTATAATGTGAGTATGCAGTCTTTATAATGTGAGTAGGCACACATCAAAAAACATACACCAAAATATATTAATGAAACGCATGCTTTTTAGTGTAGAAGCTAGGGATGTTTAGGCTGTTATTTAGCTGATATTTATTAAATTATTGCGATAATAAATTCCTTAAACTCCAATCTAGATTTTTTTGGTGTAAAATGTACTGTGAAATAAATGGTTACCTGGCAGAGAATAAGAACTTTCTGTTTGGACTGGTGTAAAAATAACCCCTGCAACAAATGTTCTTCTGAAAGTACTTTCATGCAAATTCCACCACAGAGGCTGAAGAGACTCTTGAAATCGTGTTCTTGCTCCCCGTCATTTCAATTTCTTGGGACACGGCACAATTTGCCTCCGTGTTCGAAAGCGTTTGACTGGGCCGAAGGGGGGTCAGGTCATTCTGCTCACTCAGACTCCTGCCACATACATAGTTGTTAATGAAAAGCCAGCTTGACTTCCTGGGGCCACTGTTAATTATTCATCCTCTGAGTCTGATGTGCTCCCACAACGTGATTTTCAAAGCGTGATTAGCTTGCGTGCCGGGGGACGCAGCCGCCATGAACGCCTGCAGGTGAGAAGAAAGATGGAGAGCTGTAGTTGGTAGACAATTTGTGATGTTTGTAGGATAAAAGTGGAGATATAAGTGGAGATTTATGAGGCCTTTAAAGCTGACGTGTTCACCAGCAAATGAGGATTGTGTTGACTTTGTTTTGTCATTGAATATTTAAAAATGTATTTTTCATGTAAGAGACAGCTTTTAGTTCTAGGTTCATGACTGACAGCATTTTAATTCCCAATGGGAAAAATTAAGTGGATTGGAGGGTTTGTTTTAGTTGAATTTTACTTTTATATAAAATGACTATTTATGCAAATGTATTCAAAAGAATATTTAAAAAAGCATTAGTCATTAATTCATATTGGGGCTTTTTGGAGCTCTGATGCCCCTAACCTCCCACAATATGTTTAATTTCAAATTTAATTTCCAAAACATCTTACATGAGTCTAAAATGGATTCTACTTTATAATTAATTTACACAATGCCTTTGGATTGCTTCTGTGCGTACACACACACGCGCTTGAAATAAGCTTCGGTTTGTTCGCACAGCGTCTTCAGTGTTTTGCATCCTGCAGTAAAGCTGTATATTATCACTTTATTAAAGCATAAAAACTATATGGGTGTGTTTGTTTGTGCACCTTACAGATATCAGTGATACAGTTGCGGTTCGAAAACTCATTGGAGACGTGCTCTACGAGAACATACCGAAAGACTGCACAGAGTGAATCACGACTCCCAAGCACAGATCTTCATGTATAGACTTTTAATAAAACTACATCAGGATGTTTTCCTCTGTGTCTCTGCCTGTCATTTGCTGTTATTGCTTTTTCAGTCCTTTCATTCATCACAGTTTCATTCCTGCCCATTTGGAGACTTTTTTTTTGATCTTGAGGTTCTGTTGAAAGTGGAATATGAATAACTTCCATTGCAGTCCGTTTTTATACCTTCACATCATAATAATTATATTTTAATACCGCTTCTATACACTGCCGTTCAAAAGTTTTTGATTGGTAAGGTTTTTTTTTATGTTTTTAGAAGAAGTCTCTTATGTTCACCAAGGCTGCATTTATTTTATTCAAATATAATTTATTTCTGTAATGAAAAGCTGAATTTTTAGCATTACTACTGTAGTCTTCAGTGTCACATGATCCTTCAGAAATCATTCTATGATGATTTGCTGTTCAAGAAACATTAATTGGTTATTATCAATGTTCATTCCTGGATGAATAGAAAGTTAAAAAAGAACTAAATATAATCTTGTGTAACTTTTTAAATGTTGTTTCTGTCACTTTGATCAAATAAATGCATCTTTGCTGAATAAATATATCAATTTCTTTAAGTTCTTTCGATGAAAAAATAAATAAATAAATTACTGACCCAAAACTTTTGAACGATAGTACAATGTTGCAAAAGCTTCTATTTTACTTTAACAGTTCTTGTAAAAAGTTTCATTAGTTGCTTTTAAAGTACTTCGTAACAAGAATGACCCTTTTGAGAGGTATTGATTATTATTGTGTGGTGTTTAACTCCGGGTGGAGAGTAAAGGCTTGGAATAGAGCAGAAAGCCTCCTCTTTCCAGGGAAAGACTGGAATCCTTGTGTCTGTAATGTAGGAGAAGCCCAGGGGGGGGATTCTGTGTCCCACCACCTGCTCTGAGCCCGTGGAGCTTCATGCATTATCGATGGATTATGGAGATACTTTGCTTTCGGGAGTGGTGGAGGACACATTGATTTCAGCTTGTGTGTGTGTGTGTGTGTGTGTACTTAAGGGCAAGAGCAATGTTTGGCTCAGGTGTCATCATGTATTATGGGGTTTCTTGCTGCTGAGGAGGGAGGACAGATTGAAGTGTGTCCGTGTCTGCAAATTCAGTTGTACTGAAACACTGTCAGTCCCCTGTGTGTCTGTCTGCCCTTGAGGCGTACCAGAGCTCTGCACTGCATTTACCAAAGAACACTAGGGATATATTGTAGGTGGTCTCTAGACAGCGCTTATGTACTTCAGTGAAAAGCATTTCAGTATTCGGCTGGTTTCCCAAACACTGGTCTTGTGCAGTGTTATTTTAGTATTATTTATATACTGTTATACTATTTACAAATATTTTAATTAGCTTTAATTTTTTGTATGTCTGAAAGTTTTAATCATTATATGCTTTTATGTTTTAGTAATTTTAAAATTCATTATCATGGCAACATATCTATGTTCCTCAGATGTTTATATTTTGTTTTATTTAACCTTATTTTAATTTCTGAAAATATTTTTAATAGTTTTTGTTGCAGTTTTAGTTAACAGTAACACTGTCTTTCAAAATGGCCGCCCTCATGAGGCGACCCACACTGTAAAATAAAACTTTATTTTGAACAATAAGTAGGCTACTATCATTTCTTTCAGAGTTAAACTTTATTTTAGTTGGCCTCATCTCATATGTGCAAGATCTAATGCATGATTTTACTATTAATGCATTTTAAGCAATATGACAGCAGTTAAGTGACTGGAATTTAGCTTGATCCCTCAGACACTCAAAAGAGTCATGCTCAAAATGATTTGCCCTTAAAAGTGCAGAGTAAAGACACTGAATGGTCAGCACTCTCATCAGTCTTATCAAAGCTACTTCCTGTTTTACCGTAAATGGGCACTGTAGCCATCAGAGAAACTCCTCAGGGTCACACTGTGAATTTAGAGGCGTTGTGTGACATCCATGGTGGCTTTGGCTGCGTCCGTATTATTGATCGTTTTTAGTATGGAAACTTTTATTATGACATGTCTTACTGGCACATTGACTTTCTGACCTTTTTTTTTTTTATAAATGCACTGCGCATTTGCCTAATTCCATGTGAACTGAATTTGTTGCCAGGCTGTAAGAAAACATTGGGCAAAAAAATAGCTGATGTGAAGCCAGCAGATTGCTGACCCTGAGAACAGACCACCCTTGGGAATCTCTTCTGCCATAATATGTTCAGTTCTGTTTGTTTGTGCTGCAAACTTAAGCAGTGTGTCTGTATCTGAGTGTATTGAAAGTATCAGGTGTTACTGATTGTAAAATCAAAGAATACTTTCTTTTACTATCTTCTACATCTATGAGTGTGTCTCAATTCCTTGTTCGATATCAAGTGCACTTCCCAGGAAGTAGGCTGTTTCTAGGCATGTTCCTTTGTCAAAATCATTCTAGTTTGCTGAAACATTCTCTAGAATTTCCAAAACTACACCATTAAAACCAGTAGGCATCTGCTGCATGCTAAAGTGCATCTGGAAAATTTTCACAGTGCTTCACTTTTTCCACATTATGTTATAGCCTTATTTCTAAATGTATTAAATCTATTATTTTTCTCAAAATTCTACGAACAATACCCCATAATGACAACATGAAAGAAGTTTGTTTGAAATCTTTGCAAATTTATAAAAAATAAAACAAAAATCACATGTACATAAGTATTCACAGCCTTTGCTCAATACTTCGTTAAAGCACCTTTGGCACCTATCACAGCCTCTAGTCTTTTTGAGTATGATTCCACAAGTTTGGCACACCTTTTTTGGGCAGTTTCTCCTATTCTTCTTTGCAGGACCTCTCAAGCTCTATCAGGTTGGGTGGGTAGTGTTCAGATCTCTCCAGAGATGTTCAGTCGGGCTCAAGTCTGGGCTCTGGCTGGGCCACTCAAGGACATTCACAGAGTTGTCACATAGCCACTCACTCTGCTGTTATCTTAGCTGTGTGCTTAGGGTCATTGTCCTGTTGGAAGATGAACCTTCTCCACAGTCTGAGGACCAGAGCGCTCTGCGGCAGGTTTTCATCAAGGATGTCTCTGTACATTGCTGCATTCATCTTTCCCTCGATCCTGACTAGTCTACCAGTTCCTGCCACTGAAAAACATCCCCACAGCATAATGCTGCCACCACCATGCTTTACTGTAGGAATCGTATTGGCCAGGTGATGAGCAGTACATTGTTTCCTCGAGACATGACGCTTGCCATTCAGACCAAAGATTTCAATATTTGTTTCATCAGAAAAGAGAATTTCGTTTCTCATGGTCTGAGAGTCCTTCAGGTGCCTTTTGGCAAACTCCAGGCAGTCTGTTGTGTGCCTTTTACTGAGGAGTGGCTTCCATATGGCCACTCTACCATACAGGCCTGATTGGTGGACTGCTGCAGAGATGGTTGCTCTTCTGGAAGGTTCTCTCGCTACAGAGAAATGCTGGAGCGACCATCGGGTTTTTGGTCACCTCCCTGACTAAGGTCCTTCTGCCCTGATCGCTCAGTTTGGCCAGGCGGCCAGTTCTAGGAAGAGTCCTGGTGATTCTAGACTTCTTCCATTTATGGAAGATGGAGGCCACTGTGCTCATTGGGACCTTCAATGCTGCAGAAATCTTTCTGTACCCTATTATTCAGTACCTGATTAGAAATCCTAGAAAGTGTTTGATGTAGGCTACATCGTCTTGAATGTTATTATGAAAATGAATGTCTTTTTAAATGGCTACATATAATAGTATTGTAGATTGCAAAATTAAACAGTTATGTTTTTATTTAACTTTATATTTGTCTGGCTAATCAAATGTTTAAATTAGCCTGTTTGCTTATTTTTGTTTGATCAGGCATTAAAACGGCTACATGCTGGCGTCCTAGGGGGAGCAATTCCAGTGGACAAATTAATGAATGTTCAAATATAACTGTCTTCTCGTGTCTCTCAGTCTCATGTTAATTTACTGATTCACAACATGATGTATGATGATCACAACCTGACCATCATATTGTGTGTCTGTGGTTGAAACTCCTCAGGCTGTGCCAGGTGCTGCTCTTTTGAAAGTGTTTTGGTGGCTTCAGGCTGAAGATACCATTATGCCACGTACACGTCATTTCAATTTTTTGGGGCACAGGACAATTTCTTTTAATTTCAAAACCATTTGATTGGGTCAAAGGTGGTCAGAGAAGATTTCTTAGCGAAGATGAAATTACTGCACCCAAGAAGAGAGAAAAAAAGATGTGCTGTCTTCTCACTGCTCTCCAGAATTGTGCGACAGACTTGGTTTAGCTAGAAATTCAGACTCCGCTGAGTTGGGGACTATGGGAACTGACAGCCAGGAGCCAAGCTCTCTAGAGGCCATTCTGCCTATTTGCACTCAAGGACTTGTGCATGTGCAAGTGTGTCTTCTTGGGTTTGTGTTAATGCGTATGGCATATGTTATGCGTCAAGGTTAATTGCATCAATGAGCGTTTACTGTCTGTGGTGCTTGAATGTGACTCATACTTTGTAAATGAATGTATGTCATTTCAATTTTGCTTGGTCTTATGACTCATCGGCAGACACTTTCTCTTTTGTTATGGATTATCAAAATGTAATGGAAAATGCAAATGATCTTTAGTAATTCAATTCATAAATACAATTTCGGTAACGCTTTATAATAACTATAGTGTAAATAAGTACTTACAAATAATTTATAAACTATTAGTTAACACACACACACAGTGGGGTTTCCATGTACTTTCCATGGAAATGAGTTTTATACTGCGCAAACAGTACATTCTTTCCACTAAACCTACCCCTAATCTTTAGTGATGTATTTTAACAACGTGATCTTATGAGTATATGCATGTAATTCATATTGACGTGATAGGCTTAATGTATTTGCAAACATTTGAATGGACTTTAATAATAATGCAGTTAATGTCCAAGAAAGATCATGTATTTTTCCCATTTTCTGTGACCTACTCTAAAGTAATAACTAATTACAGTTAAAACATTAACAAAACATTATTTATTCATTTTTACATATGAGCTAACACTAAATTGTTACAGTGACATTAAATGAAGAGCTCACTATAGTCTATGTATTTACTACAGTTTATAAACTATTAATGAACTATTTGCAAATTAAAATACGTTATTACATAGTTAATATAAAGTGTTTTTTTTATTGCCTAGTTAGACATCATCTTTCATCATCAAACAAATATCATTAGTTCTTGTAACTAAACGTAATGTAGCCAAACCTGTACTGTATTTGATTTATGAGCTGCCGCAGAGGGGAAGATTATTATTACAAATGAACAAGCAGTTATTAAAATGTGTTGCATGCTTATCACATGCTGTTCTTGTTTTTTATCTCATAAAATGCCAGTTAGAACCTACCCTGAAAAATGAAACCAGAAAACCTAGTTAGGATTCACAATTGTGTGGTAAATTTGGATATTTACTTTATCTTTAATGAAACCAGTTCCTCTTTACGTGCAATAGAGAATCCCTTAATTAATACCGCTGGCTTCTTATAACCCAGTCACTTTTGATCGTGCTGAGAAGGGAGTGAATCATAAAAGATTATGCCTTCAAATCCCTGTAACTAATGCCTGCGTCTGTCTTCCTCCCTTGCATCCGTGCACATTTGCATGTGGAGACAGAGAGGGATTCCAGCCTGTTGACTGACAGTGAGGCATCCTTTTAAAGATGCTCCACGCCTCGGTTTCCTCGTTTCCAGCCATTTTCTTAATGGACACTTAACTCCTCTATACTGCTAGTCCTAATAGTCCCTCATTCCATCATTTCATCAGCCCCCTCGGAGGCGCTCATGTCTATGGAAATACAAATGGCAGTTTTAATAAGCCCTATGTTTATCCCACTGGCAGCGGGGTTTCCGTTTAATGCGTTCCACTGTGGTTGTTCCTCTGTGGCTTGTGCCGTTTGAGGTGCAAAGCTCATTAGATCTTGATATTAAACACTGCTGTGGTCCTTCCACTGTGTTCTGCTGTTAGCCATGTTCATTACGGACAGGAAGAGGCCCTCTTTATTCCTCCTTCGCTCCATGTTGGACTTGCTGTGCATGCGAGTCTTTTCCTCTAATCAGTGCTTCTCTTTCCACCTGCACGTCCGAGGTGGATTTTGCCCGATCCCTGTGGGGTGTTCTCGGCAAGGGGACGGAAATATCTCAACGCCTTTGGTGGTGGAAGGGTTTGGGGTTGAGAAGGGCCTGGCAGATTGCCCACACAAGGTTGTGTTCATTTCTGTTCTTTTTTTTATCAAGGTATCAATCAAAACTTGACCCCTGAACACCACCCGTGTGCTTTGATGGAGCTCATTCCCTGCCTGTTAGTCTCATACATCCATGCACTCCCTCTGGATTTCCTTTTCACACTTCAGGTAACATCCTTACAAAAAGTGTCCTGTCTGTTATCGTTTCAGTAAATAAATAAGCTAAATGTTGCAAAAATGTGATTAATTTGAGGAGTGAGGAGAATTTTGGCTTGTATGCAAACAATATTTTTTAATTTTAAATAATACATATACAGTATACACTCACCAGCCACTTTATTAGGTACACCTGATCACCAAATCAGCCAATCACATGGCAGCAACTCAATGCATTTATAGGCATGTGTGGGCTGCATCCAAAAACCTAGGCAGCTGACTTATTGCCTTGCTGCCTTATCAGGCAATGACTTGTAAGGCAGCATAAGCACACCAAGGTACCTTACGAAACTGATTTCGGACCAACTTCTGAGGCAGCATTTGAGGAGGTTTAATGATCAACAGCGAAATAAAGGGATCTAAACAAGATGATAACTAAATAAATATTCAATTACTACAGTAGTAATTCCTTGCTAAAAAAAGACATCAGAAGTGGAAAACTGGTCAAAAACGTACATTTACAGAAACTGACCAACAACTTTTAGACAGAATCTTTCTTATCTAGCTTAACTGTCACAGAATGAAATGCATAGGATTGTGGGATATCAAAGGCAGCGAAGGATATATGTACGGATATATATATATATATATATATGGTTATTGTACTGAAACCCCACTGATACGTCACTTGCATAACATACAGAACAGTCTGTATGTATGTATGTATGTGTGTGTATGTATATATATATATATATATATATATATATATATATATATATATATACACACACATATAGATCTTTGCAGATGTAAACCACCATCCTTGCATAACCCAATCATTCAAATGCAGATCTTGCAGATACTCATTCTTCTTGCAGAATTAGCAAGCGTGTCAATCCCAAAAACTACGTATGTGTCAGAGGTTACATTACTGTTCTGTAAATCTGCGGAATTTTTTGTTATTACGCCGGTACAATAAGATATGTCTTTTAGAACTGTGACAGGATGTGGCATGTGCACTGAGTCAGAAGAAAGCGCCACAGGCCCCCCGTTGCACAGTGGCTTATGAAGCAGTAGCAGAGCTGATATATATGTGTGAGCACTGGCTGAAAAAAAAAGATTTGTCTACTCTTCTGTGGCACTGAGGCTTTACAGGATTATCTGTTATTCTGAAGTCATCATTGGATGTGACAGAAAGACATGGGGCACAGTGTGCGACATGGTCATTTACAGATGAATAGAGTGCTATACATCAATGCCGTCATGTTGTGCTGTAGCAAAGGTTGTTATAAAGTGATTTGATGTTGAATGTCATTTCTTTTCTCCCTTAAAGACCACAAAAAAGGCATTCACTGTGCATTTTATTTCCATAACACATATCTGAATGAAATTGTGCCAGTCTGGATTTGATTGAATTGGAGTGAAACACGGATGCTGTGATATCATTGGCTGTAATGGATAATGTAATTTTTTCCCTCCCAAGTGGCTTGTAGCATTATAGCAGAAAAGTGCCTGGAACTTTGTTATATTTTCATGGAAAACTGAGTTATTATTTTTATGACTATTAAAGGCACATAATGTAAGATTTTTTAGATTAAAATATCCAAAAACCACTAGAACAGTGTAGTTTATGTTGTTGACTTGTGTACTTACATTATCCAAAATGTTTTCAAGAATGTTTAAATCCAGAGAAAGAAACAATTTTAACCAGGACACATTTATTTTGTAGAAACCATGGCAACACCAAATACGCTTTAATATATTTTGTGTTTTAGAAAAGTGAGCAACTGTTTGGATACATTCATCAACAGAAAACGAATCGTTATATAGCTCAACACGTTTAGTCTTATTGTTTAAATCTAATTTTCATGATTTACCGTGAGTCCCATGTTTTACCATGCCTAATTTTGATCTAGCTTACTGCAGTTTGCAACAAGTGTCTCATAGTAGCTGCTGAGTGAACGTACAGAGTAGCATTATAACATAATTTTCAACACTCAAATAATGTATTTAATATGATAAAACAGCACTGTCTTACCCCTCATATGCATGAGTGGAAAAAAGCAGTCATCTGCGGCATAATAAAGGCTCCACTGCTTTTATTAAAAGCAGATGCCGTGTGTTGAGCGTGTCTCTCATTAGCAGTGGCTCCAGCGGCCTCGTTCTGCTCCAACGACTTTCAGCCCCACCCTGCTTCATAGTGAAGTTAATCATATTAGCTCATCCATGAATGTGATTTCTGTTCGAGTCTTGTCGGATGTAGAGGTGAAGACAACAACTCTAATGATTCCGCAAAATGAATGCGTCATCAAGTTACGCCTTTGTTTTGAATAAACAACCTCTAGTGGAGAAAATGAAATACATTGCCTTGAAGTTGTTTGTCTGTTCACATTGACAAGAACCTTGTGTGACAGTACACAAGCTATTCAAAATGTATTTAATGTTTAATATGGATTTTTCTGCATGAGACAGGGCGACTGCACTGTATTAAGGAGAGGACGACTGGGGCGATGTATTGCGAGATTTTGGGGAACAACCTCCTTCCCTCAGTTAGAGCATTGCAGATGGGTCGAGGCTGGGTCTTCCAACATGACATTTTAGAATTATTGTATATTGTTAATAAGTTAGAATATACAGTATGTCCTTTTCTTATTCAAAGAATGGATGTTATGGTTTTTAGACTGATAAATGACCAAATAGAGCAATTCACGTCTTGGCTATATTTCCATTCTTCATGCTGTTTGGAACAGGAGCAGCCTGCCCTCGGTGGAGGGTCAATGATGTCATCCCATGTGGCTCTGTATGGTTGTGGGAACATCGTTTCCCTCCACCATCAGATGAAAGAAGCTTAAAATAGACTGTTGACTGCTCTGGGCAAATCAACATTACAGCCACGTGAACCGCTGTGTGGAACCTTAAGTGAGTGAGGAGTAGCGCAGTGTTTTTGCCAGCAGTAGTGCAGCTCTCGGGTTTAAGATTATCACTTGTTACGAGATCTGTGCATTGATGAAGACCAGAAACCTTCATAGCCAGAATACATATTTATTTTGTTTAGGCAGAGAAAATACTGTTCAGAGAAAAGAAACCAAAAAACACCAAAAATAAACTCTTTTTTTTTTTTCAGTACAATTGGCCCTCAACACAGTGTAGAAAGAAAGAGAAGAACATAAAATGGGCGACATCCTTCACTGGAAGGTCATCCATAGTATTAAAAGGCTGGATGATCAGGGTAATTGAGCATTGTGTGCCAACAATTTAATTATCCCCACCGTTTAGGGTGAGTTTGTGTGGGACATAGATGCCCTTTGGGTCATCGGTTGGCATTTTAGCGGGAGGTTTTGGCTGCACTAAGACAGTCGGAGTTGTGCTTATGAGCGAACAAACAGAGCAATCAGCAAGACGTGGGCAGTGGAGAAATGCCTCCGGTCATGAGGACAAACTGAGCTCCAACACAACAGGGTTTCTAGAAACTGGGCTCTAGAAGAGGAGAATTCAACGGTTCTTAAAGAAAACACATGGAGGTGACAAGCAGAAAAAGCATTTACTCAGTCAAACACACTCTGACGTACCAAAAGCAGAAAAATACAGAGGGGAAAGTCTATAAAATCATGCTCAATTAGAGAGATTGCAGCCCAAGGGCTCAATTAACATTTGATTGGGCTGGCTGAAGTCCTTCTTATCATTTGAGGGCAGAATTGGCTTCCTAAAGGGACACGAGGTTCGAAAACACAGTCTTTGATTTAGTTGAAGGCAGTTTCGGGTGAGATATTTCTAACTTAATGAGGTTTTTGTGAAGGAAACTTTCTGGTTTGTTATTTTGACACATTTAAAAGTATAAAATCAGGTTTGGGGATTGTTAGGAGATCCCAAAGTGAGCAGCATCCTGTGAACTCCCTGTTACTGTAATGTAAAAGAATATACTTTACTTGTAATGTAATTAAAATCACCAGTTAGAGAATATTACTCATCAGTCTTTGAATTTTATTTTTTTACTGATTAACTAAATACCTCTTTTGTCATTTTGATAAAGGCAATTTTAACTTGTCAGAACAAAACCTTCCTCCTCCTGAGCATTTGATCAAAACTAATTCAGCACAGCAAATAATAATCATTTTTAAAAATCATAGTTGGCAGATTTCTGTAAATAGCACAGAAACAAACAACGAAGAAGAAAGAAGGGAAGATGAGAGAGGGGAGGCCTGTCTATGTTGATCTGGCACAAGGGAACACTACAGTCCAGATGCAGGCGTCCTTCCGTCAGCTTCCTCTCTGATTACATGGGTACGGTCATGGCGGATGTTGGGCACATAGGTCCGAGGTCACATGTTTTTGTTGTTGTCATGGTGATGGCACTGGCTGCTAGCAGGTGGATCCAGAAAGGGAAGCTCCTGCTCTGTGCTGTGGAGGCGGAGCACTCTGGAGTTCAGGTCCACACAGCACTGGGAATGGAGGGCAGATCATTGCGTCACATCTAGTGTATTATATGACTTCTTATTGTCACAGTTGTTGC
The DNA here is from genome assembly GCF_024679245.1 of Pseudorasbora parva. Taxonomy (NCBI): domain Eukaryota; kingdom Metazoa; phylum Chordata; class Actinopteri; order Cypriniformes; family Gobionidae; genus Pseudorasbora; species Pseudorasbora parva. The sequence goes on along the minus strand of NC_090191.1, from coordinate 28,825,559 downwards.
TTTTTCTGACTGATCAGACTTGATGCTTTCCTCTTACAGAAGATCAAATATTCCTGTCTGCCCAACATCTGTCTGTCTGTCTGACGTTCAATCTCTCTGTCTGACGTTCGATCTGTCTGTCTGTCTGTCTGTCTGTCTCTTACATTCAGTCTGTCTGATGTTTAATCTGTCTGTCTGTCTGATGTTCAATCTGTATGTCCTACGTTTGATCTGTCTGTTTTATGTTCAATATGTCTGTCTATCTGACATTCAATCTGTCTGTCTGTCTGATGTTGAAACTTTTTGTCTGTCTGACGTTCAGTCTGTCTGTCTGTCTGACGTTGGATCTTTCTGACATTCAATCTGTCTGTCTGTCTAATGTTTGATCTCTGTCTGATGTTTGACCTGTCTGTCTGTCTGTCTGACATTTGATCGGTCTGTCTGTCTGTCTGACTTTCAATCTGTCTGTCTGACATTCAGTCTGTCTGTCTGTCTAATGTTTGATCTCTGTCTGACGTTTGACCTGTCTGTCTGTCTGTCTGACGTTTAAACGGTCGGTCTGTCTGACTTTCAATCTGTCTGTCTGTCTGTCTGACGTTTAATCTGTCTGCCTGTCTGATATGTTTGATCTTTCTGTCTGTCTGACGTTTGATCTGTCTGTCTGATGTTTGATCTGTCTGTCTGTCTGACGTTTAGTCTGTCTGACGTTTGGTTGGTCTGTCTGTCATTTGATCTGTCGTCTGTCTGACGTTCAGTATGTCTGTCTAACATTCAATCTGTCTGTCTGATGTTTGATATGTCTGTCCATCGGACATTCAGTCTGTCTGACGTTTGAAATGTCTGTCTGTCTATCTGTCTATGTCTGTCATTTGATCAACTGTCTGTGTGGAACCTTCGAGTGAGGAGTAGCAGTGTTTTTGATCTATTTGTCTGTCTGACGTTTGATCTGTCTATCTGTCTGCCATTCGATCTGTCTGTCTGTCTGTCTGTCTGAGGTTTGATCTGTCTGTCTATCTGACATTTGATTTGTCTGCCTGATGGTCAATCTGTCTATCTGATGTTCAATCTGTCTGGGTAATGTTTGATCTGTCTGCCATTGTATCTATCTACAATTATGTCTGTCTGTTCTATCGTTCTATATCTGTCTGTCTGTTGTTCAATCTGTCTGTCTGTTATTTTATCTATCATTCTATCTATCATTCAGTAATTCTGTCTTTCATTCTGTCTGTGTGTCTGTCTGCCCTAGCAACCAATGATGACACCGTAGCGGCGGCTTATTTATTTCCTATCAACCAACATCTAAGTAACTGCCAATCACTAGTCAGAACACCAACGCAGTTACAGTTACAGTCAAGTTACAGTCTTTAACATTTTTAAAACTATTATAACGTTTCTGGTGTTTTCAAGCTAGCATCAAAGTTTGTCTTGAAGTTAATTTTATATTTTTAAATACTTTATGATAAGAATTAAGAGAAAGTACATTTCAAGACACAGTAACTATGTCAACACTGGAACAGAGAAAAAGTTATTTTTATATACAATTTTGATTTATTTGATATCAGTTTTGACACTCTGTTCTCTCAATCTGATCATAGTTCAACCAAACACATCCGTCACAGGACAGACCATAGTCTAAAAACCTGGTTTTGGTCACACCATGTTCTCAAACTGTGTTGTGCCTTTGTAAAGCTAAATTATTAGTGAACATGCTTTGTTGTTGTTGTTTGCCACTGTACATAACAGTCTGAAGAGAATTTATATTGTCTAGGTAGCTGAAAAATAGGCATAGTTTTAATTCTGCTGTTTATGGTCTGCACATACAGTAAGTCCTCATTGGTTTCAGGGATCCTTCTTCTTGTATACATTATATTTTTCTTCTGTCAAGAATAGTATGGTATTTGCATATACTTATACAGATACTGTCCACGTCCTCCACACTTTCATTCTCAATCTTTTTCTCTCCCACCCCTATTTCTCGCTTCCCTTGTCATACTCAAAAAAGGATTTTCTCTTCTTTTAATAGCATTTAACTCCCTCCTCATAACTTATGTAAAACTCAAAGGGGAATCCCCCCCCCCCCCCGGCATTTGAAATAACCTCAAACCATATTGAGAACTGAGTCAATATTTAGATATATGCTCAAAAAAGAACTCCCCCATCATGTATAAAGCCACGTTAGAACCCATAGCCTCAAAACTACTTTACTTCTTGTTTTTGTATTTTATAATATGATTTACATCATGTTATGTCTGTCATGGTTTCAGCGTGCTTATTTTTCAAAGTTCAGTTGTTAAAAATCAACTAGTAGAGCATTGCATCACATAGGCCTAATTATTGATAAAAATAGATACCAGTACTTTGAATGCACTAAGTCACTTTTGCTGTAAATAAGTTGCTTTTCTAAATCATGTAAATGTCTGATTTTTATCAGAAAGCTAAATTCAAAATTGAACAACTATGATTATAAGCTTGTAATAATTAGCTTTTATTAAATCTCATTTAAATGTCAATCTAGATCAAACTGAGGTCGAGGAGAAAATTTGTAAAATGAATAAAAGATTCACTATAAATAATATTACACTCTAAAAAAATGCTGGGTTAAAAACAACCCAAGTTGGGTTGAAAATGCACCGACCCAACAATTGAGTTGTTTTAACCCAATGGTTGAGTTGTTTTAACCCAGTGGTTGAGTTGTTTTAACCCAGTGGTTGGGTAAAATGTTGCTTAAGACAACCCAATTGCTGGGTAAGAACAACTCAACCATTGGGTTAAAACAACCCAATTGTTGGGTCGGTGCATTTTCAACCCAACTTGGGTTGTTTTTAACCCAGCATTTTTTAGAGTGTATTAAATACAAAAGATGGGTAACCTTTTACAATAAGGTCTCATTTGTTAACATTAGGTAATGCATTAACTAACATGAGCTGACAATGAGCAATGTATTTTTATGTCATCATTTATTAATCTTTGTTAATGTTACTTAAAAACATTGATGTTCATTTTAGTTCTCAGTCCAAATACAACTTTTGATCGTAATAAATACTGGGGAAGTGTTGTTTATATTAGTTCATGCTACATAATATAGTTGTATGTAATGTAAATAAATGAAACCTTATTATAAAGTGTTACCTAAAAATATGTTACAATTTACAGAATTTTACACAACATTTATCGTAAATAGTTTATTCTATTCAACAGCAATAGTTAAAAAAGTCTAATCTAGAGAATATTTCACACATATTTATAATAGATATGTTTTTTTACAGTATAAATTGTTCCCTATACACAAAAATATACACAAGGGAATCGTCATATTTTGGGGTCAGTGGCATTCAAAATGTTGAAACATCTGATTTAGATGTCCAACACAATTTGCCATACACTGAAAAAAGTCACAGCCTGGCATTTTTAGTACAATCGACTTGAATGTTTAAGTTATTTTCACCTTTATGATTATGAACAGATTATGAGTTCAACAGATTATGTTAAACTGACTTTAAAAAAATGAGTGGCATCTTGTATAACTTATTAAAAGAGTTGTATAACTTGTATAACTTATTAAAAGAGTTGTATAACTTGTATAACTTATTAAAACTGATTAAAAGTTTAACATTTCTTAACATTTCTATTTTGATGAGTTAAAACAATGTAAAAAACACATGTTGTCATAACTTATTGGACATATAATGTTTTACAGTCTCAGCAGAAGCACGTGATTTTCAAAAGTTTTTATGATAGCATTTAAAAAAATTTTTTTTTTTTTTTTTGACACGCGTGGATTAGAAATCATGCCACACGAGACTCCGAAGAGAAGGTTTAATAAACACAGGGCTTACTTTGAGTTCCAGCAGAGTCTGTAGACCCAGACACACCTCAAACGTGGCATCCTCTGTGAACAGACAAGAAATGAGACTCAAAATTTGGGAAAAAGAGAATATCTATCCCCTGTGATCATAATTCTATTCTTTCTCCAATTGGAACAGCATATGAGGTGGCCTGATAAAACTGGTATCGTTGGCTTATATATCTGTATGCAATGCATGCACGAAACACGGCCGGCACCGTGCCCAAGCCATGTACTCTTCTGTTATATAATTCCTCTGTGCTGCCCACATTTCTTTGTTCAAGCATTCCCAGACTGCTGTCTGAATTGGAAAAGGTCAGTACTCTGAAAGCTGAATGCAAATACAAGCTGAAGAAATATATATGACTATCCCTTTCCACACACTCAAAAGACTTTTCTCTTTGCATTAAACCTATATTTAGATATGACTGGTTGAAACTGGTTCTGTGAGTAACTTACTCTTAAGGAGAATGCCCTGAATGTCTATTCTGTATTCAGTCTAATCTATCAAACATTGTATAAACAGCTGAATGTGCCATGTTTTTTTTTTTTAAATCTTTTTATTAATTTAAAGGCAATAGGCAGTGCATTTTTCGAAGTGACTGGAGAAACTTTGAAGTCTGACCTATGACCTGGGCTGTGCATTGCACTCTTTCTCTGCCCAGCTGCAGGTGCAGGGACTTCACCGTCTCCACTGTCGAATCACTGAGTGCCAGCTTGTCTCGAGGTTTGTCTTCTTGGTTGGTTTTCAATCTGCAATATATACAAGCGTTTGGACATGATGTAATCTTTTAACGTTTTTCAGAGAATTCTCTTATATGCTCACCAAGGCTGCATTTATTTGATAAAATACACTGAAAACAGTAATATTGTAAAATATTATTAGAATTTAAGAAAACTTTTTAATATATTTTAAAATGTAATTTCGTCCTGTGATGGCCAAGCTGAATTTTTAGCAGCAATGCTTGAGTCTTCAGTGTCACATGATCCTTCATGTTTTTATTGTATCTTTGATCAGATAAATACAGATTTAGTCAGTATAAGAGACTTTGATTTTTTTTTTTTACAAATCATAATTATTCCAAATGATTACTTCATGTAATATAAAAGTTTTTAAACCACAATTGGTTTCAGTAATCATGCACACAAAAAAATACAGGTTGTATGCTCGATTTCACTAATCCAAATTACAAATGGGTAATGATTATTGGTTCGTTTTCTCTGCAAAAACAAAAAACAGCACAAATATCACCACAATTCTGTGTCATTTGAGTCGCAAAAATCTTGATGGAACTATCTGTGGTATAGTTAAACCTATGTTATGAGGACAAAATGTCTCCACAAAGATGGCAATATCCAGGGATATTTCCCCATGAGGAAAACAGCTAATATTTTTTGTTAATGTAAAAATGCAGTAGGTTTTGTGTGATGGGTAGGGTTAGTGTGAGGGGAGAGAATAAACAGTATAAACAGTTTGTACAGTATAAAAAACATTACATCTATGGAGAGTGAGTCCACACAAAGATAGTGAACCAGACTCTAATTTATTCTGTAATATTTATGACTGTATATGTACTAGACTGTGTGTGTGTGTGTGTGTGTGTGTGTGTGTGTGTGTGTGTGTGTGTGTGTGTGTGTGTGTGTGTGTGTGTGTGTGTGTGTGTGTGTGTGTGTGTGTGTGTGTGTGTGTGTGTGTGTGTGTGTGTATGTGTACCCTTGTTTATATTACATTGTGGGGACCAAATGTTTTCATAAGGATAGTAAAACCTGAGATCACCTACATTGTGGGAACCAGCCAGCGGTCTCCACTTTTCAAAAGGCTTATAAATCATACAGGATGAGGTTTTTTTTTTTGTTGAGAAAGTAAAAATGCAGAATGTTTTCTGTGATGGGTAGGTTTAGGGGCAGGGTGTGTGTGTAAGGGGATAGAAAATATGGGTTGTACGGTATAAAAACCATTACGCTAGTCGTCCTATGGAGAGTCCCCACAAAGATAGTGAACCGTGTGTGTGTGTGTGTGTGTGTGTGTGTGTGTGTGAGTGTGTAAAATACACTTACCCCAGTCGTCTGCAGCATGTTTTAGAGATGTGGTTGTGTTGACACCCTGTGTTTATGGATAACATCACCTCTGCATCTTCACACTGCAAAATAAACAGTTTTTCTTCACACTGATGAATTCCCTGATAATATATTTGTTTTCCCCGTGATGCCTTTTTCACGGCTTTAATGTGACAGGAATTTTAAGTAGCAGAACACATTATCAGTCAGACTACCACAGTCTCTCAACCAGTTTTACTCAGACACCAAGCTGAGACACTACAGTATGTTGAAGAACAGATATTAGCACTTGGCCTTTTAAATAGACAATACCAAGTTTTGTTTTTGCATTGTGTGACAGTGTCAGAATTGATCGTTTAACACCGTCTGAGGATAATAGTCCTGGTTAATAATGGACTGTCACTGTGGTTTCGCTTCAGCGAGTCAGTTTATTCTCAGGCTGTCCTTTCACCTGAAATTCCATCAGCGCTTGCAGAATTCAGAGCTCATCAGGTGAATTATGACCCTGTGCTTTTGCAGCATTTGCTCTTTGGAAGGTCTAAGTGCCTTTTCATGCTGCTTGCTTGACATTTATGTGTAAATAATTTGTTGGGTATTAGCAGAAATAGTGGATTGTTTTTTAACTTTTTTAGCCATCATTTGTTTCCTGGTGGATCCTGTCACATGTTTTGAGTCATACCACATTTGTGTAAAAAGTAACTTTACCAATTAATAAAATAGCTTACTAAATAGGCTGTGTTATCTCTGGCATTTTCCTTAATAGATCAGCAAAAACCGATAAAACCTTGTCTGGTTGGCTTCTTCATTCTTCCTATGTACAAATATGAAAATTTTGTTTGATTAAAAAAAGTGATGAATGTCTATTAGTATAAATAGTATGAAAATACTGGCTTTTACATCTTTTATTTTCAAACAAAATGTGCATATTTGCACATAGGAAGAATGAAGAAGATATAAAATATATTTTATAAATAGTATTTTATATATTTCAGCTGTAGTGGAAATATTATGGTTAAACCTTACAATACAGTCCCATTAGTTAACGTTAGTTAATGCATTATCTAACATTAATTAATATATTTGTTACTGTTTTTATTAATCTTTGTTAACGTTAATTAATGAAAATTCAACTGTTCGTGTTAGTCAGCTCAGGTCCTTTAACTCATTTTAACAGATACTACTTTTGATTTTAATAATGTATTATAATGTGTAAAAAAAATTACTAAGATTAATAAATGCTTTAAAAGTATTTTTCATTGTTAGTTCATGTTAACAAATGTTGTTAAAGTTAACAAATGGAACCGTAGTGTTATAACTCAGTCTTATATATATATAAAAAAAAAAACATTTTTTAGCAAATTTTGTACTGTAAATACAGCATTAACAGAAATATTTGTCCTGGATCTGGATTCAAGTTTTTCAGAGAGCTGTGTAATAATAATAAAAATAATAACAACACAATAATAATAATACAATTTAGTTATTAAACATTTAATAAGCAACATTATTTTTTAAATAATACTTTTTAATTTTCATCATAATTTTCATTACCGTATATTATATGATATAGTGAATTAGTGTCATGGGAGAAGTAAGTCTCAGCTGAGATATTTCGAGGGATTTGGAACCTGTTTGTGGCATATGGTCTCTCAGCATGCGTGAGGACTTAAAGACAGTATGACTCCACCTACACACAGCTAAAGCGCTGTTAAGCTTTGCTTTTGCTCCTCGCCTGTTTGTTAACTGCTCAGTTAATGAGTGAGGGACGAGGTCTGCGTCGGCATTGTTCTACCGTTAAAGATAAATGAGTGGATGAGAGCTTTGCTGCAACCTCTTTGAGTTTCCTGTCACTCAAGGTGAGCCGTCACCCCCGCAACTTTCCTACCACATAAAGGGTAGGATGCTTCATCTCTCGTACCAGTGCGTCAGTCTGTCATTATGCATACACGGGGGGCCGCAGAGCCCCTCTCGCACATTGTTCCGACCCCACTAGTACGTTCCACGTACACTTGCACAGACATGCAGGTTTCCTTGCATTGTCTCGCACTTGTTTCTTCCTCTGGTAGCTTTCTAGTGCTGTGTTGAAAGTGCTTTTGGTCCAATGTGAGATGCCCTAAATAAAACACACTGAGGTGGCAACACGCCATATGAGGCAAACTGTTACTGTCGGGTGTGTGACAGGTTCATTCTAGCTGTGATTGTGTGTGTCTTCATTCATTTCTCAGCATCTTTCCCTGCACCTGTGGTCAGGATATAAAAAATAACTGATTTCTTTTTTTGAATTGCAGAATAAAACCGCAAATAAGACGTGACATGGAGCAGAACTCTTAGTGGACGCTATACAAACAATCAAACTTGGTGGGATGCTTCCATTGTGAGCTGTTATGTCTTTATTTGATTGCATAGAACAAAATCATGCTTGACTCAAACTGAAACGTATCTTTCCAGAAAAGGAGGCATGAACCAGTACGGTGGATTTGATGTTTTAAACACTGCCCCACTTATCTGGCTCTTCATTACCGAAGCTTTAATTAGACGCTGATGGTTTCGTTCCATCTTTCATTTCACCTATGACAATACGACTGCATGTGTTTTCCAGAACATTCAGTTCATTCTGAATGCACGTGTGATCTGGAACAAAAGAATGTCCATTCATTTAACTTAAATCCGAGCACTGCTTTTTGGAATACTTCATTATGATTGGACAGTCATGTCATAGCCAAATGTTTTTTTGTATAATGACCCAGCAATCCTACGTAATTGTACTATTTTTATGTCTCTTGTATCACTTTGTGGTCTCTTTCTTACATGATAAAAAGAGAATACTATACAGTAGGGTTACATTTTTAGCAATAGGGGCCAGATTTACCAAACAGGGTAAATTAGCGTGAGAGTGCAAAACCATAAAAGCGCCAATGGGAGTGGAAAGTTCTGCGCATGGCCTACTGACGACGCGCAAATGAAACAAAAGTCGGATGATTTCCATAATAACCAACGCAATCTACCAAGAGCAGCGCAAATCAGTGTCTGGTTTAATGTTTTGGCCTTTAAATAATGGCGTAAATACCAGTAAATTGACTAGTGCAATCCTTAGTAAATCAGCTTGCGTGATTCATTTAAATACTCTCATAAATTTTGTGCCTGAAAGGGATACTCCTACAAATGCATATGACAGGTCCGCCCCAGAAATATTAGTAAATCTGTCCCTATAGGTGTCATAAAATAATAATTTTTACAGTATTTATAAATCTAGGTTAATGCTAATATGTTATTGTATGTTAATGCTAATATGTTGGTTTATTCATGTTTTTTTCATTATAGATTAAATACATTTAAAATTTGTACATTTTAAAAAACTGTATTTGTAGAAATTAACATAACTGATTCATTTGTTATAAAATATTGTTTTGTTAATTCATGATAACTAATGCGTGTAATTAAGTAATCAATGGAATCCTACACTGTAAAAAATGTTGGTTGGCTAACTTAAAAAAGTAAGTAACCTGGTTGCCTTAAAATTTTGAGTTTATTGAAATTAAAAATTTGAGTTAAATAATGAAGGAAATTTGTTTAATAAATAGAAACTCAAAATATTGTTGTATCTGAACCACATCAAATTTTTCATGAAAATAGCACTATTTGGCATGTTTCACTGCATCTTCAGAAATAAAACACACACAATTACCCAAAATGCTTACAAAATCGTTTAATAATATTTTAATAAAGGTTGTCGAATCTCAAAAAAATTCTAAATCATTTTTTACAGTGTAATGTCAAATGTCAAAATTATTATTATTATTTTTTAAACTCATTTTTAAGTATAAAAAAATGAAGAAACAATGTGCAGTCGGCTGGTCATTCTCACAAATTTATCTGAACCACATAATTTTTTTTATAAATCATCAAAAAATTGATACTTTTTTTGATAAATAAAAAAAAAACATACAATTACCAAATATGCTTACAAAAGCTTTTAATAATCTTTTAATAAAGATTGTCGAATCTCAAAAAATGTTCATTCTATTAACTCAAAATGTTAATTTCAATGAACTCAAAATTTTAAGACAACCAGGTAACTTTTTTTCTAAATTATTTTTTACAGTGTATGTTTTTCCTCGATACCAGTAAAAATAACAGACTCATCCTTTTTTTTCATGAAAGTTTTGCGTTTGATTAGCAAATATAATATTAAACTGAAATCAATATTTGATGTACAATTATTTAGTTATATCATTTGAGTATCTACCTCTCTTGTTTCATACAAATGCAGCTGCTGCCATTTTGCAATAATTTTTTTGTGTAATGGATTATAAGATAACAAACACATGAGATTTTAAAACAGTTTCATCTCAAATCAGTATGCCCATAATTATGTATGTGGTGAAATACATGTCTGTCTAGTTTGAACTCTAATAAAATATATCAACTCCAGTCAATATTGTGTCTAATTATGTGGCATTTAGCTGTGTAATAAGCAGTGTAATTTACATTCAGCCATTTGTTATCGCAGAAGAAACCCCTTCAGAATAAGCCCATTTATTCTGCGAAATCAACCGGCTGGATGTACATTATCCTACTTAAACTCAGTTAACTGTGCCTTCATTATAGCCATGCGATGAACTGGACAGGCTATCACATCAAGTAACATCACGTTAGACATTTTCATGATTGACTCATTTAAGTTCAAAGAGCCATTGATTGTTCTTGAATTGTCAGCTGAAAAGTGTTGGCAGAGGAAATTAGCTGCTGTTTGGTTCACACCCAATCTGCTTTAATTTAGGGTCCTATTTTTACTGCGCTCAATCACTGCATGAATAGAGGCTGATGGAGAGGGGGTTCTGCAAGATGGCTGATTTTGATGATGTTCAGTCTGCTCTAGAGTAAAACAGAGAATCGTTTAAAGGAAATGGATGGTGCTGGAAAACCTTCAAACATCAGGGAAATTAAGAAGAGATATTTCCTGACCTGAGGAAATCATTTAAAATTAATAATAGTAATCTCTAACATTTGGAGAAGTTCAGGAAATTAATTCAAAAGAATACTGATCTTTTTAGCTATTAAAAAAAAAGAAAAATGTGTTCAGTAACCTCGAACAATGGAGACGTAATTGAAATTCATTAGCTAATCCTGTTCCTTTCACATATACCATTCAAAAGTTTGGGGTCAATAAGATTTTGATGTTTTTATTCAACAAAAACACACTAAACTGATCAAAAGTAAAGACATTTATTGTCCAGGTTATGTTGTTCAGTGTTATGTATGTCATTAATCCACCTGTATTTCTTGTGTTTCCTTTCAATTTAGGCCCCATCCACACGGAGGCACGTTTAGCTGTATACGTAAAATGTTTGTATTGTATCAGCGTTACATCCAGATGGAATGCCAGATTAAAAATTATTTTATTGTGAGATTTTTGCGATGGTAGAAAGTGAGGCAAAATCTCACGATAAAATTACAATAAATACATTTGCTACTTACCATCAAATTAACCGCGGTAACAAGTCATCCAAAAATATTTTTATTGATATTTGGGTCGCGGTTGGTCGGGTCGTTTGAAATAAAGAAAATGCCCGATTTCCAAACACGTTAAACTGAGAAATGCCTTTGTACCATTTCAATATATACTTTTAAACACATACAACTCAGTAATGTCCGACACGATCACATGGTAATGCGTATCAATAGTACGAGTGTGCAATCTCGTGGAAAGTATACGCCAAAAAGAGTTTTGACGTGCATATGCTACGCAGTTTTTCGCATCTATGGGTAGGATGCGCTCTTGGATAGGATGGGGGTGGTGGGGTGGGTGATTTGTGCGCATAATACGCCATAAAGTGCATATCCTATGCACGCGAAAACCGTGTGCATGAAACTCATTTTGGGGTATACATTCCAGGGCTGGATTTTTGTTGGGAAAGTCGGGGGAGAGACGCACACTTCGATTAGGCTGGATAAACACATAACACGTTTATTACATAACACTAGGCTGTATCATACAGCACACAGAAAAAGAACAGTTTGCGACTTTGTGCTCCTAAGGGCTTTCACACTTTTCTCTCAGTTTTCTCTCAGTTGACCTGCTAATGAATTTTCCAAGCAGGGTCGAAACATAAACATCACATTCATCAGTAATATGCATCTAGACAGCTGAAATGGACAATGGTGGGCCTCCTCAAGAACTGCCTGCTCTCGCCACTGCACCTCTAAGCGCACGTCAGGACCTGAAACATTTCTCTCCTACACAGGCTGGATCAATGGATATTATAGAGCGTTTACTACTTTTAAAAAATGCGGGTTGGGTACAATATTTTCTTTTTTTGCGGTCTGAGTTGCGGGCGGGTTAGTTGAAAACGTTGGTCAGGTGCGGGTTGTTTATACATTGACATAAAATATACAAATTGGCTGGCTGTACACACGAAAACACAAAGGTGTCGGTTTCAGATTTATCCACTCTGGGACCCGGTTTCTTTCACAGTTTACACACAAATAAACAGCACACTCGATTTGAACATTGATAATAATCAGCATTATTAGAGTGATTTCTGAAGGATCGTGTGACACTGGTCTGGAGTAATGATGCTGTAAATTCAGCCTTACCATCACAGGAATAAATTACATTTTAAAATATATATTTATGAGTTATAAAATTGTGCTTTTACTGTATTTTCAATCAAATCAATGTAGCCTTGGTGATCAAGATTTTTTTTTTTTTTTAATTATAGCGACCCCAAACTTTCGAATGGAGGACATTTTATCTTATACTTCCTTTGTGTGTCTTATGTATGAGTTTTTGAAGCTGTGATAGGTAGATAGATGTTATATCACCATACAATGAGTCACTTGTGCCCCAGTTATGTCATCTCTATTATAAACTTTGCATGTGGCGTTTCACTGGTTTGGGCTTTTTAGATGCGCACTGGCCCTCTAAACCCCGACTGCAGACAACAATCGACTGCGAGGAAAATAAACCCATGAGTCATAGGGAGTCAGAGCTTGTGTTCTGTCATTACAGCAAGCTGTTATCTCTTCTATACAGCTGATACATACAGCTGAAAAGGCTGAGGCTCTGCTCAGCTCATCTGTGTGAATGCCTACCTTACACTGGACCACTAGAGCTGAGAGGGTGGATGCTCTCACGCCCTCTTTTAGGCCTTTCTTCCTCTCCTCTCCCATTTTATCTTTCTGTTTGGACTCTGTCTTCCCCCCTGCATCGCTGCTGTCCCCTTCATCTTCATCGTCCTCATCTTCGTCCGACCTAAGGCTCTTCTCGCTCTCCTCCGGAGACTCTCTCTCCTCTGTGGAGTCATCCACCGTGCTCTCGCTCCTCTCCTCTGGCTCTCCGCCCTCTTTGCTGTCTGCCAGGGGTGAGCGAACATGAGATGGGATGTCCCGGGCCTCTCCACGCAAACGTGGAATGTTGCCCTCCAGGAGGCGTCGCTGCACGATGCTGTGGGGCTGCTGTATGGGGCAAACAGGAATAGGAAAATATATCATTCATTGCTATGACTGTTTGAAATAGCATACTACTATATTTTGTATTAAAATTTTCTGTAAATGCACACAGATGTTCAATTATGTTTACCTAATACTGTTTCAAATTAAATATGTTTTTTTTTACACAATTACACAACATGCAATGAATGCAAAAAAAAAAAAATGTAATTATAAAAAAGTTATTTAATTAAATTGGGTATAATATTCAATTTAATTTAAAGGTGAGATGAATTAAGAAATCAACTTTCCCTTGAGGTTTTGATATATAAAAGGTCATGGTAATATAAGAATATCCTGTACATTTCAGAGCTGAAAACGTCCTTGTTAGTCAAAGAAAAACTTTTATAGACACCAGCAGAAAACGATTGTGTGCGCATCTTTACGTCATTGCCTGACGAAACACCGCCTCTACAGCACGTCTAATTCAGTAGCCCCGCCCACCGACTCATGGGGCTGTTCAGATCATGCTAGCTAGCAGCAATAAACATGCCGAAGAATATAGCAAGATATTGTGCTATTCCTGGTTGTGGAAGAACACAGTCGCTGCATAAGCTTCCTTCTGATCATAAATGTGTGATTTTTAATAAAGTTCCAGCTCACGTGGGGAAGACATTATACGTTTGTTCGCTTCGAGAGAGCCTCAAAACCAGTGCTGTAGAACATACCCTATTGCTTATTTATTATGATGTTTTTGAATGTAAAAACCACACGAATGTCATTAGTTGACCTCAGACAACAGTATAAAAAAATAAAAAGCCAGTTCATGACACCTTTAAAATATGCACAATAAAAGTTACATAAATTGTATTATATTAAATAAAAAAAATTATGAAAGTATTGCCATGTGACTACAATGTTTAGAGCCAATTACAAGACTAAAAGCAAAACTTTTTATGTATTTTGTGTTTTGGTGGCCTGAAAACTAACTTTCGAAAACGTTTTCGTCTGCATAAACTAAAAAAAAAAAACGTGAATTTGTGAAAACTGATGTCTTATTCATCCATATTGTTTTGTTTTTCAAAGTGACATCGCCAACTACTGGCCTGACATGAATAATACAGCGTCTTTTGTCGCTTTCGTGGATCGGTGTGAATTGGGATCGTTTTGGCAACGCTGTCGTGAAAAAGCTGTATACTATTGCTTATAAATTGTAAAAAAAAAATAACAATAAAGTATACACTCTTATTCTACTTCAAACGTCCAGCCCCCCCCCCCCCCCCCCCCCAAAAAAAAAATCCTTTCAGTAAAACTGCTGGGAAAAACTAATTTCTAATTTATGTAAAACTCATTTCTTTCAATTGGATACTTGTGCATATAAGTAAGTACCAGTGGAGCTATTTTTTAGATTGTTCTTTTGCTGAGCACTTTGATGATACATGTTAATTGTTATTCCCTTTTAAATTGTTGCAGTTTGATTGCTTGTGGGAAATAAACAAGTTTCTCAGTCCGTTTTAGTCATTGTAAGTGCATAAATAAACACTGAGTGCTAAGTTAACTCCATTAACAAACAGGACGGCTCCAGAACGACTCCCATCGCTTTAATTACTTCTAATGTTTGTGTGTCTGATTTGGCCATGGTTCCCGAAAGACACCATTAAGTGGAAAGTGGAAAGTGGAAGAAAATAGCTGTTTTTCCAAAATTAAGGTTGTGAGTGTCACTTTGTCAACCTTTGTGCAAATGTGCAGATTTAACAAGCTGGTGCAATTCAGTCTCATTCAAAAAGCTAACAGCACTAAACACAAACATCTCAAATAAAGGTTCCTGATGCAATATAGAAGTAAAACGGATGCCTTTCAGTTTCATTGGCCTTTTGATGTTAGTGGGATTCTATTATTCTGTTATATTTCTTTTGGCTAGATTGCACAATATTTCAGATATATTTCAGAAACAAATCCTGCACATTGTTGCTTATGACAGATAAGTAAATATTAGATAAATAAGGCAGTCTGTGCAGTGTACATTGTGCAGGTGCTGCGTTACTGTCTATGAGATTTCTTCTCCCAATAACTTAGTTAGAGAAGAGCTGCCATTTCCTTAACTGGCTAACCTGAGGAGAGCAGTGTGCAATTTGATCTGCTTTAAAAAATGTATCCGCCTCTCTAATAATACAATTATCAAGACTTTTCAAAGAACCACCCAGATATCCTCAAAGGGGAAGCTGAAAATACACAGAGAAACCTAGATATTCCCTTCCTTTTTTTGTCCCATCTCTTTTATCTTCTCAATGTAGTGCTGTTCTTTTGTAACTCAAAGCATATGCTTACCCTGTTCAAAAAATTGAATGTAAGGTTATAGCTCAACTTTTTGATTATATTAGTATATGTATATGACCAGCACCTGTGTGTGTGTGTGTGTGTGTGTGTGTGTGTGTGTGTGTGTGTGTGTGTGTGTGTGTGTGTGTGTATGTATGTCTACATACATACATACATACATACATACATACATACATACATACATACATACAGTCTTGTTCAAAATAATACCAGTACAATGTGACTAACCAGAATAATCAAGGTTTTTAGTATATTTTTTATTGCTACGTGGCAAACAAGTTACCAGTAGGTTCAGTAGATTCTCAGAAAACAAACAAGACCCAGCATTCATGATATGCACGCTCTTAAGGCTGTGCAATTGGGCAATTAGTTGAAAGGGGTGTGTTCAAAAAAATAGCAATGTCTACCTTTGACTGTACAAACTCAAAACTATTTTGTACAAACATTTTTTTTTTTCTGGGATTTAGCAATCCTGTGAATCACTAAACTAATATTTAGTTGTATGACCACAGTTTTTTAAAACTGCTTGACATCTGTGTGGCATGGAGTCAACCAACTTGTGGCACCTCTCAGCTGTTATTCCACTCCATGATTCTTTAACAACATTCCACAATTCATTCACATTTCTTGGTTTTGCTTCAGAAACAGCATTTTTGATATCACCCCACAAGTTCTCAATTGGATTAAGGTCTGGAGATTGGGCTGGCCACTCCATAACATTAATTTTGTTGGTTTGGAACCAAGACTTTGCCCGTTTACTAGTGTGTTTTGGGTCATTGTCTTGTTGAAACAACCGTTTCAAGGGCATGTCCTCTTCAGCATAGGGCAACATGACCTCTTCAAGTATTTTAACATATGCAAACTGATCCATGATCCCTGGTATGCGATAAATAGGCCCAACACCATAGTAGGAGAAACATGCCCATATCATGATGCTTGCACCTCCATGCTTCACTGTCTTCACTGTGTACTGTGGCTTGAATTCAGAGTTTGGGGGTCGTCTCACAAACTGCCTGTGGCCCTTGGACCCAAAAAGAACAATTTTACTCTCATCAGTCCACAAAATGTTCCTCCATTTCTCTTTAGGCCAGTTGATGTGTTCTTTGGCAAATTGTAACCTCTTCTGCACATGCCTTTTTTTTAACAGAGGGACTTTGCGGGGGATTCTTGAAAATAGATTAGCTTCACACAGACGTCTTCTAACTGTCACAGTACTTACAGGTAACTCCAGACTGTCTTTGATCATCCTGGAGGTGATCATTGGCTGAGCCTTTGCCATTCTGGTTATTCTTCTATCCATTTTGATGGTTGTCTTCCGTTTTCTTCCACGTCTCTCTGGTTTTGCTCTCCATTTTAAGGCATTGGAGATCATTTTAGCTGAACAGCCTATCATTTTTTGCACCTCTTTATAGGTTTTCCCCTCTCTAATCAACTTTTTAATCAAAGTACGCTGTTCTTCTGAACAATGTCTTGAACGACCCATTTTCCTCAGCTTTCAAATGCATGTTCAACAAGTGTTGGCTTCATCCTTAAATAGGGGCCACCTGATTCACACCTGTTTCTTCACAAAATTGATGACCTCAGTGATTGAATGCCACACTGCTATTTTTTTGAACACACCCCTTTCAACTAATTCAACTAATTGCCCAATTGCACAGCCTTAAGAGCGTGCATATCATGAATGCTGGGTCTCATTTGTTTTCTGAGAATCTACTGAACCTACTGGTAACTTGTTTGCCACGTAGCAATAAAAAATATACTAAAAACCTTGATTATTCTGGTTAGTCACATTGTACTGCTATTATTTTGAACAAGACTGTACATGCATACATACATACATAAAGTTGGTCAGCAGCAGAAAGCATGAAGTGCTCTAAAACCCAACACCAGCAGATGACATGGCACCCCAAACCATCGCTGCCTGTGGAAACTTTACACTCAACCTCAAGCAACCTGGATTGTGTGCCTCTCCTCTCTTTTCGCTCCTCTCTTTCTCAAAATATAATTTCATCAGAGAACATAACTTTCGACCACTCAGCAGTCCTTTTTGTCTTTAGCCCAGGCGACACGCTTCTGACACTGTCTGTTGTTCAAGCGTGCCTTGACACAAGGAATGAGACAGCTGAAACCCATGTCTTGCATACGTCTGTGCGTAGTGGTTCTTAAAGCACTAACTCCAGCTGCAGTCCACTCTTTGTGAATCTCCCCACAAATTTTGAATGGGTTTTGTTTCACAATCCTCTCCAGGGTGTGGTTATCCCTATTGCTTGTACACTTTTTTCTACCACATTTTTTCCTTCCCTTACCACTCTGTTAATGTGCTTGGAAACAGCTCTGTGAACAGCTAGCCTCTTTTGCAATGACCTTTTGTGTCTTGCCCTCCTTGTGCAAGTTGTCAAAAGTCGTCTTTTGAACAACTGTCAAGTCAGCAGTATTCCCCATAATTGTGTAACCTACAGAGCTAGACTGAGAGACCATTTAAAGGCCTTTGCAGGTGTTTTGAGTTAATTAGCTGATTAGAGTTTGGCACCAGGTGTCTTATATATTGAACCTTTTCACAATATTTAAATTTTCTGAGAAACTGAATTTGGGATTTTCCTTAGTTGTCAGTTATAATAATTTTAATTAATACAAGTAAAAAAAAAAAAAAAATATATATATATATATATATATATATATATATATATATATATATATATATATATATATATATATATATATATTTAAGAAATACTATAATAATGTAAAACAAATAATCATAATGTAAAGTATTTGTTACAAATGAATTCATTTAGTTTAATCTATTTTTATTGATATAGTGGAGATAAATGATAAAAAAGGAATAGAATAAAGAAAAAATATAATATCCTGAGAACATGAGCATTGATTTAGAAAGACTTTCAAATGATTCATGCTTGTGTCAACATTTTTCTACCATTGGGTAATAAATCTGTCAGCTCAACAAAACATTATATTTCCTCCAGCTATTCAACATCATCATTGATCCTCAGCTGTGGGTTAGATGGCATGTAATAGCATTTTTTTATAATAGACTTTTGTATATTGATCGAAAAAGAGTGCATTTATTACGTGGCCAACAGCAGACTCTTCAGTCAGATGGGCGATATGGACTTAAAATTATATCATGATATTTATGGTGTTTATTTTAATAACGATATCAGTGGCGATAAAATAGTATTATTGACCACTGTTTTGGCTACTAGTGAGAGCTGCATGCACTCTTGAGAGCCTCAGAAACACAAACATTGATCTAAAGTAAATCGTACCCATCATCAAATAGGCTCTTATAATATGCCAATTACATTAAAACAATTAAACAGTAAAATCCAAACACCATCCTTTGCAGAAATGGAAAGGTTGCAGAAATACTTTTCTTCAGTAAAAGTACAGATCATGTTTAAATAGCACAACTGTAGGCCTACTGAAAAACATCACACAATAATAATTCTAATAAAAAATACAGATTATGTATTTATTCATACTCTCATGGTGTAAACAGTGGCAAAAATTAAATAAAAATAAAGCAAACAGCAAAAGTAAAACCCCAACCTGTTTTCAGAAATGACGTATGAATAAAAACATACGTATGCATATTTGTCATTTTAACTGAACTTTTACAGGAAAATACAACAAAGAATACCGTTCCAGAGACTATCTCGCTCTCTCTTTGTGTGTAAGAAAGAAGACATTATACGTTTGTTCGCTTCATTTTACTGCAGAATTGTTTTTAAACAAGTCTCATGTCGAGCTGGATTTTCAGACATATTAAGATTAAAACACAATGCTGTGCCTTCTATATTGGATCCGACAGGAATGGTGCAACACACTTATGTGAGTAAAACATCTTTTTTATATGTAATAGTAGTCCCGGGGCTGAGTGTTTTCCAGACAGGCTACCAAAACGTAAGCCCGCTGATAGGCCACTGAATCTCAAATAGTGAAATAATATTCCTTTCTTGATCTGAGAGTGCACGCGTGTGTGTGTGTGTGTGG
The DNA here is from genome assembly GCF_024679245.1 of Pseudorasbora parva. Classification (NCBI taxonomy): domain Eukaryota; kingdom Metazoa; phylum Chordata; class Actinopteri; order Cypriniformes; family Gobionidae; genus Pseudorasbora; species Pseudorasbora parva. The sequence goes on along the minus strand of NC_090191.1, from coordinate 28,805,896 downwards.
GCGCGCTCGCAGTTCGCGCTTATATCGACCGATCGGACAGGCCGAGTAATACAAAATTAATACTCCAATCAGTCGCATGTGGATGAGAAATAAATCGTTGTGTTTGTTTGATAGACTTTTACAAGCCCTGTGATCGAAAGAATCATTCTGGTTGCCGCTTTCAAAACAATCCCTCCCTCATGTGAACGGAACTGACAAGGGGAGCTGAAGCTAATTAAATATGCAAATCTTATCCGATCCTAGCTGTGGGCGTTTACATATATATTGCAAACAATAAGATATTGCCCATCCCTGTCAGTCACAATGAGAGTTTTGTTGCTTTTTGACTTTTTGCTTTAAGATCAGCCTGGTGCAGGTGGCACTTCATTTTTCAATGGATGTGTTTTTCAGACTTACAGATTTATAGATTTTTATCTTCTTTCCTCAAATAAAAAGTCACAGAGGTTGCAGCAATCTGTTTTCTTATTCATTATATTTTCAGATCCAATACCTTGTGATCAGACACAAGCATGAAACTATATCCTGGCATGGAGTCAAAGGCTGAGATGCTATTGCAAATCTCAATTTATCTTGGCATAATGAAATGACCTCCACAAGAGCCCTTACATTCCTGTAGACACCCTCTTAAAAAAATGAGGAAACCTATCCAGCTGTGGCTTGACTGTTGACGATGCTGCAGGTGCTCTTTATTGCTGCTGTACATCCACAAGCAGGTCAATTAGATTGTTATAATTGATACGATTGATTAAATTGGCTGAAACCAAATGCATTGCTCTTGTGTCTGACAGACCAATCACAACTAGTTCTGTTAATCTTTCTGCTTAGATGGTTAGAGTGAACTAAGAGACTTAAAGGTAAATGTTTTTTACAGTCAGTATTTTTGCTTTGCTAGGTTCCACAATGACCTAGTACTGATCGTCTAACAATTTAACCTGTTTTGGATGAGAACACAGGTGAAGTTAGACATAGAACATCTGTAACTTTATTTACATGCAGAGGAAAATTTGGATGATGACAAAAAAAGTATATGTGTGCCAGGTTTCAGGTTGTTAGACTGGCCTCATAGTTCCAAAAAATACATAATTTAGGGCATTTACCTCATGCATGTCAAAACACTACATGTGTTTGTCTAAAAATGAAATCATACCATGATGGCATGGTTTGATTGCAGTGCAATACAACAGTGCAGATTGGGTTTTTAGCCTAGAAAACATCCGCCTTGCATCACTTTCTGGATGAGGATAACATCAGTAATTTTGCACACAAGTCTAAATGAATCTCAGAGAGCCTTTAAGTTAGATCTGAATGAAGAAAACTGTTGAGAAAACCTTCACAATGAGCACCATAGCTGGCCATTATTTTATTCTTATTGAAAAGATGAATAAGTTAACACATCTCTGATGAGCGTCATTACAGCACTTTTCTTTTTAATGAAGTGTGTGACCATGCATGTGTATGTATACATAGTCAGAGTCATTCATTTTCTGTTGGAATCCTCTGATTCACCTTTACATCTGAGAAACACGTATATACATATATACTCACTGGCCACTTTATTAGGTGGATCGTGCTAGAACTGGATTGGACCGCTTTGCCTTCAGAACTCCCTTAATTCTTCGTGGCATAGATTCAACAAGGTGCTGGTAACATTTTGGGGGATTTTTGCTCCATATCAACATGATAGTATCATGCAGTTGCTGCGGATTTTGCTTTTTCTTACTTGTTTTAGACATTTAAAAAGCAATGTCTTAATTCATTAAATTATTTATAATGTGATTAATTATTAGATTATAAATAATTATCTTAATGTACTGCATTCTAAGAAAAAAGGTACAGAGGAGGTATAATTGTGTTCCCTGGTGGATAACTGTACCTTTAAAGGTACTGAATTGATCCAGTTATATCATTGTTTTCTTCTACTTAGAGCAAGTTCGGTCCTAGTGAGTTACTGTCCTGCAGAGTTTGGCTCCAACCCTGAAAGACATCTATAGAAGCTCTTATTAAGAATTAATAGTGGTTTAGATGTTGATGTTTTATTGAAAATGTTTGGTCACCATTATGGTGATCAGTGTTTACTTTAGTTAGGGATTGACACTTGGCTTTTTATGCTTTTATGAGCTTGTGTTTTTTGTTACAGTGTTAACAAGACGCATAATCTGTTCAAGTCAAAAAGTAAACAAAAATATCATGGAAAAAAAAGTGTTTGATTAAACTCATCACTGGCTAAATTAAGAAATAATATTCACCAACAATACATTCTTGCTATAGATCAGACTTTCTGAATTCTGATTTTTAAATACATCCTGGTTGTATTTAAAGTTTTCAGATATCAAGAATAATATGAATCTCAACAATGGTGACATACTTAATGCTGCAATGCATGCTGGGAGCCATGAGTTTTATACTGTGGTGGCTCAGTCTTTCTACTTCAAAATTTCACTTTTAATTCAGTGTTATGTGGAAATTTACTAGTAATTTTACTCCTTTTTTTCAGCGTAAATGTACAAAAAATTGAATAAAAAAGGTTTTCAGTCTGCTTTTAAAGGCAAAAGAAACTTAATTACCTATGTTTCTCTTTATCTGGGTTTGCTCATAGAGCAAGTAGATTGATTTTGACAGGATTGATCATAGCTTTATGTTTCTCTCGCTCTCTCTCTCCTTTTAGAGCTGGCTGTACCTCAGCCACTGAGTCACGTTGCCTTGATAGAGCGATGCTCTTGTGTGGTACTGATAGTTGTTGATTTGAAAAGACTCCGTAACCTTGTGCGTCAGATTATATAAAGTCATTGACACACCAGACAAAAAAAAAGAAAAAAACACTAGTCAAATGGCCACCTTTCATTATACGGTTCTTAATATACAGTCTATGTAAAACAGGGGGATATAACAGTGCAGTTAAGAAACGTTTGTTTTTGCTGCATCATTTCAATTTTTATATAAATACTTCTAAATGGTCATTTTAAATTCAGAAATGCAATGGACACATTATGATCAAATGCAAATCTCCCCTCTAAATCTATTCAATCCCACCAGAAGAATTATTAAAAAATCCATTTTAACTTGTGGACGCTGCAAGGGCCTGCATGAATGATTCATGAATCATTTGCGTAGGTCTGTGAATTAGATGTGTGCTATTGGTAGTTTGGGGGCAATTGCAGTTCTTGGTCTGAATGAGAAAAATCTCTGTCCCAACCTGACGGAGCTGATCGTTGTATAATCAGAAAATTATGTTTGGGCTAGAACAGCATGTCAAAAACAGCTGTACTGTTGAATTGTGGGTAAATAGATGTCAGTGTCTAGTAACGGTGAAATGAATAAGGTTCGCACAATGGGCACTGTCCCTCTCACAGCATTTCTGTTTCATAACTTTAAGACATTAATGCACTAATTGAGCAGTGACCTGCAGGAACACAACCTTTTTTAACTATAAAGAACCTTTAGCACATAGAAAATGGAACCATATGACAATAAAAAACTTTTATTTTTAATAGTACATGCATGATTTAAGCCTTTTGGACTTAAAATAGCTCTCTCTCTCTCTCTTTCTCTCTCTCTCTCTCCCTCTCTCTCTCTCTCTCTCTCTCTCTCTCTCTCTCTCTCTCTCTCTCTCTCTCTCTCTCTATGATTAACGACTAATTATCGGACAGCAACAGGCTCCTCTCTCATGTCATGTGACCAGTGTAATGGCTGATCTCCCGCCCCAGCACCAGACAGCCAGCTGCGCTCTCTCTCTCTTCCTCTTTTTCTTTAAACCTATTTATCTTACCTCTTTCCCTTATCTTCTATGAAGCTACTATACAGCTGTTTATTTCCCCCCTTGACACAGGTAGTATTTTTAGCATCTCTCCTGAAGGAACATTTTGTATCACAGCTCCTGACAATCCCTCAGAGATGGAGAAGAGGGACTGAGGTGAGGAAAAAAGGCTCAGCCATTCATCAAGTAACCTTAATAATTAGCGTTAACCCATTTAATCCCACCGGTTTCTCATTGGCAAAACAGGATCAATGAGTCAAAACAAATATCCCATTACTGTCTTGTTATTAATCTTTACACCATTTTGTTTTTGTGTGAATAGCACTCTTAAAATTACATTTTATAAAATAGAAGATCCATTTGGGGTTCCCCAAAGAATCATTAAGTGAACTAGCCAGACCCACATCAAGATGTTTGGTCTGGAAACTCACCACTGACAGGGCTCAATCCGAGGGGCGGGATAAACGGTTGTCTTTCAAAATCCCTCTGCACGGCGTATACACAATTAGATAGTGCTACAACCACAGCAACGAAGGTGAAGCAGAGTTGACAGATTAAACATTTTCACCGTATCTAGTCGGCAAAACTCAGAACACATCTTCCCTTTTTAAGAATGACTTCAGTGTCATTCTTTGTTCTTTTCTCAGAGAAAAGCTTAACTCTGAGTCTTCCAGAGTCGCAGTCAAAGCTTATTCGAAACACCGCCGTTCGCCAGTTTCTGTGTTTACTAGAAACACGCAAGCACAACTCTGCCGTCATTATGTTAAGCCCCGCCCACTGACTCTATACACGATGCGATTGGCTCTACCAGAGTTTGGTTTTTACAGCTCAGAACTGTATTGAGAGTTGCTAGACAACACTCGCGGCAAATTAGATCTACTGCCGCTAGGGTGCGTCTAGATTTCTAGGCTATACGTGAACAGTTCTTAAAAGAACCGTTTTTTCTTAACATTAAGAATATTTTAATAATCTGAAGTACTCTATAAGTTCTTCACTGAACCATGCCAATAGAGAACGTTTTTTTTAAAGAGTGATATTGGTTTGCAACACAGCCCCGATTTGAGGTGCTTGGAAAGTTGCTTACTCTGAGGTTTTACAAATTTCTGGACGAAAGGATTTTTGAATTTCCAGCACTGGAATGCATTTTTATCACTCACCATGGTCGCAACTCTCAAACAGGTTGTAGGCTAAAGCGGCAATGTGGACTGATGTAAACATCAGAATAGCATTGCTTTACTAAATGGCCTTTAAATGGCAGGAGACATTGTGCACTTCAAAAACAGGCAAAGCAACAAATTATAATATTATAACATATCCTAGCTTTTTACAGAAAATATTTAGATGTAACCTCCTTTGTAACCCCACGTGCATCACTGAGCCTTGGCTGCCCATGACCCTGTCGCCGGTTCACCACTGTTCCTTCCTTGGAGCACTTTTGATAGACACTGACCACTGCAGATCGGGAACACCCCACAAGAGCTGCAGTTTAGAGATGCTCTGACCCAGTCATCTAGACATCACAATTTGGCCCTTGTAAAACTCGCTCAAATCCTTATGCTTGCTCATTTTTCTGCTACTTGCACATCAACTTTAAGGACAAAATGTTTACTTGCAACACGATCACATGAGAATGCGTATCAATAGTATGAGTGTGCAATGTCGTGGAGTGTATATGCCAAAATGAGTTTTGCAATGCATATACGCAGTTTTTCGCGTGCATATGATACGCACTTTATGTTGTGTATAAGACACACTCTTGGGTAGGATGGGGATGGGAGGTTTGTGTGTATAATATGCCATAAAGTACATATCATATGCACACGAAAAACTGTGTATCATATGCGCACGAAAAACTGCGTACCATATGTATGGCAAAACTTATTTTGCCGTATATATTCCACAACATTGCACAATCATATGAATTTTAGTGAGATTGGGCTCTTATACTTACTGCCTAATATATCCCTCTAACAGATGCCGTGATGATTACATAATCAGTATTATTCACTTCACCTGGTCATAATGTTATGCCTGATCGATGTATATGTATATGTATGCAAGCAGGCTGTCAGTCGTACGTGCTTCAACTTTAACATACACATTCAGTCATTGTCTACCCACATCTTTGAATGGTGAGAAATGTGCAGCCTTGGACTATATAATTCATCAAATAGCGGCAGCATAAACAGCACACAGTTCTTCAGTGCATTTAGAAGCATTGTAAGGAAGTAAGGAGTGCATTTTTCTCTTTTTCACTCCATCCACATCTCCCGTGCATGAGGGACGATCTGAGTGTGCCCTTTTCATGCTCAATGCTTTGCTTTTCTAGTTCATGGTAACAGAGAACAAGGCAGTATGAGAGAGAGAAGAGGGGACTGCAGAGGGCCTAAGGGCTGAAAAACAAACCTAAGGTTACATAACCAGAACCATTTCACGTGACACTCGTAGGTTAATTAGAGCAGCAAACCAGGGTGCCTTGAGAACACTTCTAAAATCATTGCCTATCAATGAATCGACAGTGGCATTCAGAGGAGTCAGATGTATTAATTATACAGTTTATCTGTCATTATACAAAAATATTTGACAGTCTCGCATTGTACTGATTATGTTTTCACTTTCTTATGTTCCTGTTTTTTTGCCTGTCTTAGTTCTCTCTATTAGTTTCCCTTGTTGTTAATCATTTCCCAAACCTGTTCTGTTTTATCCTTGATTACATTCCCCATATATTTAAGCCTTGTGTTGCTTTTATGCTTAGTATACTACAAATACATTTACATAATTATGTACTTAATTATAAATACCCTGCAAATGTACTTTTGGTATACTAAATTGCTATACTTAAAGTCTGCTAAATTAGAACAACTAATTTAGTATTTAAAGCCACAATATGTAATTTTTTGCCACTAGAGGTCAAAACAAAGGTGTAGCTTGATGATGCTTTGATTTTACAAAGCTTCCGAAGACGACCGCTTCCGCTTCTTCCACGCGCGGATGTGCGGTAATGCAGCGTTGTTTCATCATTAGAATTATGCTATGTTATAATGCTACTCTGTGCATACGCTCGGCGGCTACTATGAGACAATTGTTGCACACTGCAGTAAGATAGAACATTCTTAGACATGGTAAAACATGGTACTCGCTGTAAATCATGAAAACAAGATTTAAACAATAAGACTAAACGTGTTGAGCTGTATAACAGTGATTATTTTTCTGTTGATTAATGTATCCAAAAAATTGCTCACCTGTCTAATAAAACACATAAAAGTGTCTGTAGTGGTTCCACAGTTTGCATTAAGGGTAATGTGGGTATGATGTCATTGATAGGTGACGCATGGACCCGGTTCGTGTCCTGGTTAAAATCGTTTATTTCTCTGGATTTAAACATTCAAAGAAACATTTGGGATAATGTACACAATTCCACAAAATATATAACATTGTTCTACTGCTTTTTGGATATTTGAATCCAAAGATCTAAATATTGTGCCTTTAAAGGAAGTGTTTGTAAGATTGTGGCCAAAACTGGTACTGCAATCACTTTCAAATGACTGCAGAGCGGTGTATCCCCCTCCCCCCGGATGCCGAATCACTACTGACTTTGTGATTGGTCGATAGGTGGAGGGTGGAGCTTCAGGCCAAAACATCAACATCAGTTGAGGGCTGCAACAACAACTTTTAAATGACAATATACTGGTCAGACTACTGTTGTCAGTGATAAAAGTATTTGAAATTAACATGATTTCTTAATGTCTAGTGACATATCAGGGTTATTTTATGATGAATTGAAATATTTTATGTACATACAGTTCCTTTAATGCACGTTAGTAGCATATATAATTTGTTATTTATTTCCAGGGATCCTGTCCCAGCTGAGCAACTAACATTGAGATAAATGAGAATGCTAACAGTTATTTTTCTATAGACCTCCTCGATGTCTGTGGTTATGGAAGCGTCATTGAAATGCTTTGGAAACATACATACATTAAATACATTAAATACATTAAATTATAAATTATAACTATAAATTTAACTGAAATTTGTTTTGGGGCTTTCAACTTATCCAAAATGATCTGTATTTCACACCCTGCAGTTCATTCATCTAAACGCATGGCATAATCTTCCTCTTGCCCTTAAGAGGTAAACAGCCCACTGTAGAGCGCAACAAGATAGTACCATCTGTCTAACTGTCAGTAGGTATCTGTCTGCCCTCTCGGACTCTTCACGGCAGGACAAGCGTGACACATCTGTGCCATCCGTGAGCGTCAAGATGGAATCTGGTGAATAATTGCTTATGACAGCCTTCATGAAACAAGAAAGAGGCAGAGAATTGTATTGTTGTTGTTTTTTGGTGTTTTTTTGACAACCAAACCCAGATGGTGGTTGACAAGCAAAAACAGCTGCATAGTAATACACACAAAAAAAAGCAGAATAGGATATTTCTTGAGACACATTGAGCGTTTTAAATTGATGTGAGACAAAAACACAAGACTCCTCTGCCTGTGACAGCCAGTTATCTTTAGCTCACACATTTTAGAGGCTCTGACAACGTAAGCTGTGCACACAAGGTTCAGCTCTTCCCTGCTGTGCATAGAGATCATTTAAACGCTCTCTCTAATCATAGGCACACACATAACACCACGCATGCGTGCTCATATTCTGAAGGTTTCTTGGAGTGCGCGCTGGGAGTTTGGGTATGTGCCATCTAATCAGAGTAGTGGCTAGAGATGACAGCGGGACAGTTATTATGGCAGACAGACAGAACCAGTACAATTTAATGACAGAGGAAGAGGAAATCGCTAAATGAACGGGACATTACCTCTTGGTTTATTGTTGGCCTATTACTGTGTGTGTGTTTAGGTAGTGATAAATCTACATTGTGGGGAACTTGTGGTGCCACTGAGACTTCATAAAGGGATTAACATGGAAAAGTGTGTTTGTAAGCGTTAGGATTAGGGGTAAAATATTATAATTATCTTGCCATGAGATAACCCATTATGTGTGTGTCCACCAATATTTCTCTCTAAGCTTCTGATGTTGATGACTAAAAATATGTTGGGAAAAAGCTAGAGAGCTTAAGCTGTGAGAAATCTTGTGTGGAAATATGGAGTTCTGATTAATTCATGAGAGGATTAATTTGCGCACCGTTACGGAGATTTCAACTCCATAGAAGCCAGTAGAAGCCAGACACAGAAGCCAGTAGAGGCCATTTATGATTTTTCTGTCTTGCTTATGTAACCTCGACTTTTTTTTTTTGTTGTTGTTGTTGTTGTTGTTGATGAGGAAAAACAGTACAAAAATGAGTAGCCTAATAAGTATCTATAACATTATTTATTAACAATTATTTCCAGTCATCAATCTCGGTCAGTGTGTGTATTAGCAATGGGTGTCTGTTGTCAGTGACTTTCTTCAGGTTACTTCTTTATGCCATTAGGTGATGAAAAGTGACAACCTTTATTCATTTCCTGCATCCTAATAGACATATCTCTCTGTTTTTCGCATATATATATATGTGGAAATAGTTTGTCCGACGGCTAAAAGTAAAGCTAAAAGTACCGGACCACATGTTTCTTTCGCCGTGATTCTGAAGTGCGAACCCAGTTTTCTATCCCATTAATTCATGAAAGAGGAGATGTGAATGGCCAGTATGTCTAGATTTCATTCACTCATACATACTTTTTAAAATGGTCACAAAGTAGGTTCTTTATCAAATGTACAGTAACTACTCAGACAGTTTGCAATTTTAGAAACAATCACGTCTTTCAGTCAACTGATCTGTTTAAGAAACAAGTGGTTCTTATGAATGAGTCACTGAATTATTCACTCAACCTTTCATTTTATTTTAGAATTTGAAACACTGATTAATTCAGAAACAAAATGCTATTATGTGTTGTTTTGGATATCCATGACAGCATTTGTTGGCATAAAAAAATGATGAAACTCAATATTATTAACTTTGTGCTTACTGAACTGCTGCATAAAAGCAATTGTGTTGTTTGTCTATATATACGCACGATTGTGATTCCCTGAATCCTTGTGCCTACTGCTGAATCACATTCATGTCGCCACTCTTGCTTGTTTGACAATACTTTTAGTATAACTAATTACATATTTTATACTATTTTTTTCTTCCATTATGTTATATCAAAAATTAACATGTTTCTCAGGTGACCAAAAGACCCACCTAATAGAAATAGATTGCTCTTAGCAAGAACACAATTTTCATCCCCAACCTCATAACATCCTCTCAAATTAACAAATGAATCACTTAATTTAACGCAAAAATATAAATATGTTTTTCAAAGAGGTAGAGTAACAGCGTAGTAATTATAATTAGCTTGATTCAAGTACAATAGAAGTCAATGGGAGGTCCTCACCATGATATAAACCATGTCATGTGTGTACGTGTGTGTGTGTGTGTGTGACTCTCATCTACCAGCATGGAGGGGAAGCAAATTGCCAGATCTACTGATGTGTCAGAAACACTCACTGCCATGCCTGGAGCGCTAAATAATGCATCATGTGAGCATTGTGTAATGGGATGCAAAAAAAACATGAAAGTGCTTAATGATTTGTATATATATATATATATATATATATATATACATACATACATACATACATACATACAGTATATAATGCTGCGTGCATGAATCCTTTCACATATTCATGCGCAGCATTTGAGGTAAGTACATTAAACTGTTACGACCATTTTATGGAACAACAAAAGAGCCACTCACCAGGTCTTTGGAGGTGCCCAACCTCTTCAGCCCATCCAGGGGCAGAAGATCCGCCGAGTCCTTGTGCATGAACTGGGTGGCCTGTTTCAGTCTCCTCTGCTGGTGCATGATGGCTTTGTCCCTCATCTCTAACTCCTTCTTGCCTGCACTCATGTTTCCCGTAGACGAAAGACTAAATAAACAGAGCTTTGCACTATCACGGGCACTACTGAAGCTTATTGTGGCACTGCACTAACGGGTGAGACCGTGCAAGACCGTGACCCTGATACAAAGCGAGACAACCTCGTACACACTCCCCCTAAAGCATGCACATGTGAGTGCATGCAGGCGTGAAATCAGCCGAGGGATCAAAAATGGCCAGTTTTCCCCTTGATAACAACTTCTAACCAAACATAAGTTGGAATTACTCCGCTTAAGTCCGCTATTGCAGCTTGTAATCTCTCCTGTGGCAGGTGATCCTGATAATCTTCTCCTGTGGATTGACAGCTGTCAGTCCAGTGCAGTGATTGTCATGGTGAAGAATGTGTGATTGTTGAGAGCTCGGGTCCGTCTGCGTCCTAGCGACGTTCACGCTGTCCTTGCAGCGCTGCAGAGGCGAACCGTCCTCCCCTCTTTCCCTCTCGTTCTCTAGCTCTCCTCCCCTCCTCTCTCTGTCTCCACCTCCCCTTTCTTTCTCCACCTACCTCTCTTTCACACTTCTCTCTCTCACTCTGTTCCACGAGTCTCTCTTAATCTCGTTCTCCCCATATTGTCTTTTTAAAGTGACTTCTTTCAGCATGTAACATTAATTAGCTTTGAATGATGAAGGCTTCTTTGAAATGCTGCGCTTGGCCTTCATCTTTGGCCTTCTCATTCTCACGCACACATGTATGGCAAAACTGTGATAGACTTTCTAGTTGAAAATCTGCTCACCATGCAACAAAAGATTTATAAATAGTGTATATGTGACCCTGGAATACAAAACCAGTCAATAAGTCGCACCGGTTTATTTGTGGCAATAGCCAACAATACATTCACTCTAAAATAAAAAAAATTAAAAAAACATTGCTGGGTTAAAAACAATTCAAGTTGGGTTGAAAGTGGACTAACCCAGAAATTGGGTTGTTTGAATGGGTCAATTTACTGGGTTCAAACATTTTCAACCCAACTTGAGTTGTTTTAACACAGCATTTTTTTGAGTATATTGTGTGGGTCATTTAAAGATATATTTAAAAATGTATTATTAGTAGTAAAATGCGTTGCTTAAGTCTTCATTTGGACAACTTTAAAGGTGATTTTCTCAATGTGTAGATTTTTTTGCACCCTCAGATTCCAGATTTTTGGAAACCGCTTATTTATTCCGCTTTCAGATGTTGTATACGCCTCACTGTCAAAAAATTGACCCTAATGACTGGTTTTGTGGTCCAGTGTCACACATAGGCTACACACCAAGGCATTGTCCCAAATGTATTAGGTCAAATTTCTCTGTACATTAATATTAATAATAATAACCATTTTAATGGCTTTGTAATGTAAACATCGTAAAGTGTGTAAATACATTAATATGCTACTATGTGCATGCCAGGCAACAGTCGAGTTTTACACAGATCCTGCTCCATCTCTTTGTCCATCCAGTGGTCTTTGCCCTGAAATAATGTATGTGTAAAGTCCCGTTGAGGAGAGAAGATGTGCAGACGTCTGTTAATATTTTGGAACAAACAGTGACATGGTTGACATTTTCAATGATCTGTGTGGTTTGCTTCACTGACATGAGGTCAGCCAGAGATAAAGATTGCAGCCAATTATTTTTTTCAAGTGGTACTATATAGAATGACTCAGGATAGAGTATCAAGGCTTTACTTTCGAGCTTTTATTTAAAAAAACTTCACCACTGTGATTCAGCATTTAAATGAACAGATTTATTCTGATTTAGACTTCACCAGTCTGATTAATTGGTGTTATTCAAAACAGAGCTGAAATTACATTGAGAATTGCGAGAGGCCGAGTGTTATAACAGAGCAGATGTGACTTGTTAAATCAGTCGTCGAGGCAGAACAAGCTGTTTCTGCTGCATTTCTTTCAGCTTGAGACCTGCGATCCATCAGAGTCAGCTCACTATAGCAGTGACACATTAAAGGACCATGCAAGGCCTCATTTCTTTCTTCAGCTCTGATTTGCTGGAGATGTTATCGTTTGGCCACATGGTGTACAAGAGAAAATCAGTAAAAGTCACACCCCCCTCACTCAACCCCCCAATTCCCAACCAGTACAAATCACGCTGCTGGCTATGTGAAAAGAGGTCACTGTAATACAGAAGAATCGCTGCTCTTTGCTGCCTGTTCTGTATCTGAGTGCGGGATATGTTTTTCATGTTTTTATTGGGATTTATGATCTTAGTTGTTTTAACACTTAAACATTCAAATAATCTGCATTTGCATTATGTGCAGTTTTAACGAATAGCAGAACTGTGTGTGTGGTGAAAATATATATTAAGTAAAGAATTAAGCTGTTGCGCCACCAAGTGGTTATATTCTTGCAAAAATGACAACTAGGACCAAGGAAGTCTCAGTAGAACGATTTTGATATTTTTTCATAAACAGATTGACTATGGCAGGATAAATGTCATAATGCTTGTCAAGAAGTCTTATTTTCCCCTTTAAAATAAAATGCAAAAAAAAAAAAAGCATATAGAAAATAAGTCCCCCCAATTCTTAATATTGTAATGGCAAAAAAATTTATAATATAATTATATAATTAATATTATATAATTAATAAAATATTATAAAAGATAAACGTTTATAATAAACAAAAGTTTTTACATAATATGTGTGTACTGGGTATAATTGTGTATATATAAATACACACACAAATGTAAAAAAAAAAAAAAATAATAAAAAAAAAAAAAAATATATATATATATATAATTTATATGTATATACAGTATATACATGCAAATATTTCTCAAATATATATATGTATGTTTGTGTGTGTTCAAATATACATAATGAGTGTCTCTTCGGTTTCCTTTCCTCATCTGCATGCATGCAGTACAATTCCAAAACATTCGGATAAAACTGTCAATCATATTAATAGAGCTCTGCTGATGCTTTTGGAGTCTGTTGTCATAGAAACAAATTGTCATCTAGAATCTTCTAGGCACTTGCTTACAAATTAATTTCTATCAGCATTTTGATAACTTGTTTTACACACTTTATACAGTTTTCTTATTTCCTTATTTTGTTTAAATATAAAAAAACATTTTCATTTAGTACTGCCCTTCAGAACCAACAGGGGATACTTGCATGTTTCCCGGAAGACAAATTCATACAATTTACCTTGATTTTCAAATTCAAAAAGTTTTCACCCCCGGCTCTTAATGCATTGCTTACTTCTGGAGCATCAGTGAATGTTGAATCTTATTAAATAGTTGTGTCTGAGTCCCTCAATTGTCCTCAGTGTGAAAAGATGGATCTCAAAATCATACAGTCACTGCTGGAGAGGGTTCAAATATGCAAAATCTGCCGGAAAACTGCAGAACCTGGAGGATTTTTCTGAAGAACTTTGGACAGTTTAACTGATCAAGACAAACAAGGGACGCATGAACAACCATCACAAAACAAAAACCAGCCGTGGTGATTCAGGTAACAACACACAGTATTAAGAATGAATTAATGGTTCATAAACTTTTAAAGCTATTTTGCTTAACCAACGGATGATTACCCCTTTCCGCTGCCCCATCATCCTCCCCTCTTACAGGTGGCTTGTCTTTGCTGGGACATCTGCTCAACACCCAAAAGACCCAGTGACCAGAGTCGTGCTAGGACATACACATGCTATGAAACACAGGATATAATCCACTGTACGTATGCCAAGACAGTGAATGAAGGGCAAGAAGTATAATCAACGATTCGGTTGAAAGGCGATGAATTAATCTGATGCAAGCCATTTGCTGTAATGATGACACAGCTGGTATGATATAGGACGCTGCAGTGTGTGTATGATGGACAGCCGATTACACACAGACTTCCTCTGTGAGGACAGAAGGTGACCTCACTAAGGACAAGTGACACTATGACATCTGCCAAATCCAAGACACAAAAAGAAACAAGCAATATAAAGCCTTTTATTTGCTTCTCTGAACATTTTATTTTTTAACTTACAACCTTTACATTTTCAAGGCAACTTGGGAATGTTCAACAAAACCATCATCCATTTTGGCTCAACATATGAAAAAGAATCAAAATGTTACGAAACCAAAAGTAAATGGAACATAAGTATAAAGTCCTTAACTCTTGAAATAAAAAAATGTAATAAAAAAAAATAATGTAATTTTCTTTCACGTTAATATCGCAGCTGGTCATCTCACTCAACAAAATGCAAAAATACATCACAGCGATTTAGGTCAGGCGCTTATGTATTTGTGCTTCATATGTGCAGCACATTTTAAGACACTTCTCCAGATATGCAGTATTTGGAATAAAACTATTAAATTAAGAGTAGTATTAAGTCAAAAATCAACAACTTGTCAGGCACAGACAGTTCAGTACAACATTCACCATTTAGTCTGGCACTTTGGATCTTAAAGACACAGCTCACCCAAAAATCGCTCACCCTTTCTTCTGCAAAACACAAAATAAGATCATTAAATATTTGTACTATTTTTGTCCGTATAATGAAGATAATGGAATCCAAAATAATATTGGACCCCACTGACATTCACTTTATGGACCAAATAAAATAAGACATTCATACAGGTTTTGAACGAAATAAGGGTGAGTAAAGGATGATGGGATTTTAATTTTTGAGCGAACTACCTCTTTTATGTCTCATTCGAGGCCTTATTTGAATCCGCTTGTAATCTGCAGGATCTATAAATCTGAAGCCTTCACTTGTGCATCTGTATATTAGTAGTAATATATGTCATGTTTTATATCATTAAGATCCTGTACATGCATTTGAAATAGTAGATTCTATGTAGATTGAACATGTTTGGTGCAACTCTAGTAGTGTACTCTCTCTTTGCCAAGATAAATAAAATTATATATTTATTGAATATATTAAAACTGATTTTTAATACAAAGGCACCTTAACAGAACTTCTGATGGAGATATTAAGTATTGAGTCTTTTTTACTTTACTTCAAACTATTGACTTCTATTTAGAAGTAGGCCTATTTTACCCAAATGAAAATAAATAAACATTCAGTCATTTCTTTACCCTCATGTCATTACAAAGCTTTGGTGGACATAAGCAAGAATGTTCAAGCCATTTGTTTTTGGAAGACCATGAGGGTGAGAAAATGACGACGAATGTTCATCTTTGGCTAAACTATCGCTTTAATATCTCCAGCAGGCTCTTTGTGCTGGCTGATCCGGTGTGGTGATCCTTGACTGGGCTCGCTATAATAGAATCTGTGTTCTGGCTCAGAGGACATTGGGCAGGTAGAGTGAGCAAAGCAGCATGTTCTGTCCCAGAGCAGGGAAACGTCTGAACGCCTCCCAGGCATCTGAAAAAATGTTGTATTTGAGGAAGACGCGGTGCTCCAGGCTGGTGGGAAGGCTGACATCTCTGCTCATGATATAGATGCCGTCGTTGTGCAGCGTGCAGGTGAGGTTCAAGCCCGACTTGGACGTGTTCTCCTTGAGTTGCAACAATTCTCCCGTCTGCACATTGTAGGACTGTACTGTCAGCATGTCCTCCGTCTGGTTTAGCCTCCGCCGTCCCATTTCTGCGGGTTCTAGCTCATGTGTGTAGCC
This sequence comes from Pseudorasbora parva, assembly GCF_024679245.1. Lineage (NCBI taxonomy): Eukaryota > Metazoa > Chordata > Actinopteri > Cypriniformes > Gobionidae > Pseudorasbora > Pseudorasbora parva. Next base: position 28,789,674 of record NC_090191.1, on the reverse strand, counting down.
GCCCACTAGATAGATGGTGTCTTCCACTGAGAGCATCTGCTGCTTGCGCACGTGAGCCGAACAGGAATGGAAGACGGACCACGTGTCTGATGTGGGGCAGTAGCGCAGCACGCTGGTGTTTCTATCTGTCAGATGTTAGGAGAAAAACTCAGATGACGGAATCTCTCTGAGAAGACTGCAATGTACCATTAAATACAACTTTTGTGTAACTTTTTTTGTGTATTTTTTCTGATGGTTTCAATTTTATTTAATGATATTATATCTATATATATTATAAATTTTATATTATAATATAATATTTTTATATCAATATATATATTGAAATAATTCAGAATAATTTTTATTCTGATTTCTCATATTTTTGCTTTAAAGGGTTAGTTCACCCAAAAAAGAAAATTGTCATTAAAAAATGAAAGTCATTCAACCCCTATTAATGACTCACCCTAATGTTGTTCCTCACCATTAAGACCTCTTAAGAACACAGTTTAAGATATTTTAGATTTAGTCCGAGAGCGTATCCAGGTGTATGCAAACTATACTGTCCATGTCCAGTAAGGGAATAAAAACATAATCAAAGTAGTCCATATGTGACATCAGTTAGTTAGGTAGAATCTCTTGAAGCATCAAAAATACATTTTGGTCCAAAAATAACAAACTACGACTTTATTCAGCATTGTCTTCCCTTCCGCGTTTGTTTTCAAACCTCAAATAAAGATTAAAACGGTCATGAATCAGTTTGGATCGCGTGTCAAACTGTTGAAATGATGTGACACTGGCGATCCGAATCTTGAATCAATTCGCTGATTCATGAACGTTTGAATCTTTATTTGAGGTTTGAAAACAAACGCGGAAGAGAAGACAATGCTGAATAAAGTCGTAGTTTTTGCTATTTTTGGACCAAAATGTATTTTCGATGCTTCAAGAGATTCCAATTAACTAACTGATGTCACATATGGACTACTTTGATGATGTTTTTATTCCCTTTCTGGACATGGACAGTATAGTGTGCATACACTTGGATACGCTCTCGGACTAAATATAAAGTGTGTCTCGAAGATGAAGGGAGGTCTTACGGATGTGGAACGCATTAGGGTGAGTCATTAATGACATAAATTTCATTTTTGGGTGAACTAACCCAGAAAGATACACTTGTGATAATCTAACACTCACTTAAAGTGAGTAATCTTATACCAATACTAAAATTATATACACAAAAAGAGCAATCTCTGACCCCCTTGCACTAGACAAACCACAGATAACTAGACACATCATAAGTGAATTGTACCTCTTCTGGTTCAAAGGTGCCACATGGTTCCATATATATATATATATATATATATATATATATATATATATATATATATATATATATATAAATTAGCCAGAGATCAGTATCACAATTAGAAGATCTGGGATCTGTCAAATCATCTCAGATGTATCAACGGACCCCAGGTCACCTTTTTCCATTGCTCTGTGGTCCAGTTCTGGTGCTCATGTGCCCACTGTTTACACTTTTGGCAGTGGACAGGGGTCAGCATGGACACCCTGACTGGTCTGTGTTTATGCAACCCATATGCAACACACTGCGATGCACTGTGTATTCTGACACCTTTCTATCAGAACCAGCAATAACTTCATGAGCAATTTGAGCTGCAGTAGCTCGTCTGTTTGATCGGATCAAACGGGCCAGCCTTCGCTCCCCACATGCATCAATGAGCCTTGGCCACCCATGACCCTTTCCCCGGTTCACCACTACTACTTTCTTTGACCACTTTTGATAGATACTGACCACAATTTGGCCCTTGTCAAACTCGCTCAAATCCTTATGCTTGCCCATTTTTCACCCAGGTGCCATGATGAAGAGGTAATCAGTGTTGTTCACTTTACTTGTGTCATAATGTTATGCCTGATTAGTATCTAGTTAAAAAATAAGGGCTTGACGACATCAGCGAAAACAGGGGGGGGGGGGGGGGGGGTGAAGTAAAGACAAGCTTTTTTTTGTTCAGAATAACACACATTGTTCAAAGTACTAATGATTGTGTAAAATAACGTAAATACAGTCTAATGCCTGTTAGTGTGTGTGCATGTGAATGAACCCATCTCTCAGACAGTAAAACACACCTCTAGAGGTATAACCGCCCATGACGTAGATCATGCCCTGACACTCACAGGCAGAGAACTCAGCGAGAGGATCAGGCAGAGACGCCACACACGTCCACCAGTCCTGCTCGGGACTGTAGCACTCTACCGTCCCCAGACAATGACCTCCAACCGCATACAGCTTCCCACTCACAGCCAGGAGCTTGAAGTTTGACCTGGACACAAAAAGAGCAATTTCTGACCCCCTTGCACTAGACAAACCACAGATAACTAGACACATCATAAGTGAATTGTACCTCTTCTGGTTCAAAGGTGCCACATGGTTCCACTCGTTCTTGCAGGGGTTGTAGCAGTGGGCCACCGAGATCTCCTGACTTGTCATTCTGTATCCACCAACAATAAACAAGTAGTTGTCCAGCACAGCAGATCCGTAACCTCGGACATTGATCATGTCGGGGGGAAGATTGTTGGCTAAAGGTTTCCAGCGTTGTTCTAGCTCACTATACCTCAACATGGACCACGGCTCGTCCTGATTTGCCAGATCCAGACAGGTGTCAGTAAAATCCCCTATTGCTACTAAAGTGGCCGTGCCTTTCATGCGCATATCTCGGATCTGATCCCGCAGAGCAGCTGGCAACATCCTGAACTCCGGCCTGCGCAGCATGGGATGATAATAGCAGCTCATGAATTTCATGCAAGCCTTTCTGAGATCATGCATCCCGTAGATTTCAGAGAGCTTGAAGAGCTCGACGCAGTTCTCCTGCCTGATTTCCGAGAGGAGCAGTTTTAAGATGGAAGTTACTTGCAGAAAAGACGCGGTTTCGAACAGGTCCTCCAGGGTCTCGTTGGCCACCTGAACTTTGGAGGTGTTGATGAACTCCAGCACCAGCTCAAGCCCCGGCGTGCTCAGTCCCCGCAGCTGCACCGAGTCCTCCGCAGACTCGCGCATCCCTGAGCTGTACAGCGCGCGGAAGTAATCGCTCTTCTCAATCAGTTTGCTTTTACTCACATTGTACGTTTTGTCATCCATCACGATCTCTATAATCTTTTCGGGGGATGTCATGTCTGCTGTTCTGGGATCAGCGGCTGTTATTCATCTGTGATTAGAGACGCTTTCTCATCCTTCGATGCCAAACGCCTATATATGGAAATATTCAGCGCATAGAATCCGAGTCTGCTCATGTGCATGCATATATCTCATAAACAATCGCGTCATTTGCAAACAAGGTCTACAACTGCAGAAGCAAACAAGCGGATGGTTTTGCAAAGGAATGGTGCTTTAAATTCTTCTGCTTAATATGTTTAATTTGGCTCTTATATACAGTCAGCTAATGAGCATTTGTGACCGCTATATTGGCACTTGTTTAAACGCAGTTCTTATAGGCAGAAAACTCTGTCGTTGTATAAATAATATGGCAGTTTATTTTCTTTTATTACATTGTACACTTCGGGATTTCAAATGCAAATCAGTTCCTGTTTTGGTCTGGTGGTTTGTGTTGCGTCACGTTGTGTACTACTCGCCCCTGTTTTGCGCAGCGGTATGTTTTTTTTAACTCTACATCAAAATATTATATAATAGCATACAGCACATATTTTATTTGGTTTGGCTCTATACATAATAAATATTTAATTAAACCGATAAAATTAAACTATAAAGTGGTCCTCGCTGAAAAACACATTGCGAATAACGTGCGCATGGTTGAAGCGTTTGATAAGCTTTTATTGTGTCACTCTGGGATTTCTTCCGGAGAGAAACTTGATGTTCGTTTAGGTTTGTAATATACTTTTTCTCGTTTTTACAAATTCTTTACTTTATATGTGGTGTTTTTTTTCTAATTTACATAATAATTTATAGCTCCAAAAATCATAAAGTTTCACCTTCAGATGTATGTTTCGTGAATGAGCGGTCGAAATAATTTGCTCCCTGTTACGACAGGGTTTATTTTGTCAACGCACACAATTGAACGCCAATGCTCGGACACAAGCGTCATTATTTTTAAGAGTCTTTAAGAAATATCTATATATTTTCGGTATGGAAGACAAGCCTTTACGAGTGTAAGTTTAGCTTTTGAGTTAACAAAAAAACCGGTATATGTGAATGTTAGCTTGCACAATGAGTAATTTACAGTCATAATTAACAGCGTAGGGTGAGGTATATTTGAACGTTCCATGTACTAAACGCACGTTTTGTTTTCACGCTGATTTTATGTTTCATTCCCTCTCAGTCTTGCATGTGGTGACGTTGAAGGAAGAATAAATGCTTTGTTCAACCGGGTGAACGCTATTCAGAAAAAGAGCGGGCAATTTGATGTGAGTCTGCACGTGTCTTGTTTTAAAGCGATAAACATTTGATAGAGTTGTGGGTTTAACTAACTCTTGTTTTCCAAGCTGCTGCTGTGTGTTGGGGACTTTTTTGGAAACACACCTGAAGCTGAATCAGAATGGGAAGCATACAAATCTGGTGCAAAAAAGGGTATGATTTCCTTGTATATCTTAAAAATGTATTGCTTTAATCAAACCAAACAAATGTGTCTGAATTAAACAGTACTCTTTCTAAACCCCCAGCACCAATTCACACGTATATTCTCGGCGCAGCCAGCCAAGAGACTGTGAAGTATTTCCCAAACTCTGATGGCTGCGAGTTGGCTGAAAACATCACATGTTTGGGTAAGAGGGATCTACCCTCATCTTTAGAGATCATGTTGTGCCAGTTTTCGGTTAGCTTATAATGTATATGTATATTTTGGGTTCAGGGTTGTCAACTTCAGTTTACCCTTGTTTCCTAGGTCGAAGGGGCATTTTCACGGGCGCATCTGGGCTTCAGATCGCCTATGTCAGTGGCAGAGAATCACAACAGGAACCTGCACCCTCCCACTGCTTTACCCGTAAAGACATCAGTGCCCTGGCGGCTCCTATGCTGTCGAACTCCAAATTTCGAGGAGTGGACATTCTCCTGACCTCGCAGTGGCCCAGAGGCGTGTGGCAGTACGGAAACAATCCCGTCAGTGATTTGTTCTGTTCGTTTAATACATTTTGTAGGTATTTCCTCATTGTATGCTTTAGAGTCATTTAATTTCTTCCACTTTTGCAGGAAATTGACACAAAGTATTGTGGGGTTTCGACCGTCGCAGATCTCGGTGACAAGCTGAAGCCCCGCTACCATTTTGCGGGACTGGAAGGGGTCCATTATGAGAGGCTGCCCTACAGGTGTGCTATTACAGTATCAGGAAATGTTTTACTCTTTTCAGATGCTGTTTGTCTTATCAAATGTGTATAATTTTACAGGAATCATGTGGTCCTTCAAGAGAATGCTCAGCATGTCAGCAGATTCATTGCCCTGGCAAAAGTCAACAATCCTGCCAAGAAGAAGGTGTTTTTGTGTTGTTTTTTTTTGTGTAATTTGTGTGCGTGTGATAAAAAAAAAAGACTGATATTATTAGATATGACACATAAGTTTTTATAATTTTAAATTTACTTTTGCCATCATCTAACACTGACTTTAAGTCAGTATAATTGTACCATATTTTTATTTATATACAATTATAGTATTTAAAAATGATCGCTTTAGTTTTAGTAAATTTGTTGTGCTTTGGCATTTTTATTAGTTTTTAAAATTTGTATTCAATTTTAGTTTTATTTCAGTTTTTAGTCATTTTAGTACTTCAACTTGTTTTATTTCTTAGTAAGAGTATATATATAAAAAAAATATTTTTATTTAAATCAATAAAATAGCTTCGGAGTTATTCCTTAATCTTAATC